>NW_012107808.1:478974-483482 GCF_000951045.1 Mandrillus leucophaeus | reverse complement strand
AAAAAAAAAAAAAAAAAAAAAAAGCTGGAGAGATACTGAAGTAAGCCCATAAGGGTTCCGTATTAACCAGAACTGGGTCTGAATCTCAATTCTGCTCTCTATAGCTGTAAAAGCAGAATTTTTCTTATCTGTACAATAGGCAAAGTAATACTTACCTTTTAAAACTCTAATAAAATTCAAATCAAACGTTGACATTAAGTCTTGGCAAGGAGAAATTGCTGAACATATTAGTTTTCATCCCATTGCCTGAATCTTCAGTAGATTAATTCGTATTAATTAGTAATTAGCATACCTTATTATCTAGTACAACTTAACTGGAAATAATTATTTTTGATATTACTGAAGTCCAGTTCAAAGTGTCATTTATAAATTTACTCGATAATTTATTTAACAAAATTATGTTTCATACTAATAAGCAACTAGTCATGTTAAAGTCAAAGAGTTAACCATCACATACTAATCAGGAGATTATGCTAGGCTTAAGAATCTAATATAGAAGAACTTCTAATTATTAGAGGTTCAGAGGATTAATGAGACATTGTAGCCCATATCACTCAATAGATGGTTAGAACTTCATTCTCATTTTTTGTGAGATCAGAAATCTGTAATTTATACCAGTTTCTCACGTGATGTTAACATGGATGGCCAATAAACTATATTCTGAGATATATCCAAATATATTATAGATAATTCCCAACTAAACATAAGGTGGCACAAAGACATTCAGTGATATTCATTTGATATGCAAAAAGATTCCTGGCTTAATAAATCAATATTTATTAAGTCACCATTCCAGGAAAGGCAGTCTGCCAAGTATAATCAAAGATGAAGAGATATTTAAGAATCTGTGCCAACCTTATTCTAGCTGGAAACACAGAAGTGTAAACAACAACTCATCAGATAATTTGTTTTTCATTGTGATTATAAAATTGTCACAGAGTTTAATGTCATTTTGCTTCATCTGTATATTACATGTTCAGGCAAATCTTACCCGATCCAAGGAGTATAGACAATGCCACTCTAACCAGAGAAGAGGCAATTTTCTTATACCCATCAGTATATTATTAAATATTATCTCTTCCTGATACAAATAGTCTTTACTGAATGTGGAAATTCAAGCTTTGAAAACATCTACTTTGTAGAGTCTAGTTATATTGATGAATCTAAACCCTGAAATCTTGTTCAAACACCAAAATGTGTGTATTTGGGTTCTTGCCTTTTATTTTATTTTATTTATTTTTCAGACAGGGTCTCACTATGTCACCCAGGCTGGAGGGCAGTGGTGCAGTCTCCACTCACTGTAGCCTTGACCTTCCAGGCTCAAGTGATCCTCCCACCTTGGCCTCCTGAGTAGGTGGGATTACAGGTGTGTGGCACCCTCCCCTGCCCACCATCTGCCCCATCTCGATATCCCAAAGTGCTAGGGGTACAGGCATGAACCACCACCATGCCTACTGGCTTCTTGCTTCTTAAATGAAAGTTTTACAGCTCTTAATTTGTCTCACAGCTTCTAGAAGTCCAACATTTTTGTTGCAATCTTTTCAGATTTCTCAGATGGAGACAATTGGACCCCATTTACTGCTGAGACAACCCAATCAATTGAGCATCATTCTGTGAGACCCAGCTAGCAGCAGAATTTCACACACACACGTGTACACACACACACACACACACACACACACTCTAGTTTTCTCTCCTGGGAGAAAACTACAGTGCTAGGTTGTTAAGTGATTTTGAAATGGGAGAGTTCCTTTGATCCCCTCAAGGAACTTGAAACAGGGGTGTGGCTCCTTTACCTGGCCACCGTGCTCAAACTCGGTGCTGGAGGGGCAGCAGCCGGTGAGCAGGTGCAGGAGCCAGGGAAAGTGCTTTTGAGCTCAGGCCCCACAGCTGCATCTAGGAATGTGTTACGATTAATGCTCTTTTAGCTTTGCCGTCTGTGGATGGCTTATGTGTTAAACAGCTCAGTGAAGAGTCAGGGTGACAGGTTTTTTGGTTCCTGCACTCAGTGTGTCCTGAATTCTTGTCGGGGATCCATGAATAATCAGGTCATAGAAACAGTTTGGAAGGTGATGAATGCAAAAGATTTCATTAAGCAGTGGAAGTGGCTATCAGTGGAAGGGGAGCTGGAAAGGGGTTGGTGCAGGAAGAAGGTGATCTTTCCCTGAAGCCCGGCCATCTCCAGCTGGGCTTCTCTGTGAAGCTGTATGGAGTTGTGGCGTCTGAAGTTAAGCCGTGTCTAGTTGCTTCTTCTCTCAATGTTGAGCCGCTTGTCTCTCTGCCATCTGAGGTCTGGGGTGTATATGGACACAGGAAGGGGAGTGAGGTGGGTGAAAAAAGTAACATTTGGGTGGAAAAACAGGGATAACTCTTCTCAATAGGGCAGCGGTTTCCAGGCTTGAGAACTGAGTCTTTGGTGGCAAACCACCCTCTTCTACCCAGTGTTTCCCTGCCTCCTGTCCTTTAACTGAGATCAGTTTAACTGAGATCACTTGAGCCATCAGTAAAAAAAATACAGTACTTGAACCCCATTCTTTGAACTCCAAATTCTGTAACCTCAGTTGCAAAGGAAGACGTGTGGGTTGTCAAATGGGGAATCACTTGGTTTTATGAAAACTTGAATCAGGTTAATGCCAGCCAAAATTTTTTTCTTGCAATTGTACATTCAATAACAAAATTAATGCAGTGTATTCAGAATTGTAAAATTGTATTTTAAAGTTCTGATTAAATTTCATGAGAGCGGAAACAAATGAAGATAACATTATCATAATGACATCTTATTAAATTTTTTTTTGAAATTCTGATTGAAAGAGGCCTACCAGATTAAACCATTAAGGAAGATCATATTCCTTCTAGTCCTAGGGCTCTAGAGCTCTCCTTTGCAAGATTTAATGTACTTTAAATAAACTCATGTCTCAAACTATCACAAATTTTCTTCAGGCTTTACCATCTAGATTAACAAACTATCTAACAATACTTGTATACAATGGAATAAGAATGTAAGCTATTCTCAAATATTGCCTCACTAGTTGAAGATCTTGGTTCTTCAAAAGGAATTAAAGACTCTCATAAATCCACTGTTGAATCATTCAGCTTTTCTAAGTAGCGTGAACTATTTTGGATGCTGCATATAGAACATAAGAAATACTTTTTCCTTTCTATAAGTTCATATTTTCTATCTAAATGCACAACACTAAATAAAGAATTACACACAAAATACTTACAAAAAAGTCATTCCCAAGTGTTATAAGATTATAGAGAATAGGATTTCAGCATGGTTTTAAGCAACAGGACTCTGGAATTGGCTGCTCAAGTTCAAACCTTGGCTCTACTGCCTGCTAGCTGTTTAAGTTTGGAAAATTTACTTTAACTCTCTGTGTCTCATTATTCTTATTTATAAAACAGGGACTTTAGAAACTCTTGCTTCCATGAGGTTATTAGAGAACTGAAATAAATAACATATCTAACTTGCTCAAAACAGCACATCGAACATGGTTCTGTCACAAAAACAAGGTATTAATATTACACATAAAAGGCTTTTTAAAAATCTTCAATGATGCTAACATCCAAGAAATCATAAATGACGGATGGGAATCGACCAGTAAAATTGTCCAAACACACTTAAAATATGCAAACACATAGGAGAAAAGCAAGAGTGATAATGTCAGAGAATGGGAAACAAATTTGTATGGGGGTAAGTATAACAAAGATAGCGAAGTGTATATACGGAGGCATAAAGGAAGGTTCACAAGAGCTCTGAAAAGGCTAAGCTTGCCTTTCAAAAATGTAACTTACAACAAAAAATTGACCTTTTCTTTATTTCAGCAAGCAAATGATCTTACAGAGCATTGTCAGAGAAGCTTGCCTATCATGTATGGTTTTCATATCAACCCAGATGATAGAAAATGCCAACTGTGTTTCTACTGACAATTGCGGTATGTTGCCAGTGTTTCAAGAAATGGTTCTGGTTGCATTATGAAGGATAGATTTGGGGTGAGAGCCTGAAGGGAAGGAGATAAATTTAAAATCTGCTGACAGTGAATAAAAGCCCAACTTAAACCAATGAATACAGGCATAGCAGGTCAGGTAGCACAAGTAACACAAACTGTGGTTGGGAGACTTAACACCTCATTGGGAAAGTCTTTGACCAAAGAGGCAGGAAATGAGAAAAAGCCAAAAGAAAAAAAATACTCAATATATAAAGAACTCCTCTAAATATGCTTTTTAAAGGCAAAACCAAATAGAAAATGACCAAAAGTCTTAAACAGACACTTCAAAATAGTCAATATCCAACAGGAAATGAAAAGTAAAATCATAAAGTACTACCAGTACGAAGCAATCAGAATGGATAAATTAAAACAGAAAATACCAAGTGACTAAGGGAAATTAGAAACACGACTATTCCAGAGCTGGTGATGGTAAATAATAAGTTGAGTCTGTAACATGTTTTTTTGTCCAAAAGGAAAACTATACACACACACACACACACACACACACACACACACACA
>NW_012107808.1:454244-478649 GCF_000951045.1 Mandrillus leucophaeus | reverse complement strand
AAAAAGATGAGAGTATGAAAAAGGACAGAAAGCCAATTTGAACAGAATTTTACTGGCTAAATCTTAGTCAATGAGACTATATAAATAAATAATGATATCAATGGATTATAATCCACTGAATAAAACCACTTAGACTATTTAACTCCATGCAAGAGGGGGCAAGAGATGGTCTGCATTGTCTCTGGGAATGGAGGCTGTACTTGAGAGGTGGACAGTCACTTCCGCTGGAACAGAGAGTTTAGAGGAATCTGTGAGGTGCGGGTTTCATCCAAATATTCCTGCTTTAGAGCTCTTCTTCTTTCCAGTGAGGATCTTCACTTTTGTATGACATGTGTTAGAGCTGTGAACCTAGCCTGTAGTGAGTTAAATTTTGTCCCCATAAAAATATGCCCATGTCCATGGATGGAGCTGAAGGCCATTATCCTTAGCAAACTAACACAGGAACAGAACCAAATACTGCATATTCTCATAAGTGGGAGATAAGTGATGGGGACACAGACACATAGAAAGGCACAACACACACTGGGGCCTACCAGAGGGTGGAGGGTGGGAGGAGAAAGAGGATCAGGAAAAACAGCTAATGGGTACTAGGCTTAATACCTGGGTGACGAAATAATCCATCCAACAAAACTCCATGACACAAGTTTGCCTATGTAACAAACCAGCACATTACCCCGAACCTAAAATTAAAAAAAAAAAAAGACCAACCCAACTTTACCCCAACTACTTTCTGACCCAAAGTCTATTAAACTAGACTTTAAAGATATTCCACAGGATAGGGCAAGGAAATACTAAAAGCAGATCATTTTATTGATTTTTTAAAAAAGTAATGTAGAATTTAATCAACAGAATAAAGTCACCGTCTGTTTGTATGACAGCAACAAAATAATGCGTTGAAAACTGAGTAAGAAAATCACTAGAAAAAAATACGTGTCAATTATTCTTATTAACGTAAATGAAATATCCTAAATAAATATTAGGTATCAGAGTTAACTGTGAGGGTTTATCTCATGAATACAAAGTTTGTTCAACTAACTTAAATCTAACAATATAATTAACCATAGTAAAAAATTATAGAAAAAAATAACAGGGGCTTATTTCAATAGATATAAATGAAAGCCTCCAATAAAAGCCTACATCTATCTATGATTGTAAAAAGATCTTAAGAAGAAATTTAACTCCTTGATAATACGAACACATCTAAAAGCTACGGGAAGGGTACTTAATCATAAATTTTATAAGCAGTTGATTTAAAGCAGTGAATATCACTGCTCACTCTCTATTTTTGTTTAACAGAACTAGTAATATTTGATAACATAATAAGAAAGAAAATATAAGTACACCATTTAAATACAGAAAGTGCCAAGCCTAAATTTGAATTTTGGTAGAATTTTTTACTTGATATAATTATTTAAAACCTGAAGATTTAATTTATAAGCAGTAGAACATGACAGAGTGCCTAGCAATTTGTCAGCTAGTGTTTCTTGACATAGTAAAGATGTTCTCACAAAGCTAAATTCTTTTCGATGAAATGACTACCAAATTCCCGAGATCGTCTTGATTCTAAAATGTATTTAAAATAATACATTCCCTCAAATAGTGTTATACCTGTGTGGGGAAATAAAAATAGGCATCAAATAACAGGGAACAGAATATGTTTCATACATATCTAAGATATTTACATATGATAAAATAGCTTCAAAAATCTGTGGAGAGAGGAAGTATTATTTGATAAATAGTTGCAGACAATTTGGATTACCATTGTGATATTTTTCCTGTGTGCTACACAACAGATATTTCTGGCTTTCCATCTAGACTTATAGAAAGATTGTATTGAAAGTAATGGCCAAAACTGCAATTACTTTTGCACCAACCTAGATTTCCACCTTGAATTTAGGATTGATCATGTAAGTTGCCTTGTCCAGTGCATTCCTGAATCAGTTACTTGTCAGGGAGATGAAATATTCTGAGAAATTCTGGGTCTCATGCCCACTCTGGGGCCAGGGGCTGAAGCAAGCCTCACATGACTCAGTCATGCAGCCAGTGAGGAGAGGAAGATCCGCTGACATTGGGATATAGAGATTAGACCAAGCTTTTGTCTAATACATCGTCCACTCATCCAGATAGTTCGCAATTAACTCTGGATTTGCCCAGGTGTGACCTTGTTGAGCTGTTTTTAACCAACAGATTGTATTAATGAACGTTATTGGAAAAAGCTGTATGAAACTTAAGGTTATATTTAGTAGAAATGTGTTTCGATGTATCAGTACAATACATTCAACAATGACTTTTTTTGTGAATTTGTAGAAAACATTCAGCTTTCAGCTCTAGGAAGAAATGTGCTTCTCTTGAGAAACCAACTCAGGTTTGCACTGACAACTCTGATTCGCATACTTTTTATACTTTGGCTAGCAGAATTCTTATAGCCAAACTTGTGGTATTTAAAGTATGTATACCAGACCTTCAGAAATGCATTTCTATCTCTTTGTTTACATTTTACTTTTGATATTTTTTAGCCTCATTTTTCTAACATAACAGAACAATGTATGAATTTGTCTAATTTTTTAAAAACTGCTTTTGGAAAAGACAAGTTATAGATTAATATGCAATAATAAATAATATGATTTATGCATGCTTGTGTTCTAGGAGCAAAAAAAAATGGTGTTTTTTGTTGTTGTTGTTCTGGAAACTGTCCTCAGAGCTTTATTTGCATTCACTCAGTGAAAGGATGTCAATCTCATGATTACACATGTGAAATAATGCACAAAGATTAGGAAATTGATCAAGGTTACAAGCTTCCAAATGGTAGGGCTGAGTTATGAGTTCATATACAGCCATACCCCAAAGATGTCACATATTTAGTTCCAGACCACCATAATAAAATAAATATAGCCATAAGGCAAGCTGTGTAGAATTTTTGGTTTTGTAGTATATATAAAAGTTATATTTATACTGTACTGTAGTTTATTAAGTATGCAATAGCTTTATGTCTAAAAACCAATGTACATACCTTAATTGAAAAATACTTTATTGCCAAAAATGCTAATAATCCTCTGAGCCTTCATGAAGTCTTATAAAATATTTTTGAATGTGGAGGGGCTTGCCTTGGTGCTGATGGCTGCTGACTGATCAGGACAGTGGCTACTAAAGGGTGGGGTGTCTGTGGCAATTTCTTAAAATAAGATGACAAAAAAGTTTTCCGCCTCCATTGACTCTTCCTTTCACAAAAGATTTATCTGTAGCACATGATGGTGTTTACTAGCATTTTACTCAACGGTCTTTCAAATTTTGAGGCAATTATCGGAAATCCTGCTACTGCTTAATCAACCAAGTTTATAAAATACCCTAAATCTTTTGTTGCCGTTTCAATAATGTACATGGCATCTTCATTAGGAATAAATTCCATCTCAATAAACCACTTTCTTTGCTCATTGATAATAAGCAACTCCTCACTGATTGAAATTTAATCATAGAACTGTAGCAATTCAGTCATACCTTCAGGCTCCACTTCAAATTCTGGTTCTCTCACTATTTTCACTACATCTGCAGATACTTCCTCCACTGAAGTCCTGAGCCCATTAAAGTAATTCATTATAGTTGGAATCAACTTCTTCCAAACTCCTATTATTGTTGCTATTTTGACCTTTTTTCATGAATTACAATTGTTTTTAATGACATCTAAGATGACGAATCCTTTCCAGAACGTTTTTAGTTTCCTTTGCCCGTCTCCGTCAGAGGCATCACTATCAGTGGCAGCTATAGTGTTATGAAATACATTTCTTAAATAGTATGACTTGAAAGTCAACATTACTCATTAATCTATGGGCTAC
The DNA here is from genome assembly GCF_000951045.1 of Mandrillus leucophaeus. Taxonomy (NCBI): domain Eukaryota; kingdom Metazoa; phylum Chordata; class Mammalia; order Primates; family Cercopithecidae; genus Mandrillus; species Mandrillus leucophaeus. The sequence goes on along the minus strand of NW_012107808.1, from coordinate 474,819 downwards.
AGAATGCATGTTTTATTAGTGTGCATGAGAACATTAATATCCTCATACATTTCTGACTGAGCTCTTTGGTTACTAGGTATACTGTCAAGAAGCAGAAATACTTTGGAAGGAACTTGTGTTTTTTTGGGAAGTAGACCTCAAATGTGGGCTTAAAATATTCAGTAAACCATGCTATAAACAGATGTACTGTCATCCAGGCTTACTGTTCCATTTATAGAGTACAGGGAAAGTAGATATACGATTTAGGAGTGGCAAACGAGCATCTGCTTCAAATTAAAGTCACCAACTGCATTAGTCCCTGTATTAGTCTGTTCTCATGTTGCTAATAAAGACATACCTGAGACTGGTATTTTATAAAGAAAAACAGGTTTAATGGACTCACAGTTCCACATGGCTGGGGAGGCCTTATAATATGAAGGAAGGCAAATGAGGAGCAAAGTCATGTTTTACATGGTGGCAGGCAAGAGAGCTTGAACAGGGGGACTGCCTTTTATAAAACCATCAGATCTCATGAGACTTACTATCATGAATAACATGTAGGAATTATGGGAGCTACAATTCAAGATGAGATCTAGGTAGGGACACTGCCAAGCTGTATCAGTCCCTAACAAGAGAGTCACCCTTCTTTTTATCCTTTTTACCCCAACTTTTAAGTTCAGGGATACATGTGGAGGATGTGCAAGTTTGTTACATAGGTAAATATGTGCCATAATAGTTTGCTGTACAGAGCCTTCCATCACCTAGGTATTAAGCCCAGCATCGATTAGCTATTCCTCTTGATGCTCTCCCTTCTCCCAATCCCCCTTCAACAGGCCCCAGTGTGTTTTGTTCCCCCGATGTGTTCATTTGTTCTCATTACTCAGCTCCCACTTGTAAGTGAGAACATGTAGTATTTGCTTTTCCATTCCTGCATTAGTATGTTGAGGATAATGGCTTCCAACTCCATCCATGACCCTGAAAAGGACAGGATCTCATTCCTTTTTTTGGCTGAATCATATTCTATGGTGGATATGTACATTTTCTTTATTCAGTCTGTCATTGATGGGCATTTAGGTTGATTTCATGTCTTTGCTATTGTCTCTGCAATGAGCATACACATGCATGTATCCTTATAATAGACTGATTTTTCTTCCTTTGGGTATTGTATTAGTCCAGTTTTATGCTGCTGATAAAGACATACCTGAGATTGGGCAATTTACAAAAGAAAGAGGTTTATTGGACTTACAGTTCCACATGGTTGGGGAGGCCTCACAGTCATGGAGAAAGGCAAAGAGGAGCAAGTCACACCTTATGTGGATGGTGGCAGGTGAAGAAAACTTGTACAGGGAAGCTTCCATTTTTAAAACCATCAGATCTCATGAGACTCATTCACTATCGTGAGAACAGCATGGAGAAGACCACCCACCGCATGATTCAATCATCTCTCACTGGGTCCCTCCCACAACATGTAGGAATTATGGGAGCTACAAGATGAGATTTGGGTGGGGAAACAGAGCCAAGCCATATCAGGTATATTCCCAGTAATAGGACTGCTGGGTCAAAAGGTATTGCTGCCTCTAGGTCTTTTAACTTCCACCAGTTTCTACATCAACACGTGCTTCTCCTTGCACTTTTATGTTATAGAGACGTCTTCTTTCTTTAAACTCCATGAACTTCCACCTTTTCTTCTTCAACTTTCTCACATCTCTCGGCCTTCATAGAGTTGAAGGGAGTCAGGACATGGCTGTAGATTAGGCTTTGACTTAAGAGAATGTTGTGGCTACTTTGGCCTATACAGACCACAAAACATTCTTCGTATCAGTAATGTAAGTGGTTTTGCTTTCTTAGTATTTGTGTATTTACTGGAGGAGCATTTTTAATTTCCTTTATGAAATTTTCCTTCATATTCATAACTTGGCTAAATATTTGGCGTAAAAGAGACGTAGCTTTTAACTTACCTCAGCTTTTGATACATCTTTCTCGCTAGCTTAATCATTTCTAGCTTTTGATTTGAAGTAAAAGTTTGGGGGCTCTTCCTTTCTCTTGAACACTTAGAGGCCATTATAAGTATTAACTGGCCTAATTTCAATCTTGTTGTGTTTCATGTAATAGGGAGGCCCGAAGAGAGGGAGAGATACAAAGAAATGGCAAGTCAGTAGATTGGTCAGAGCACACAGAATTTATTGATGAAGTTCACCATCTTAAGTGGTGTCCCTAAACAATTACAATACTAACATCCAAGATCACCGATCGCAGGCCACTCTAACAGATAAAATAATAATGAAAAATGCTGAAATTGAAATAATTAGCAAAATGAGATGCAGAGGCATGAAGTGAGTACATGCTGTAGGGAAAACGATGCTGAGAGAGTTTCTGAACACAAGATTGCCACAGGCCTTCAATTTGTAAAAAACACAGAATCTTAAAAGTTCAGCAAAGTGAAGCACAATAAAATGAGGCATGCTTGTACTCTTACTCTGAGATTAACAACTTCACTCTGTTACCTCTTTGAGTGCTACATACCTCACAGGTGTTTTCTAGTTGTATTCTCAGCTCATAAATTGGCGTTCCATAATACCTCATCAGCTCATAAATTGGCGTTCCATAATACCTCATCAGCTCATAAATGTATAGAGTTTGGAAGCTACTGGGCATGACATTCTGGTGGATTAAAACAAAATAGACACAATCATCTCCCATTTAAAAAATATTATAGTAGAAAAAATTGAACATGTTATAATTAACTATAATATAAAATGTACATAATAATTATGTCATTTGCAAGGCTCACATAGAGAACTACTGATGCTGTGTGTAGTTGTTTGTGTGTGTGTGTGTGTGCGCGTGTATGCATATGTTGGGGATATTTTGATTGCTTCTTGATGTTATCTGTGCAAATGATCTTGCTGAGGCTTCTAAACTGAAAGAGAAAGTTTCAATATGAGTAATATTAATTTGCACTCCTCTCTGTCCCCACTTTGGCGTGTCCTCATAGTTGGAATTAATAAATGTTTACAAAAATAGATATTTATGGATCATCACTATGTACTAGCTGTGGTCACTTGCTATGTATCATAATATCACCTCATTTATCTCTTCCAAAATTCTTGTAGCAGCTTCATTTGTAAATAAAGGCTTTTAATATTTTAGTAAGTATAAAATATCAATTATTATTTTTTCTGTAGAGTTCTAATGATATTCTCCTTTGAATTAACCCACATGATTTTGACTATTGAAACCAGATCAGGCTTACATTATCATCTAAGCAATTTTAAGTATCTCTTCTTAGTCTCCTTTTAGATATCTCTGGTCCATTTTTTTTCTTTTTGATGAATTGGATTTTTTATATCATCTTGTTTGATAAGATAGCTCATCATTTTTGTACACAAACTCATTATATCCCATATACTTTTGAAAATCCCTCTGACTATTACCCCTCATCTTCACCTCGGTGTTCTCTAACAAAATGTTTACCATTTTCTAGCCTGTTACCCTAATTTTATAGAAAAATACAATTTTTCAGAATATGTACCTCCTAAAAGAAGGTGAAATTCACATGGCAATGTTAGAAACCAAAACTGATGTATACATGGAAGAAATCTAGCTATTTTCCACTTTGCTGGGTAAAAACTCATCCGCCCCGCAAAATATTATAAACATCTGTAACCTGACAACTACACTAGAGTAAGTATGAACTTAGGCATGAATTTTTAGTGAGTTGTTATTCCTCAATATGGATAATCCAGTCTTATGTAAATCTCTAAATACTGCTAAAGTGAAAAGTTTTTATAAAATCCATAAACTTTACATGTGTACAGTAAGCAAGATATGTTTCATGAAGTTTCTCAATAGAGTCATATATATAGCATGTGGCCACTCTAGCAGATCTCCTTGGTCTATTGTTTCCTCAACGTTACAGAAATCCTCGCTTCATGCCTGTACTGGCTATCTCATTCCTGCATTACGGTTAAAATTCTCTTTGTGTTTGTAGACTGTCCTTGAAGGTGAGCTACTCTATTAGGCATTTTCAACAACATGTGACCTCTCCTGGGATGCCATGAGTAAAATTTCTTAATCCTCTATTAATGAAATGTGGAAGACAATAATAGCAAGTATACTTTAAGTACAAGCGGGGCAGGAAATTTGAAATCACGTCTAGCCCAGAAAATTGTGGATATGCTATAATCTTGTATTTGGCATGCATAAATTGTCATATATTATATCTTTACATTTTACATATTCTCACTTTAAATCGTAGACACTTAAGGCCTTAACCTATATTACTACAGCTTCAAGCTTTGACATAGACAATACTGTGGAGTAACTTCTGAATAATACGTGTATTCAAAATACAAGTTCATTCTTTCAAATACAATATGGCTTCAAATACAAAATTCAAGTGCTCACCTAGCATAAGCTTAGTCACTGAGCTTGTCCTATTTCTTTCTCTACCTCAACTGAAGTAATGGCAATGTGACTAGAGAAATGGAAGAGATAAGAGAATAACAAAACATAAAAATACTTGAAATAAGTAAGGTAGGGCTCGCTCAAAAGTTGCTGAACAAGCTAGAAAATTACTAATTTTAAGGTTTGCCAGTAGTTTTGAATATATAGTATTTTCTATAGCCTTTCTTCTCTGGTGGGTATAAATATAGGTTATAGCATGTGTTAAGTTGAACCATGTGTAATTGCCATTTTGTAGGTCTCAAAGTGCAGAACAAGGATAACTTCACATGATTCAATATAACACCTTCTGGAGTATTTAGTGGGAAACAACTGAATACATGGCTTATATTTATACTTGGAAATACAAAAATAAACCCTTAAACAATCTTTAAAAATGACCAATAGACGTGAGTTTTCTCATTTAGAATATTGAATTTAAGCATTATATGAAATTATAAGTATTTAAAAATATGTAACTTTATTCCCGCTAGATATATGCATTTTAAAGGAAATTATTTGAATGATGTTAAATGAGCTAAACATCACTTTTTCAGTCTTTGAGGTGAAGAAAATATGTCACTTTTGTTCTTCGAATGCCAGTGTTTTAGTTCAGTAAGCCTATTTAAGGTGCTATGATTTTGTAGTTTTAATTAAACACACAATTAAGCATAAACCATTAAACTTTGTCCTTGTGAATCTTCCAAGGAGAGAGCTGCCCTCAAATAACTGAATGTTCATAATCATCAATATCGGGAACCACAACAATTTGTCCTTTGAATTTTTCATGTAACTGAAAGAACAACATAAGTACCTCCAACCTATTCCATTTATTCTCCATGGTAACTTTTCTGAATTTCTTCTTTCTGTTATGTAGTGAAAATTCCTGATGATTTACACACATGCTGTGGCCTGAGTTTGAATAAGAAGTAACCCTAGAATTTAGACCCATCTCATTGTGTCTGGATGGCATAAGGGGTAGGCTGGGAAATGGCAGGATTAAGGAGATGCTGGCAAATAAACCTAAAATGAAAAGAGAGACTTGACTCCAAAGGCTTGGAGCTAAGTGCTGAGAATCAGAAAAACAGGATTGTTTTGGAGTTTTCCAATGATTGTTCTAGAGTTGTGTCTTAGGAATAGAGGTCTATGAGTAAAATCTCAGAGAAACACCTGTTAATCATCAGTAACACAATGATGTTGTACTCTGGGACGAATTCCACAAAATGTGGCACAAAATAGGTAAGAGGAATGCTCTGTACTTCAGAGAAGAGTGTGCTCCACTTCAGAGCCCTGAGCAGTCGGTACTGGGATTGGGCATTTGGGGCTGCAGCGAGGTGGTCGGCTCTATCTCTGACACCAGTTAGCTGTATGATGAGCACAGCTTGGCCTCTCTGGGTCTCAAGGTCCTCATTTCTAATGTGGGAATGGATAATTGTGGCATATTTAGAGAGAGGTGTGAATCTTAAGTTAATTTGCACATGCAGGACATTACGGACAGTACTTGACACACAGTAAACAATAAATGTACAAGCATTTGCTATTATGTACACTCAGCCTTTAGGCTTCTGGGTTACGAAAGAAATGAGCAGCATTTTCCTCAGAAAGGGGGATTAGAGTTATCATTATGTGTGCCACAGTGCAATCACAGGCCTCGAAAGACTGAAAAACTGGCAATGATAAATTCAATCAAAGCTGTAAGAAATTGGTAGAAAAATAGTGGATTTTACCCAATCATTGAGATGGATGTCTTCGATGCATACACAAGGCAGTTCATTGTTATTTTCTAAAAATAATTTGTGAATTAGAATTTGTGAGGAGCCTGGGTGTTGTTAAATTTAAATGGACTGCAGACCCTGCACTTTACCTGAAGTCGGAAGTAGAGAAATACCATACTATGTCTCGTGTTATACGCTAGAAGTTGTTAAAAACATCGTCTTGTGTTTGAAGCCCAGATTTACTGCTTCCTATTATGTAATCGAGTAACCTAAATAATCTTCCTTATTCTAGTCTCTGGGCTTAGTTCCATCATCAGAAAAATGGGTAAGAACCATGATAATTTATCTATAAAAATTGTTGTGAGCTTCGAATGAGTAAATAAATTCCAAGTGATTATCACAGTTACACAAACTATTATTGAACATCTCAATAATGAATGATGCTTCCTTAATGATGATAATTATGATAAAGATGATGATGAAAGATAATTATATTGGACTGGTGTAACCATGGAAACATAGCTATTATTAATAAGAATCCCTCTTTTAAATGACATTGTGCAGATATGATATTGCTTCCAAGGCACTGGGCTGGAAAAATTGCAGATACATTAATTTATAGTTTAAAAAAAAGCAATATCAATAAATCAGGAGCCCACAAAGGAGTAGAGGAGACAAACACATATGCATATAACATATGGTGCATGGGAGAACGTGATTAATTCTAGGAAAAATAGAATTAAAGTGCCTTGTGAGCATGGGAAGAAACAAAGATGAGTTTCTATGAAGTAAACTCTAAAGACAGTGAGTTGTGGATTTAGGAGTGAATAGGGCTTCCCCAAGTAGTGATAATATCTGGCTGAAGTGGAGATTTTGAGAGGTTTAAAGCTGTATGCTCCTGGTTTCTGTAACTGTTGCCTTTTCTTATCCTAAATAGGATTACAAGATAAAACACAGATGCTCAGTTAAATCTAAATCTTACATAAGCAACAATTTTTTTTATCTAAACATGTCTCAATGGTTGCGTGGGACATATACTTCCCTAAAAAATAAAATTAAAATTAAAAAATATTAAAATCAAACATAAATACGCCTTTTATATTTTTATTTATTGAATATGGAAACCATAAGCAGTTACAGCATAGAGAGAAAGAAAACTGAATCAGAGCTTTAAAGACAACTCTGTTAACCAGAAACTGCTTCTAGCTCTTTTAATGTGCTCAAATCAATCACTTGCTGTCTCTGACCATCAGTTTCTGCATCTGATGTAGATTAAGAGAGAGTTAAGAGATGATCTCTAAGTCCCCTTGCAGCTCTCCTGTTCTATGGATGTAAATATGATGCTTGGAATTTGAAGTAAATGCTTTTTAATATATGACTATAATATTCATATTGATGTTGAACATGCGCTATGTCAAAAATATAGCATTCATTAATTTTTATATTTTATCCATAACTCTGAAAACATTTTGAAATGTGCAAACTGAGATTCAATTTTTTTTTTTTTTTTTTTTTAATTTTTGAGACGGAGTCTCACTCTGTCTCCCAGGCTGGAGTGCAGTGGCACCATCTTGGCTCACTGCAACCTCTGCCTCCTGGGTTCAAGCGATTCTCCTGTCTCAGCCTCCCACGTGGCTGGGACTACAGGCACCTGCCACTATGCCCAGCTAATTTTTGTATTTTTAGTAGAGACGGGGTTTCACCATATTGGCCAGGCTGGTCTCGAACTACTGACCTCAGATAATCCACCCACCTTGGCCTCCCAAAGTGCAGGGATTACAGGCATGAGCCACCGTGCCCGGCCTATGATTTAAATAAGTCATTTGGCTAGAACTACACAGTTCATGAACTGAGGAGTCAGATTTAATCTCTCTTCTTTCAAACTTCCATCACTTTTGTTACCCCTTAACATTCTTAGGCTTTCTTGAGTTTTCTTTTGCTATTTAAGGTGAGTTGTTAGTAGAAGATAAGAAAGTAGATAAATATAAAATTAGCTATTACGTATTACTTTAAAACTGATTGTTAAAATATAATTATAAATTTTCACAAGAGGAAACACTAACAAAATATTTGTATCATTTTTGCAATATCATTGCCATGATTCTACTTTTAAAACAGAGTTTCAAGGTTTTCTAGGGAAGAAGACCGGTGTCAAAATTTCCAATAAAAACTTGATTGTGTGATATATGACCTGTTTGAGTAGTGACAGATAGTTTCCAGTAATTTTGAAAGCACATTTAGCCCTCATTCCACTGTATACATCACATTGATTTTATTTGAAATTTTGCAAAAGTGCTACCCAATCATTCTTTGTACTTAAGTTAAAGGGGAAAGCTGTAAGTTTCACTAAAGCATGACACTTCCAAGCATATATTCACAATATATATATATTTTTTTCACATTTTTCCTTGAACACTTAACAGGTCAGTAGGCAAGATATTATAGAGACAGAGCACTTTTGTGTAATGCAACTGTTTTAGAAGCAGATTGATGACTGTCCTCATAAATTAGAAATTAGATAATGGCAAAAACAGTAGTGTAGCAACGTTTTATTTCTTATTAAGAGCTACGAGATGACACCAGCCAGGCATACCACGAAACTTTGACAGTTACCAAGAAACCTTTGTGATACATACTTGGAGATGTTGTCAAACAGCATGACCATGAACATAGGTTTGGTCGTGCCATCAGCTGGGTGAAGTATTTAAGGATCGTTTCCTTTTCAGTTGAAAAAGCCAAAAGAGGGAATATCTGAGAAAAGATAATGAGTGGAAGTAAAAGAGAAACAACCACCTTTTCCCTAAGTGTTCAGAGTCCTTTCACTCCAGTGAGTGATGGACACGTAACACAACTGTGACTATTGATTTGTCCTGTGGGCAAAGAAGGATGAGGCTCTCAAGGGTCAGTTTGAAGACAGTATCTGGAGGACAGAGTGGGTGCCACACCACTGAAACACCCAGTGATCTATCTTCCCAATCAGTTGGTGAGGCGGCGGGCTGTTATTTGGAAGCGTGGAGGCAGTGTGAGTGGTTCATTCAGACCACAGTCCTCAGGCCGTATCGTCCTGCTGCTCCTTTTTGTATGGCCCATAAACAAAGAATTATTTTCACATTTGTATATGCCTAAAATAATAATAATAATAACAATGTGAAATGCAATTCTTAGTGTCCATAAGTGAAATTTACTTAAAGCACAGCTATACTGATTCATTTACATGTCTGGCTACTTTTATAACATTGTGTTATGGCTGAGAAGTTGCAACCAGAATTGTATGGCCTATAATGCCTAAAATATGTATTATGTGCCCCTTTACAGACAAACAGTTTGCAACTCTTGCACTAAGCATTGAATTAATGCTGTTTTATGATTAATGCAAATGTCAATGTATCCTTTGCTATTATCACTTTTCTGTATTTCAGGGATTCTCAGAATTATTGAGATGATGGATGGGGGAAAGAAAAATGACATAAAACAAAAGCCAACACAATTACTTTTATATTGTTAAATAGTAATTTAGTGGTGTAATAGACAAGAGGAAACCTCCTGGCTTGGGGAATTGAGATAGCAGAGAATCTATCCTGGATATCCCAAAAGGCAGTTTATCTTGATAGTGGTAACCAGAGCTAGGGTAGAACTTGGTAATTTCTAATTAAGTTCAATGCATGCATTATAGGCAGGGAGGAGAGAAATCTGGCTTGCCGGGCTATTTAGTGCTATCTTCATTTTTTTTTTCTTGTCCTCGTTGAATCCTCCTCAAGTGTGTGCATATGTGATCATATTCTCTCATCATTTACAATCCATGATCAAATTTCTCCCTGAAGCTACTGAAACATTCTACAGTAATTATGCAGATGATTATTTGCCACAGCTAGCAAAGTGGGAGAATTAACATTTGCTTTCAAAATATTATTAGCTGTGGGATTGGTTAAGTGAGAATACCTGAAGTACAACACTTGTTGTGTAACAGGTAACACTCAAAACGCTTTTGAATTATTTTATTTGATTTTTATGTTGTTGAGCAATATTCCCTCCTACTCGTATGGAAAACTTTAAGTGGCATTGCAATCCCATACTAATGAAAAGGAAATTGAGTCGCAGTTTCTAAAGCCATACAACTAGCAGGTAATGTGGCCTGATTTCTGAAGCAAGTCTTCTCACTCTAGAAACCCAGCTCTTGATCAGCCTGATTATATTTATGTTCCCGGACATAATCCAGACTTAAGCTATATACTTTGATGGGGAATATGCTAGCAAAATTTGCAAACTTTTCTAGTATTTGTATTGCCAAATGAGTAGTCCCTCCTCCTCCTCCTCTTTCTCTTTCTTCCTTTTTAATGCTCTCACTAGAAAACAAGTGAGGAGACGATATGGAAAAAGCTAAAGAAAACCTAGACTTGGAAGCTATGTGTGGATAGACTCTAGAAAGTCTTTTCCCTCTTGACCTTTTACTGAGAAGCATGGATCAAGTCTAGAAGGGATTATCTTGAGGAAGGTCTACTGCGCTCTCAGGAGGACTCATCAGCGGCAGAGCTCACTGGTGCTTGAATCTGGATACTCTGTTGGGGTCCTAGGAAAAGCATGATTACCTCACTGAACAATGAACTGAAAGGATGCTTAAGGCCATTATTTGGCAGAATTCAACCCTGAATCATGTTTCAATCATAGAATGTACCTAACAGTGATCACTCATATTTTCCCCTGGGATATCCGCCATGTTTTAAAGGCCAATAAGTTATCCTTCTTCAAATTCCCACTGGAATGAAGAAATCTCCATCTCCATGTAAAGGAGAAAGGCGAAACATTGTCATGCTTTTACAAACTGACCTCTTGATATTCCCTTGCTCCTTCTTTGTACAGATCACTACTAATGACTTTACATTCTGCAAATGTAATCTAAGTGAAAAGTGCCACTTTCATTCGTCAAAGAATTCAAATGTCTTTATTGTAACAGCTTCATACTCATTCTGCTACCCAACGATGTCACATAAATATACAAAACAATGAATTATTTTTACTCTGCATGAGTTGCTTGGTTTTACTTTTGTAGCCGTTGGATGCAGTGATTTCCCTTTAGATGCTGGGATCAGGTCAGGTCATTTCTTCTAACATCCTTCTACAAAGTCCTGTATTTCATGCTTCCGGGAGAATCTGTTCCACTCCCATACCTCTACTTCTACGTTTCCTTGGACGTTTTCTTTCCTTCACTCTGTAACCAGAATTTTCTTTCTTTATTAACATATTTATCCCTAAATCAACTTTTTGGGGGATGAGATTTGATACATATACTATCTTTTTCAATCTTAATTTGAAATTGATCTGTACTCCATGAAATTCACCCAATTTATACTCAGAGTTTTAGCGAATATCTGTGATAGTGCAAATATGAACGCAATCCAGTTTTAGAACAATCTCGTCATTCACAAATATTTTCTCATGCTCTTAATCCCCACACTGACCTCTGGGCCCAGACAACAATTAATAGGCTTCCTGATATGTTTTTGATTTTTCAAAAAAATGCATAAATAAAATCTTACACCAAGTGTTTTTGTGTTTAGCTTCTTTCACTTTTCATGATATTTGTAAGATTCGATCCTGCTGCTGAATGCATTAATATAGTAGTTTGTTCCTTTTGTTGTTCCTTTATTGCTGAGTAGTATTGCATTTCATGGCTATAGTACATTTTGTTAAACTGATTCAAGTTTTGCTATTATGAATAATACCACTATAGAAAATGTCACAAAAGTGTTTGTGTGGACCTTTTTCTCATTTCTCTTAGGTAAAAAGTTACTAGTAGAAGATCTGTGATTTAACATAAGCTGTCTACAATATTTTAAAGACCGAGAAAACTGTTTTCCAAAGTGTCTGTATAATTTTTAATTTAAAATGTCTCCAGAAATGCATGAGGATTCTTCACATCTTTAGCATTCTAGTCGGCATATAATGTGTATGCTTTTTGCAGTTTTTGTATTCAATTATTTAATAACTAACGGTATTAAGCATCTTTTCATCTGCTTACTTGACGTTTGATTTGTACATTTTCTTTTGTGGAGTGTCTATTTAAGTTCCTTGCCTGTTTTGTATTTTTTTTTTTTTGTCTTATTCTTCAGCTGTAATAGTATTTTATATATTCTGGATACAAGTTATTTATCAGTATATGTTTGCAAATGTATTCCTCAAGTTTATGACATTAGAGAAGAAAATGTTTCTAGTTTTAATGAAGTCAGTTTATCCGTTATCATTTTTAATGGTTCAAGCTTTTATATTTCATATAAAGAATAACCCAGTGATAGGAAGATTTTTCTCCTTTGTTTCTTTTGGACATTTTATGGTTTTAAATTTACTTTTTTGTTTACTTTTAAGCCTATGACTTGCTTGTAATTTGGGTAATATGTTGTTAAGTAAGGGTCAAAGTTCATTATTTTACACACATATATCCAATTGTTTCAAAACTGTAGGAAAAAACTGTCATTTTTAAAATTGAATTGCTGTGACACTTTTTTTTATCATCAGTTAATAATATGTGTGGGTTTATTTCTGGTTTATTTCATGCTAATGCACATAATAGACAATCTTGTTTACTACAACTTTATAGTAGACTTAAATTAGTTAACGAAAGTTCCACAATTTTTTAAAACAGTTTTGGCTATTCTAGACAATTTGCATTTTCTTTACAACTTTAGAATTTACTTGCCAAAAAAAGAAACCTGCTAGGATTTTTTGGGGATTGAATCTATAAATTATTTGGGTTATAATTTCCATTTTAACAATAACATGTCTTGCAATCTAAGCTCATGGTAATCTCCTGGTTAATGTTTTCTTAGCATTGTTTTGTAATTGTATTCTCATAGTTTTTGGATGATATTGTGAAGGTTTTTAAACTTCATTTTTTGAATGATTGTTATAGGAATATAGAAAACAGTTGATTCTTGTACATTGACCTTTATTTTGTTACTGTGAAATTTACTTATTATTTGTAGTAACTTTTCCGTGGGTTTTTTAGGGTTGGTCTTTATGTACATGACAATATTGTTTGTAAACTAAACAATTTTACTTCTTCACCAATCCATACGTATAAATTTATTTATTTTTTCTCATTCCACTGGCTAGGATCTCCAGTATTAGATTGAATAGAAGTCACAGAAATGGACATTTTGCCTTCTTGATAATCTTAGGTAGAAATCATTCAGTCTATTACCGTTTAGGATGAAGCTATTTCAGATTTTTTCGTAGATGACCATTGTGAGTTTGCCTTCTGTTCTTATTCCACTGAGAGTTATCATGTATGTGCATTAGATTTTGGCAATTTATTTTCATCTACTGACATAATAATATAGATTTACCTTCTATTTTATTTACATAGTGATATATGTTGATTTTCAGGTGTTATAGCAGTCTTTCATTGCAGAGATAAACCCTCTTTGGTCTTAGTATATTATTCTTTCTTATATATTGCTCTTCTGCAATGTATTTTTAAAATGTAAAAGATATTGTGTTATGCTACTAAAGAACATTATCTGGTCTGTAGCTTTTAGAATAAAATTTTATTAATAAAATAAGTTGAGGTATGTTCACTGTTGTTGCATTGTATAAAGTTGTGCAGGATTAATATTATTTCTTCCTTCAATGTTTGATATAACTCCAGAGGTCAGGATTTGAATTTTCTTATTAGAATATATTTAATGAGCAAGTAATTTTCTTCACTTAATAAAAGTTTGTCGAGATGGAGTATTATTCATTTGTTGCATTATGTTGATCCAACTCATCTAAGAGGTCTAAATGTTTGGCAGAATGTTGAGTATAATAATGCTGTATAACCCTTTTACTTTCTTAAGTATGTGTAAAGATGTCCTCTTTTTCATTCTGGATGTTAGTTATTTGTATCTTATTTCCTTTTGTCATGATTTGTCTGGCTAACTGAGATTGTATCCTCAAGTCAGTGAAACTGCCAGTTGTATCACTTATTTTGAACCGGGTTTGCTTTTTCATCCGGACAATCTGTGAGAGTTCATGGCCAGCCTCTTCTAGCACCACATGCCTCAGTAAAGCTGTGATTTTATCATCAAAGCTGGAGGGATGGGAGCACCCCCAGCCTAGAAGGCCACCAAATTCTTGCCATGCTTACCTGGTGCAAAAGCAGTTTTTCAAGAATAAATTTTGCCAATTGATTATCTGCCCTTGATTAATTCCTAATTTCTAAAATGGTTGTTTTTAGTAGTTTTACATTTATTTGCTCTGGAGGGAAATTGTCTAACCTCTTCACATCTCCATTGGTCAAACCTAGTTTTCTATAATATCATTTAAGACTAATGATAATATCTTTAAAATCATATTACTCTGTCTATAATATTCATTAAGCATGTAATAAGAGGATCTGAGGAAGGCATGCAACTCTGCCTGTTCTTTTGTAAGACAGAGTCCCAGCAGTGACAAGAGACATGTGGCCTGAGGCATCATTCTATGGAACTCTATTCCTGGACTTGTTGTGGAAGATAAAACTGGTATTAGTGATCCGCACAAGGCACTCTAAATATCCTGTTCCTGTCACCTTTTCTCTGTGTTATATCTTTCTTGCTGAGGCAGAAACATTAAATCTGTTCTCAATTCATTAATTTTAGCCTTAGGATCTGAGTTTCAGCTTGCTACAGAGTGCTTGAGAAGGCTCTGATAGACACCACATTTTTTTCAGCCTGACTGTCCATTAGGAGTGACCACATGACTAAGTTTAACACAAAAGAGTAATGTGAAGAAGTATAATTCACTAGTTCAAGTAAATTCTCTGAGAAACAAAGATATTTGCTATGAACCCTCTCCTGTTGCATGGAAAGTGGAGTTGCTTGGAAAAAGCTGTCTCAGATCCTGAAAAGAAAGCCACATATTGAGGTTGGCAGAGCTTCCCTGTCAGGCCGGGTCCCTGGATAACCTCATGAAACAGAATCTTCTTTGTCCTAAACTGTACCATAAGACAAATTCTATTTCAGGAACGATTTGAAACCGTCACATAGCCAATACTCTTACGAATAAACTCACCCAATGCCACATCTCTACGCACCAACTGCTATACATACATGCAACAAATATTGTAAGCTCCTATGAAGCAGGCACTACATTTTCTATTCCTGTCATCATTACCAAAAGGTAAGAAAGTAAGCTAAGATTATTGTACACAATAGTAACTTAGGAATAGTAGCTGTCAGATGATACAAGGCCCTGAGTTAAGCAACCCTGGGGGATCTGTGCACATAGAGGAAAATGTGAATGGTGCCTCTGGAATTGTACAGTGTAGCAGACCTGACTGATGTCATCTCATCAGCAAAGAAAGTGCTATTTCAGGGAAAGACAGCCCTGACAGATTGTACACTGTACAGAACCCACTGTTACAGGTTGCTTTCACATATGTAATCTAAAACTCAAATTGCAGAGATTTTTGTTTCCTATTCTTAGCCCTTCGTGCTAAATGAGATTGCTAACCCCTTCTCGAAATACCTAAAGAAATAGTAAAACAACATTTAAAACAAGAACAAAAAAAAGTTTACATTTATATACTTTAAAAAGAATTTCAATTACATTAGATCTCAATTCTTTTAAATTACACTATCCATTATTTTTGTTCAACAAATATTCAGAAACTGGATAATACATGTCACAAAATGTGGAGTTTTTTCTGCCACCACAAGATAAACAAAGAACTCCCATTATGAAGTGGAGAGAAATATAAACATAATATAACAAGATTGAGGGTATAAAAGTAGAATTTGCAGTGTGCAATGAGAAAGAAAAATGAGAAAAACACTTAAAATTTACTCTGAGAAAAGGAAAGCCTATGAATAAAATCATAATTGAGCCAGAAGGTAAATAAATTATGGAATTTCCCATCAAGGAACATGGAAAGATGAAAACTTTAGGAAGAAATGGCAAGATGTGAAAAAATATAGTGTGTGTGTATATATGTGTATGTATATATATATATTTTCAAAGAATAATACACTGTTTAGTAGGACAAGTTCTCAGGAACCAAATTGTGTTTTAATCATAGCTTTACCACTTAATATTCACATGATTTTGAGCAAGTTGTTTAATACTGAAGTTTTTTCCAAAGAACAATACACTGTTTAGTAGGACAAGTTCTCAGGAACCAAATTGTGTTTTAATCACAGCTTTACCACTTAATATTCACATGATTTTGAGCAAGTTGTTTAATACTGAAGTTTCTTCATGTTTCACTTTTGTAATCTTTGAAATGGATTTAATAATATGTATTGCATAGGGTTTATGAGGATTAAATGAATAACCATATTTAAAGAATGTAGATCAGTGCCTGACCTTTTCTATAGTAAGCATTATTATTTTTATTAAGCAATAAAAAGCCTAGGTGTTATATTGAGATCAGAGCAGGAGTGTGTTTTTAAAAATCCTGCTGGTACTAGAATGGAGAAATCTAGTGAAGCAACTATTGAAATAGTACAGCCAATTATATATTTACCAGCAACATGGCAAAAACATAGTTTTGAAATATAAATGAATATTTATCGTTTTAATTGAGTCATTTTTATTGCCTTCCTCTTCTTCTTTTTCCCCACAAACCGTTACCCTTAGATGAGCACTGCATCACCATAACATTAATTGTACATCACAGTACCATTACACTTTTACTAAGCATATATATAGCTACTATGTGTACGACCTTGGGTTCCAAGGACTTTCACTAATGGACTTGTATTCAAGCTCATATGACCAAGTATGGAAACACACACACACCCCCCAACAATGCACCTAATGGGAGGTGACATGTATAGTTGATATTTCAATGATATCCATTTGACATTAATGTAGTCTACTTCAATAAGCTTTTTCCAAGTGTCCATGTATATAAGGCAAAATGATACATGCTGGGCTTTCAGAAATGATGGAAGCTTAGTCTCCATCAGCTATATTGTAGGTTGTGTAACCTACCCGGGCAGATAGATCAATAAGGAGAAAACCAGAATGCCAGTATGAAAACATCTTGTTATGTAGATGTAGAAAACAAGCATAATTAATGCAAACTGTAGACCAGGAAGGCTTTTCACAGATTATATCTGACTCTTAAAGCATGAGGAATGTCAGTGGAATAGATCAGGGAGGGTGAAGCAAGGAGATGGAAGTGTATTCCAAGCAGACAGATAGCCATTGAGATATTAAATTTGTGCCTTATTAGTTTTTTAATTTAGAGCAAGTCTCTTCACCAGTTCTAGTTGGACTGTTTTTATAATTCTCATTATCTTCATCATTACCACTTCCTCTGAATACCTTTTAAATATTTTGTTTCCTCAATGACCTTCTGTTTTCACATCTCTTTTCTTTTGTTCCTCATGAATGCAGATACTTCTGTTCTATTGAGACATGTCTAACTGCTCATGAAACTTTGCTACCTTCAACTTTCACTAACATGTTACAGTCAAACTGTGTCAAACTTACTCAACCTGTCTTTTCAAAATAGATCTCGCTCCCTGTATTCATCCTCTCAGTGAATGACACCACCTTCCAATCATCCACAGAAGTCAGAAATCAGAACGGTAACTTACAATTAACCCCACCTGTTCTTTATTCTTCCTCTTTGATCAGACAATCAAAGAGGAAGTATGCCGGGTTATCTCAACTTTTAATATCTCTCAACTTCTAACTTCCTCTCCCTATTGGCTATAAATTTCTGCCTTAGGTTCACCTTTCATCTGAGCCATGTGAATTTTTTTCTGATTGTTTAAAAACTCTATTCCATCTCAGTTTAATTTCCACAGAACTATTAGTGACTTTTCTAAAAATATGAATTTTGTTTCTGCTAAATATGTTAGCAAAATGTAAACACATTTCATTACAAAGAATGTCACTGCTTTGCTATAACCCCTTTAATGATTTCCTGTAGCTTGTAAATTAATGTGCAACTTCCTCTGCCTGGCATGCAAGAAAGTGACATTTGGCTACCCCATCTCTTTAGCCACTTCCCTCTGCACTTTGTACATGAACTGTTCTCTGAACTACTGAAGTATATTCCCTCTCCCGATGTTGCACTTTTATGCCTCTTGTTTTTGCTAACATTCTTCCTTCTTTCTGGAATGCCTTACTCTTTTGTTTACTTTATAAATTCTCATTCTTTAGACCTTGCCTTAGGTATCTCCTCTTTTTAAATATCTTCTGCTGCAACCCTGGGAGGATTATCGCATACCTTTGTGCTCTGGTAGTAATTTCCATATAGATAACTCTCCATACAGAGATCATTTTTGTGACTTTCTTTTTCAGTACATCATAAGGTCCTTGATAATAGGTACTATGCATTATTGTATGTTTCCTGAATATGAAATGTAGTGTCTGACACATGATTAATACTCAGTAAATTCTTCATAAATTCTTAGAACTTTAATAAAACGTGAACTTCTTTTCTTTCATATATTTTGTCTTAAGTTGTTAGTGTTGAGGGAAGAAATAAGATGTGATACTCCCTGTTATGCGAATTTTAGTCTTCTTGGGAAAACACATCTAATTCATTTTAGGTAGATATATCTTGAGAAAAAACTAAGTGGGTCCTAGAAGATATCTTATATGCCATATGGTAGCTTATATCAATCAGTGTCAAGCAAGAGACATATTCTTTCTTTTGTGGCACACACAATCTCTGTTCATTAATCACTCGCACTGTCTTCAGATATCTGATAGCCTGTTATGTAAAAGAGGAATGTGGATTTGTTCCAAAAAGCCTCAAGCGATGTTCAGAACCAGTGTTGAAAATGGCTAATCCTAACAGTTTTAAAATCTCACCTGCATACATTTGAACTAGTTTCCTTTAGAAAATAGTGAAGCGTTCAAGCAGGGTCTGAGTGAGCAACTACTTGGCAGAGATGTAGTAGAAGGGACACATTAGATGGGTCACTGGACAATATTGCCATTCTATATAATCACAAAAAAAACCTAAGATAAAAGGGACCTTAAAAGACATCAAATGAATTTTTCAAAAGGAAAACACATCTTTACAATGACTAAGTAGCAAAGTGCTCTTGGATTTGACTACTACTCACGAAGGTGCCCATTGAAGCATCAAAGCACTTTTTTTTTTTGGCACTGCTACCCATAAATTTGAAAATCTTGTTTAGGTTACTGATATGCAGTCATTTTAGGTGATTTTCTATCTGGTGTGAGATTTAACGTAACATCCCTACAGAATAGAAGATAATCTTATTATGAGAAACATATGTATTTGTTGTTCTAAAATGACACCATTGAAATTCAATTACACACCAATCGCAGGTGTCTTTATGTTAGATCAGCTCCATTTACTTTGGTCATTTTGGCATCTTGGGTTTGCGCCATTAACTGTTGTCTAAAACATGAAAAATCTAACGTCAAGATGACTAAGGATAAGCTGAGACCTCCATAAGAAACCTTTATTTCCATCATTTATTATGTTCATCCTCCTATTTAATGAAGCTAGCTTTTATATAATATTGGATCAAGTGTGAGAAAATGTATTACTGCCTGTCTAGACTAGCTCAGGCTTTTTACAGAGCATAAATGCACTAAAATCCAAGCCTCAAACTAGGATTCTGTCTCTGTTGGGTAAACTTTAATTATTGCTCCTATTCGGGGTTCAGCTTTTTGGTGAGACCTTATATATCCCATCTGCTCTCAAAATGAATCACTTTTCTTCTTTGTGATTCCCATAGCACTATTACCTTTTTAACAACGTTATAATCATTATTTTTAGCAGTTTAGGGTTGACAGCATAATTGAGTGGAAAGTACGGACAGTCCACATCCACAGACAGCCTCCTCAGCTATCCACATCCCACATCACAACAGTGCAACTTGTTACAATCAAACCTTCACTGACACATAATAGTCCCCTAACGCCCCTAGTTTATATCAGGATTCTCTCATGGTGTTGTGTATAATGCTATGCATTTGCCTTTGTATTATCATACCCAATAGTCCCACTGCCCTAAAAATTTTCTGTGTTCTACCTGTTCATCTTTCCTTTCTCCCTAATCCATGACTATTATTTGTTTTACTCTCTTCATTTTTGCCACTTACAGAATGCCATAGAGTTGGAATCTTGCTACCTTTTCAGTTTGGCTTCTTTCACTTAGTGAAGAGCCTTTAAGTTCCTTCCATGTCTTGATAGCTCATTTCTTTTTAGGGCAGAGTGACATTCTATTGGCTAGACGCATCACTGTTCATTTATCCATTCACCCACTAACGGACATATTGCTTTCTTCCAAGCTTTGAAAATTATGAATAGAGTTGCTATAAACTTACTTGTACAGGTTTTTGTGTGGACATAAGATTTTGATTCATTTAGGTTAATACCAAGGAGCATAATTCCTGGATTCTATGTAAGAGTATTTTCAGTTTTGTAAGAAACTGCCAAACTGTCTTCCAAAGTTGCTGTACCATTTTGTATTTTCACCTGCA
>NW_012107808.1:452849-453389 GCF_000951045.1 Mandrillus leucophaeus | reverse complement strand
ATATTTAAAAATATATATATGCAAAAATATATATATATTTTTTGATGAGCAATGGCAATACATACATATATATAATTACATATACACATATAGCATATATATGTATAATTTTTTGAGGTGAAGTATCACTCTGTTGCCCAGGCTGGACATAATATATAATTTTAAATCTACTATTATATATTTATATACATTTGAGTGTTTTTATATAACAAAGTATATTTGTATTTATTTGTGTGTGTATCTGTATTTCTGGGGTCCTTATTCTGTTCCATTCGTCTATGCGTCTGTTCTTTCACTAATCCTGCACTTTCATAATCACTGTAGATTTATAGTAAGGCTGAACTCAGTTATTGTCAATATTCTGACTTTTTTCTTCTCCCTCAATTTTCTTATTTTTAAACTATTGTTTATACTTTATCCTGTATTAGACTTTTTTCTAATACAAAACAATCTTTTAAAAAGTAGTATTAATATATGTGATACTGTGTTAAGATTTAGAAACCCTGTCTGATATAACCAAATTGAGAAGTCATTATAGGG
>NW_012107808.1:451236-452799 GCF_000951045.1 Mandrillus leucophaeus | reverse complement strand
CCTGTCAGGCCGGGTCCCTGGATAACCTCATGAAACAGAATCTTCTTTGTCCTAAACTGTACCATAAGACAAATTCTATTTCAGGAACGATTTGAAACCGTCACATAGCCAATACTCTTACGAATAAACTCACCCAATGCCACATCTCTACGCACCAACTGCTATACATACATGCAACAAATATTGTAAGCTCCTATGAAGCAGGCACTACATTTTCTATTCCTGTCATCATTACCAAAAGGTAAGAAAGTAAGCTAAGATTATTGTACACAATAGTAACTTAGGAATAGTAGCTGTCAGATGATACAAGGCCCTGAGTTAAGCAACCCTGGGGGATCTGTGCACATAGAGGAAAATGTGAATGGTGCCTCTGGAATTGTACAGTGTAGCAGACCTGACTGATGTCATCTCATCAGCAAAGAAAGTGCTATTTCAGGGAAAGACAGCCCTGACAGATTGTACACTGTACAGAACCCACTGTTACAGGTTGCTTTCACATATGTAATCTAAAACTCAAATTGCAGAGATTTTTGTTTCCTATTCTTAGCCCTTCGTGCTAAATGAGATTGCTAACCCCTTCTCGAAATACCTAAAGAAATAGTAAAACAACATTTAAAACAAGAACAAAAAAAAGTTTACATTTATATACTTTAAAAAGAATTTCAATTACATTAGATCTCAATTCTTTTAAATTACACTATCCATTATTTTTGTTCAACAAATATTCAGAAACTGGATAATACATGTCACAAAATGTGGAGTTTTTTCTGCCACCACAAGATAAACAAAGAACTCCCATTATGAAGTGGAGAGAAATATAAACATAATATAACAAGATTGAGGGTATAAAAGTAGAATTTGCAGTGTGCAATGAGAAAGAAAAATGAGAAAAACACTTAAAATTTACTCTGAGAAAAGGAAAGCCTATGAATAAAATCATAATTGAGCCAGAAGGTAAATAAATTATGGAATTTCCCATCAAGGAACATGGAAAGATGAAAACTTTAGGAAGAAATGGCAAGATGTGAAAAAATATAGTGTGTGTGTATATATGTGTATGTATATATATATATTTTCAAAGAATAATACACTGTTTAGTAGGACAAGTTCTCAGGAACCAAATTGTGTTTTAATCATAGCTTTACCACTTAATATTCACATGATTTTGAGCAAGTTGTTTAATACTGAAGTTTCTTCATGTTTCACTTTTGTAATCTTTAAAATGGATTTAATAATATGTATTGCATAGAGTTTATGAGGATTAAATGAATAACCATATTTAAAGCATGTAGATCACTGCCTGACCTTTTCTATAGTAAGCATTATTATTTTTATTAAGCAATAAAAAGCCCAGGTGTTATATTGGGATCAGAGCAGGAGTGTGTTTTTAAAAATCCTGCTGGTACTAGAAAGGAGAAATCTAGTGAAGCAACTATTGAAATAGTACAGCCAATTATATATTTACCAGCAACATGGCAAAAACATAGTTTTGAAATATAAATGAATATTTATCGTTTTAATTGAGTCATTTTTATTGCCTTCCTCTTCTTCTTTTTCCCCACA
>NW_012107808.1:450764-451186 GCF_000951045.1 Mandrillus leucophaeus | reverse complement strand
GCCAGGATATAACCATTTTAAATATTTGCCAAATTCCTGACATAGCATCATAAACATTTTAGAGATGCTCAGTTGAAATTTCTGACAATGTGAAATGATCTTTGTAGACATACAAGTCTTTATCTTCTTGCCCTCTGCTTCTCTTTTCATTTCTCTGCTTTCCTTTTTCTCTTCCCCCTTCTTTTACTTAACTCCATCTTTCTTTCTTTCTTTTTTTTTAATCTGTTAGCAGATATTCTGCTGTGCTACCACGATCTGTCTTCAAGACTTATTAGCTGGTTCTGCCAGCCACTGGGAGTGCTGCAAATCTGTCCTCTTATAGGAGGCAGGGTCATTTGACAACTTGTTGGTGTGACAATATAAAGACCTCGCTCTCTCACCTCAACTTGAGAAAGTTCTGAAGGATGCTCCCATCCACAGAG
>NW_012107808.1:441530-444399 GCF_000951045.1 Mandrillus leucophaeus | reverse complement strand
AAAACAATCTTTTAAAAAGTAGTATTAATATATGTGATACTGTGTTAAGATTTAGAAACCCTGTCTGATATAACCAAATTGAGAAGTCATTATAGGGTAAAGCCAGGATATAACCATTTTAAATATTTGCCAAATTCCTGACATAGCATCATAAACATTTTAGAGATGCTCAGTTGAAATTTCTGACAATGTGAAACGATCTTTGTAGACATACAAGTCTTTATCTTCTTGCCCTCTGCTTCTCTTTTCATTTCTCTGCTTTCCTTTTTCTCTTCCCACCCCCTTCTTTTACTTAACTCCATCTTTCTTTCTCTCTTTTTTTAAAAATCTGTTAGCAGATATTCTGCTGTGCTACCACGATCTGTCTTCAAGACTTATTGGCTGGTTCCACCAGGGACTGGGAGTGCTGCAAATCTGTCCTCTTATAGGAGGTAGGGTCATTTGACAACTTGTTGGTGTGACAATATAAAGACCTCGCTCTCTCACCTCAACTTGAGAAAGTTCTGAAGGATGCTCCCATCCACAGAGCCCCAGGTGTATCCTGGGGATTATAGTGGTTGCATCACTGTCCCAGATTTGCCTCTACCCAACCCTGTTGTCTTTATTTCCTTACAAGTAGTGATTTCAAAGCCTGCCCTAATACACTTCCTCCACCCAATCTATCTCACAGTCTACTTTTTGGAGTATCAGATTTGCAACAGTCAGTGACAGGATTTCTCTGAGAAGGTAGAATCTAGAATGTGATTGGAAATAGATCAGTTGCCCATTGAAAGCCAGCAAGCGAGGGAATCACTGATAGAATGACCCCTGGCTTACTGTCACAGTGAAATCATCGCAAATTTCACTGTGGTAAAAGAGGATGATATAAAGGAGAGAATACATATACTAGTGCTATAGTTTATCATTCTTTAGGAAAATATTGGAGTAGTGATAATTATAAGGAAAATTAAGTTAAATTACTGGTGGTGGAGGCAGATGATGTCTAGGAGAAAGGAAACAAAAGGCTAAGAGAGATGATTGTTAATTAATAAAAGGCTAGGTTTTAAAGCTAGACCACCCCCTTGACAACAGCTTTTTCAGGCAGAGGACAGAAAAATCTAAAGTTTAGGGACATCATTTAATCATCAGAGTAAGAAAGCAAAAGGCAATATTCAATCCTCAATCTAGAAGTGTCTGCCATGCCATGTTCAGCATTTTTGGTGAAAGAAGAATGTGATGGCAGATTTTGGATTGTTCCACTAAAAAATCTTGAAATCTCAGATTCTCTTGAATCTTCCAAACCTTCAGAGGAAACTAACTTTCCCTGTCAAGGACAACTGCCCCTCTTTTGCATTAAGATGATGGAGAAGTCTCCACTCTCAAAGCAACATATATCTCTCTTAGGATTCAAACCCTCTTCCTCTCCTGACCAGTAGGCCAAAAGCTCAGGTGATTCAAGTTACAGCTCACCTAGCCGGGAAGGTGTTGGTTCTAGAAACAGAAGAAAGGGTTCGTATCCCCAGGAAATTGCAGGATCTAGCCAACTATAGTGGCAAGAGCCAGCAGAGTATTCATGAGAAAGATTCTGACAGTGTCAGGTGAAGGGGAACAAAAGTTGGATAAGGGAGGTATTATTCATATGGGGGCATTCTCCCAGTACTCAATATTCAGCACCATGGCTAGGTCCCAGGGAGGCTGCCCTAATGTTCTGCTGAAATGGCTCTTGGAAACTTGGGGAACTCATGGTGAAAACTAAGTAATGTAGAAATGGCAAAACCAGCGAAGCTGATTATGGAAGAAAGGATCAAACGTTTTCCACCCATACAGGATTAAATGCAGTGGGAATTGTATCTAGTGGCAAAATCTATGAAAGGAACTTTTTGACATGGAACTTACCAGCAGCAAATAACTGTGTTCCTAGAAAGGAAAAAAACAAATGGAAATGACCCTAAGATGGTACCAGCTTACTGCTTGTAAACAGTTCCCAGGCTGTAGTATGGAAAGCAAACCAAAAAATATCCCAGTAGTCTTTCTGAGTTAAGGAGACAGAGATCTGAAATAGGAGAGGCTGAGGGAGCAAGATTTGTGGGGCAGAGTACTGAAGAAAAGGGAACTGAATGGTAATAAAGCTCTGATATCTGCAAAGGAACCCCTGAATCTCAGGACCCTATCTTCACACAGGAAATAAACTCAGTAAAGACTGAGCCAAACTACTTCAGAACACATAGGATGGGCAGGGGATATAAAAAAAAAATCTATGTAGGTCTTACACTGCATGTCTGCCAGATTAATATTATCAGAATGAGGATTATAAGTTGAAGCTGTGTATTATAATTACTAGAACAGTCCCTATTCATTCACTGTGAAGATTCTGGCCTCCCACATTTTTATTATTTTTTTCCTTAGTCTATCGCCCTAATTGCTGGCACACTTCACAGCTTTATGCAGACATTAAAAAACAAGGTAGGCGTTAAGGTCATTCTGCCATGTTTATGCTTGAGTGGAGGTGGTTCAACTCTCTGCTTTCTCAGCAAAAGGTTCTTCCTCTGGCAGGACCATAATTTTTCATTGCCTTTAAATTTCTTAACAATAGTTAATCTACTGAAGTATTACCTTAGCAAGACGTGGAAAGCTATTTCTCTTTCAGAAGTACATTTTATTGCTCAAATGTATCCAGTATATTTTATAGTAGACAATCAATAGACTTGAATGTTATTTCCTTTCTTTTAAGCAATAACAGCCTGTTAACATTAAAGCCTTTTATTTTCTTGGAATTTATTTGAAATTGATCTATCTCATCTACTGAAAAAATTAAACATAAATTTCATTAGAAATTTCATTGGCTATGTTATTCATAATTATTTTAAACCACTGTTATCTTAATACAACA
>NW_012107808.1:436443-437370 GCF_000951045.1 Mandrillus leucophaeus | reverse complement strand
GTCTCTGGCTTGTCTTCTCTCATTCTCATGAAATTGTATTTCACAGAGCAGAGGTTTTCATTTTAGTGAAGTCCAGGTTATTAATGATTTATTTTTGGTGTTGTATTGTAAAAAGTAATTTCTATACCCAAGATCATCTAGATTTTTTCTGTGTTATCTTCTAAGAGTTTTACAGTTTTTTGTTGTACATTTAATAGCTGTTATTCATTTGGAGTTTATTCTTTTGAATAGTATCAGGTTTATGCCTAAAGTTATTTGCAGGTAGTTTTCTAGTTGTTAGAGTACAAAGAATACCTTTACACCCTTGTATTACCTTTGCTCCTTAAAAAAATGTATGTATATATTTAAAAATATATATATGCAAAAAATATATATATTTTTTGATGAGCAACGGCAATACATACACATATATAATTACATATATGTTTATATACTATAAACATATTTATATATATGTATACACATATAGCATATATATGTATAATTTTTTGAGGCGAAGTATCACTCTGTCGCCCAGGCTGGACATAATATATAATTTTAAATCTACTATTATATATTTATATACATTTGAGTGTTTATATATAACAAAGTATATTTGTATTTATTTATGTGTGTATCTGTATTTCTGGGGTCCTTATTCTGTTCCATTCGTCTATGCGTCTGTTCTTTCACTACTCCTGCACTTTCATAATCACTGTAGATTTATAGTAAGTCTGAACTCAGTTATTGTCAATATTCTGACTTTGTTCTTCTCCTTCAATTTTCTTATTTTTAAACTATTGTTTATACTTTGTCCTGTATTAGAGTTTTTTCTAATACAAAACAATCTTTTAAAAGTAGTATTAATATATGTGATACTGTGTTAAGATTTAGAAACCCTGTCTGATATAACCAAATTGAGAAGTCATTATAGGGAAAAGCCAGGAT
>NW_012107808.1:406191-433548 GCF_000951045.1 Mandrillus leucophaeus | reverse complement strand
TTCATATGGGGGCATTCACCCAGTACTCAATATTCAGCACCATGGCTAGGTCCCAGGGAGGCTGCCCTAATGTTCTGCTGAAATGGCTCTTGGAAACTTGGGGAACTCATGGTGAAAACTAAGTAATGTAGAAATGGCAAAACCAGCGAAGCTGATTATGGAAGAAAGGATCAAATGTTTTCCACCCATTCAGGATTAAATGCAGTGGGAATTGTATCTAGTGGCAAAATCTATGAAAGGAAATTTTTGACATGGAACTTACCAGCAGCAAATAACTGTGTTCCTAGAAAGGAAAAAAACAAATGGAAATGACCCTAAGATGGTACCAGCTTACTGCTTGTAAACAGTTCCCAGGCTGTAGTATGGAAAGCAAACCAAAAAATATCCCAGTAGTCTTTCTGAGTTAAGGAGACAGAGATCTGAAATAGGAGAGGCTGAGGGAGCAAGATTTGTGGGGCAGAGTACTGAAGAAAAGGGAACTGAATGGTAATAAAGCTCTGATATCTGCAAAGGAACCCCTGAATCTCAGGACCCTATCTTCACACAGGAAATAAACTCAGTAAAGACTGAGCCAAACTACTTCAGAACACATAGGATGGGCAGGGGATATAAAAAAAAAATCTATGTAGGTCTTACACTGCATGTCTGCCAGATTAATATTATCAGAATGAGGATTATAAGTTGAAGCTGTGTATTATAATTACTAGAACAGTCCCTATTCATTCACTGTGAAGATTCTGGCCTCCCACATTTTTATTATTTTTTCCTTAGTCTATCGCCCTAATTGCTGGCACACTTCACAGCTTTATGCAGACATTAAAAAACAAGGTAGGCGTTAAGGTCATTCTGCCATGTTTATGCTTGAGTGGAGGTGGTTCAACTCTCTGCTTTCTCAGCAAAAGGTTCTTCCTCTGGCAGGACCATAATTTTTCATTGCCTTTAAATTTCTTAACAATAGTTAATCTACTGAAGTATTACCTTAGCAAGACGTGGAAAGCTATTTCTCTTTCAGAAGTACATTTTATTGCTCAAATGTATCCAGTATATTTTATAGTAGACAATCAATAGACTTGAATGTTATTTCCTTTCTTTTAAGCAATAACAGCCTGTTAACATTAAAGCCTTTTATTTTCTTGGAATTTATTTGAAATTGATCTATCTCATCTACTGAAAAAATTAAACATAAATTTCATTAGAAATTTCATTGGCTATGTTATTCATAATTATTTTAAACCACTGTTATCTTAATACAACAGAGCTTTTAAAAGCCATGTTTATGTTTTTCCACTTTTGCAAAGGTAGCCCTTATTATGGCACAGGATTTAAGAGCACAAATTCTACAGTCAGAATTCCTGGTTCACGTCTTCACTCTGTCACTCACCCGTTATTCTAAATAACTGTGCCTAGTGTTTCTCATCCAAACAAACAAATAAAAAATTGTATCTAACTTAAAAAGTCATTTGAAGATTATGCTTTGTAATACAAACAAAGGGCTTAGAATTTGCATACATATTTTAAAACAATAAATATTACCTTTATATGTCATATCTATACAAAGTCTAGCAATCACAGATAAAGAAAAAATGCCTTTATTCTTACCACATGGAGATAATAACTGCCAATATTTATTCCTTTAGATTGTTTTGTTATTATTGAAATATTGACTATTTCAATAATACTTATACATAAATGCAAAATTTAAATGCTTATACATATTATTGAGGGGGACACTCTTCTAGCCAGAAATATGTAAACATTCAGCATTATTTTCTTAGAAATTAACAGAAGTAAAATTTATGAGCATGACTAAGATTTTTGGACATGTTTTAAAATACATTCAAAAGTGTTATAATAATTCAAAGTCTCATTAAGGTGTATCCATTACTTTTAACACATTGCCAACATTTGCATTAGTATTTTAAAAAGATCAAACTACGTATTTAACTCAAGGGTGTAGAAAACTAAAATAATAATTATAATTGGAATATAGATAGTATATTTGGAAAATATATGGTTTAGATGTTACATCTGCTGGTAATCAAAAAGTAAACTGTTGTTGTGTAAAAAGTAGCCTTGTTCTTAGTTAATAAACTTGAAATATTTAGAAATAAAGGGCTTTGATGTACACAATTTACCCTTAAATTGTTCAGAAAATACATTTAAATAGATGATAAAAGTTTAGGTAGAAAGAAATAAAAAATTGATAGCAAATGGTAGAGCAAATGGAGTAAAATGCATTACCAATAGTGATTCTCTATGCAAGGTGTAGGGGCATTCCTTGCATTATTTGTATTCTTGCAAACTCTACAAATTTCTCATTATTTCCAAATAACAAGTTAAAAATGATCATCATTTATAAATTACAAGGAAACAGTGAAGAAAACCAGCACATATGTTATTTTTTAAAAAGACTACAAATAAAGAACAATGTGAGTCATAACAACACAACAATAAAATGCATAAATCAACACTAGCTAACATAAATAGTTTTAGAAATAAAAACACATAAGTAATAAAATAGAAATTCAAGTGAAAATAACTACAAATAAGTAAGTGATATACAGAATTGAAACAGATTTTATTATCAACCTGCGGGGTCTTGTGAAAATCTCTGTGAGATGGATAATTGTCTAAAAAATTGTAAATCATCCAGTGGTTGAGTCAAAGAGGGAGGGAAAATTTGGATAGACTGATTTTTATTGAAGAAATTGTGCTTTTGAAGAGCTGATTTTTAAAGTTCCAGATATTTTAAAGTTGAATTTATTCAAATCTTTAAGAGAGAGAGAGAATTTAGATGCATTGAGTTGTATAAAGAATAAACTATAAAAACATGTTTTAACAAAGCCATCAAACAAAGATAATACCTAACAAAGATATAGTTGTGTTAATTTACTAGGGCTACTATTACAAAATCCCACAGACTGGGTGGCTTAAACAACAGAAACTTTTTTTTTTTTGAAACGGAGTTTAGCTCTGTTGCCAGACTGAAGTGCAGTGGCGCAACCTTGGCTCACTGCAACCTCCGCCTCCTGGATTCAAGTGATTCTCCTGCCTCAGCCTCCCGAGTAGCTGACACTACAGGCGTGCAGCACTATGCCTGACTAACTTTTGTATTTTTAGTAGAGACAGGGTTTCACCGTGTTGGCCAGGATGATCTCGATCTCTTAACCTCATGATTCGCCTGCCTCAGCCTCCCAAAGTGCTGGGATTAGAGGTGTGAGTCACCGCGCCCAGCCAACAGAAGCTCATTTTCTTACTTTCCTGGCAGCTGGAAGTCCATGATCAAGGTGCTAGCAGAGTTGGTTTCCTCTAAAACCTCCCAGACACCCTTTGGCTCCCTCTTCACAGGGTAGCGCCTCTATGCATCTGTGCCGCTTGTGTCTCTTCAGCTTCTTCTAAGGACACAAGTCATATTGGGGAGGATGCCACCCTCAGGGCCTCATTTTAATTCAGTCACCTCTTTAAAGATCTTGTTTCCACATACAGTTGCATTCTGAGGTACTACAATTAGGACTTGAACATATGAATTTGCAAGACACACAACTGAACCCATAACAACCATGAAGTGAAAATTATGGAACAATATCAGATGTGATTATACTTGTGAATATCTTAACTGTTAGTAAGTAAAAACCAGTAGCAGCTTTAATGAGCAATACACTACGGTGTCTTATTTCCTGCTGCACTCTTATTCTTAGTATCTGGTTCCTTGATGCCAAAACACATGTGTATTGAATGAGATCTTTTTGTACATAACATACACATGAACACACACAATTTCTGGAGGGAATCTGTGAAGGTGTGTCAAGGTCATCCAAATGTAGTAAGTGACTAGCCATGGAGAATAAGCATAAACTCTATGTGTCCTTTGAAACTTATCTCAATTAAAAGTGTAAGATTTTTGGCTGGGCATGGTGTTTCACACCTGTAATCCCTGTGCTTTAGGAGGCTGAGGTGGGTGGATTGCTGGATTCTAGGAGTTCAAGAACAGCCTGGGAAACATGGTGAGGGCCCAACTCTACTAAAAATACAAAAAAATAGCGGGGCATGATGGCACATGCCTGTAGTCCCAGCTACTCGGGAGGCTGAGTTGGGAGGATCACTTGAGCCCAGGAGGTCAAGGTTGTGGTGGGCCAAGATCGTGCCACTGCACTCCAGCCTGGGTCACAGGTACTTCGGCCCAAGACCCTGTCTCAAAAAAGAAAAAAAAAAAGTATAAGATCTTTGTGTCTGTCTGTATGTGTGTGTATGTTATGTATATTTGTAGGTTACATACATGTGGTATTTTCCTACCTTTAAGTGGTACTACTAAGCTATTTATAAAATCCTTTAAAGAGAACTAAGAGTTGAACTACCATTCAATCCGGCAATTTCATTACTGGGTATGTACTTTCTGGTATATTCTACCAAAAAACACATGTGCCTGTATTTTCATCACAGGGCTATTCACAATAGCAAAGACGTGGAATCAAGCCAAGTACCCATCAATTCTGGATTGGATAAAGAAAATGTGGTAAATATACAACATGGCATGCCATATATCCATAAAAAACAAGAAAATCATGTCCTTTGGAGCAACGTGGATGTAGGTAGAGGTCATTATTCTAAGTGAATTAATGAGAAAACAAAACCAAATACAGCGTTCTCACTTTTAATTGGGAGCTAAAGATTGAGTACACATGGGCATATAGATGAACACAATAGATGCTGGAGAATACAAGATAGGGAGAGAGGGAGTGGGGCAAGAGGTGAAAAACCACGTATCGAGTACTATGCTCGCTGCCTGCGAGAAGGATTCATTCATACGCTAAACCTCAGCATCACACAATATGCCTTTGTAGCAAATTGCCTGTGTACCTCCTGAACCTGTAATAAAAGTTAAAAAAAACATAAAAAATAAACCATTCTCAAGGATTTACCATTAGAATCATGTCATTTAAAATAATATGTTATAAAGCTATTAGGTTTGTAACGTATTATAAACACATTGCACAACATATATAAATATTGTAGGTGTTTCCACTTGATTTTTAGCATATGCATAGGCTGTCTCTACAAATACAGTCATGTGCTGCGTAATGACATTTTGGTCAATGACAGACTGTGTATTTTACAGTGGTCCCAAAAAGACTAAAATAAGGCTGGAAATTTCCTATTGCCTAGTGACATCATCGCTGTCCTAATGTCATCATGCAACGCGTTACTCATGCATTGGGGATGAGGCTCATATAAACAAAGCTACTGCACTGCCAGTTGTATAAAATTATAGTGCATGCCATTGTGCACATTACATAATACTTGATAAAAAGTGACCATGTCACTACTATATGTATCTAATATACCATACTTTTTTCACTATTTTAGAGTGTACTCCTTCTATTTATACAAAAGTTAACTGTAAAATAGCATCAGATGAATTTTTCAGGAGGTATTCCAGAAGAATGCATTGTTATCACAGGAGATGACAGCTCTGTGCATGTTGTTGCCCCTGGAGACCTTCCAGTGGGTCGAGATGTGGTGGTAAAAGATGGTGATGTGGATGATCCTGACCCTGTGGAGGCCTAGGCTAATATATGTATTTGTGTCTTAGTTTTTAACAAAAAATTTAAAAGGTAAAAAATTAAAATAAAAAATCGTATTCCATGGTGTATATGCACCGCATTTTCTTTATCCAGTCTATCACTGATGGGCATTTAGGTTGATTCCATGTCTTTGTTATTCCAAGATCATGTCCTTTGCAGGGACGTGGATGGAGTTGGAGGCCATTATCCTTACCAAAGTCATGCGGACACAGAAAACCAAATACTGCATGTTCGTGCTTATAACTGGGAGCTAAATGATGAGAACACATGGACACAGAGAGGCGAATGACACACACTGAGGCCTAACGGAGGGTGGAGGTTGGGAGGAGGGAGAGACTTTCTCTTCCAATTTTCCAAACAGATTTGCCAATAAAGCTCTTTTTTCTACTATTTAGCTACCCTGGTGGTCTTTTGGATGACAACGTTTATTTAAATACACATTATATATATCCCCTCATTATTTCCTGCTTTACAGGGCAATGATAGATAAAAGAATAAAAACCTTTCTGGAGTGTTTTTAAAATAGTGTTTTATTTATATAGGTTACATAGTAATCCCAAACTGTAACAATATGAAAGATGAGAGAAGTATTTTATAACTTATTTATACAACCTATATAACTTTTATTAACTTGTATACTTTCTATTCTCTATATCTTTAAGATAGAATTTGTAATTAGTTTAATTCATATTTTACTATTTCTTATTCTCTGTTTACATGTTTCTAAAACTACTTTTATTTGCTCAAATCCTGGGAAAGAAGGCAAAAATCTGAATGAAATGGGAAGCTTCATCTATGACTATTTTATATTATTTGTAAGTTTCTTGAAATGTATCATAGAAATACTTATTAAATGACAACTTCAAACGAAATGGGTAAACACGACACAAGTTAACCAAGTCATAATTGCTCTCAGCCTTTTCAAATAAAATTATTTGGCAAATATAGTGAGGTATTCTAAGACATTCAGAGAACTATATATATTTCTAATGTACATGATGTGGTTTGGCTCTGTCCCCACCCAAAATCTCATCTTGAATTATCATCTGAATTGCAATCCCGCTGTATTGGGGGAGGGACTTCATGGGAGGTGATTTAATCATGGGGGCAATTCCCTCGTGCCATTCTTATGACAGCGAGTGAGCTCTCAGGAGATCTGATGGTTTTATAAGGGGCTTTTCCACCCTTCGCTCTGCTCTTCTCTCTCCTGCCACCATGTGAAGAAGGATGTGTTTGCTTCTCCTTCTGCCATAATCGTAAGCTTCCTGAGGCCTCCGCAGCCGTGTGGAACTGTGAGTCAATTAAACCTCTTTCCTTTATAAATTATCTAGTCAAAGAAGGACCCTCCCCTAGAGCTCAGACGGGCAGCAGCCCTGCCAACAACTTGATTTCAGACTCTAGCCTCCAGGACTAGAGAGAGTAAGTTTCTGTGGTTTTACGACTCCCAGTCTGTGGTACTTGGTTATAGAGCCTGAGCAAACTAACAAGGAGAGAGTGTGTGGAGAAGCTTCCTGAAGGCTGTGTACTTCTCATGCTGCCTGGAACACGGTGGTACTCAGTAAGGAAGTGTGGATTAATAGACTAGGTGACACGTACATAAGGCACTGATAACAGACGTGCGAGAGGAAATAAAGTGCAAACTGATGCCGTAAAAAAAAGAAAGAAAGAAAGAAATTATCTAGTCTCAGGCACTTCTTTATAGCAGTGTGGGAAAGGACTGATATAGTACATTAGCTACTATATATGTTGAAACACAGTTTGTTAAAGAAAGAACAGGGACTTTCGATATAGGAGAGAAAACTGAAATAAAAAATTGAGATTTTCTACCTTTAGAATGTAATCAATTTTGTAATTATTGTTGAGCTTCAGTTTGTTTCTGTACAGTGTGCTGTAGTATCTACCTCATTACATTCTTATAAAGATGAAATAAATAAATTAAAGGCAATCAGAAGAGGGCCAGGCACACACTTAAATTCTCTCTCTCTCTCTATATATATATGTGTGTGTGTGTGTGTGTGTGTGTGTATATTTGTTTATTTACTGCCGTTATTATCACCCATAAAATTTTTTAAATACCTACCAGGTAACTATCATGAAAATAAAAGAAAATGCCTATAAAACCATTCTTGAGTACGTCATAAAATCCTACATAATAAGCCTATTTTTATGTACTGTAAGAGTCAGAAGTATTACACTAAAGAGCATCACAAGCTAAAAAATCTGATTTTTTTTTCAATCTAAGATTTTACCTTCTTTCTTTGTTCTTTAACAACACTGTTTCTTGTATTAATGCTGTTAAAGACTTTCATCATAGGACATTCCAAAATATCCATTCAACAAGCAAAAATTTGTTGACATATCCATTGACTGTATGGTTTTACTTGTTTTATAACTACCCATTTATTTATTCATATATTAATTCTTTCAACATCTGTTTATTGAGCTAGTAATTTATTCTACATACTGTGAGGAGCTAGAGATACCAGAAGAAATGAAAAGTAAATGTCCTTGTCTTTGTGCATTTTATATTCCACAAAATATAGTATCTTTATCTCTATCCAGTAATTAAAGAAGTTTAGTGACAAATCACCAGGAACGTTACTTTGAATAAAAGAGTAAGAAATGGCCTTTCTGGAGCAAGTGAAATTCTAAATAAATTGAACAAGATGATTGAGACATAGTCCCAGTCTATGGTCTGGTGGGCAAGAAAGGTGTCTTATAATAATAATTTAATAATGATGAATTATTCTTACTGGTATAATTACTGTGACAGTATGTTAAATGGAAAGTTTTGAATGCAGTGCCATAATATGATAAATATCAGATACCAAATCAGTTGTGAGATGGATCAAAGTGCAGCTTTCAAGGAAATATCTATTAATGAGTTTCATAATCCCTTAAACCTCTCATACACTTCAAGAGTGGCAAAAAGTTGTTTTAACTTTAAGAGGATGATCGTAGGAAGAGGAATTTTATAAATATTATGGGAATTCTACCTAAAAACTTCAGAGAAACTACCAAAAACTGGGCTTTGGAAGATAAGTAATTATTTTTTGGTAGGCAGGGGCAAGAGGTGGGAGTGGAGAGAAAGGGCATTTCAAGAAATAATAAGTTATGTGAACTCAGACATAAATAAGAATTGGTACTTTGCAGCAATGTGATCGGGTATAATGTCCAGGGTATCAGAGGCTGAGACCTGAAGTGATGGCTGGAGTCAGGTTCTAAAGAGTACAGTGATCTTGAGGCAATTTTATCTATAGGTATGGGAAACCATTAACAGTCATGGAAGTAACAGGAAATTCGAGATATTTGTAGCATATCCCTAGAGCATGGCATTTAATGTCTAAAGCAATGTCCACAAGAGCTTCAATAGTCTCTGTAAATTAAACATACTGGAAACTTCCATCCTAACTTTTTGTTTTTCATTCATATTTGTCTCGGACTACCTTTAGGGATTTGGATCAGGCACTGTAGGCTTCTTCAAGGAACTTGAAGAATAAATCTGTAGTC
The DNA here is from genome assembly GCF_000951045.1 of Mandrillus leucophaeus. Lineage (NCBI taxonomy): Eukaryota > Metazoa > Chordata > Mammalia > Primates > Cercopithecidae > Mandrillus > Mandrillus leucophaeus. The sequence goes on along the minus strand of NW_012107808.1, from coordinate 424,456 downwards.
TACTAAAACACTAGACTCCAATAAAGATGCTTAAACAGCCTTTGCGGTGGTCAATATTTCATTGCACGTTGCCTTTTATTTAAAGCCTTGGAATCATCTACACAGTTCCCATTTAAATTATAGTAACAGTAAGCTATGCATGATCAAAGCACAACCTTTAGTTCAACTAAATGAAGTCACAAGTAGTACTTCAGCTCCTTCTCTGCAAAACAATGATCACAGAAAAAAATACAAATGAAATAATTGGATACTTGAGATCTCATCGCTGACTGCATATGTCAGCAGGGACCATACTTTCTAAAATTTGTGTTCAGAATACACCATTACCCTTTTTCAATAAGAGATTTTTTGTCCTTTAGTAAAAATTATGTGGAAAGTAAAACTATCAATTAAATGCACCTATAATTGCTCAAACTTAAAAGGATGACTTATATCTTTTCATATTTTATTTTTTACTTGTTACATGCATTCAGATATTTTGTAGATGAAAGCATAATTTATTTATTCATAAATCTTGCCCCATATTGAACATTTAGGCTAGATCACAATTCTTTATTACAGAAATGCTACAATGTATATGTACTCATTATTCACTCTTTTAACAAATATTCATTGAACACCCATGCACACAAGCACTGTTATACATGATGATAACACAAGTATCCCAACTTCATGAAGCTTAAATTCTAAAGGTCAAAGAACATCAATGAAGAAAGAAATAAGTAGAAATCTCCCTTCTGCCCTTTACGCAAGGCGGCTACTCTACTGACTTTTATCATTAGAGACTAGTACTGTCTATTGTAGAACTTTATATAAATGGAATCATACAACATGCACACTTTTGTGTTTGGCTTGTTTCATTCAGCCTAATATTACCTATATTTATATATATTATTGTATATTAGTAGTCTTTTTCTATTTATTTTTGAGTGGTATTCTATTTCGTAAATACATCACGTTTATCGATTCACTTGTAAAGGCTATTTGACATTTTCCAATTTGGGTATTACAAATAAAACTATAAATAATCTTGTACAAGGGGTGTGTGTATGTGTGTGCACGCACACACACGCGAATATTTAATTTCTTTTGGGTAAATAACAAGGGAGGAAAGTTTTGGGTCAGAGAGTAGGTATTGACTTTATGAGAACTGCCAAACAGTTTTGCAAAGTGTTACATAATTTTACATTCCCATTAGCAAAGTATGAGATTTCTTTTGCTTCATATTTAGTGTTGTTAGCCTTTTTAAATTTTAGCCATTATAGTAATTATGGAGTTGTTTCTCACTATTTTATATTTATTTATTTATTATTTTTTTTGAGACAGAGTCTCCCTCTGTCGCCCAGGCTGGAGTGCAGTGGCGCGATCTCCAGTCACTGCAAGCTCCGCCTCCCGGGTTCCCGCCATTCTCCTGCCTCCGCCTCCTGAGTAGCTGGGACCACAGGCGCCCGCCACCACGCCCGGTTAATTTTTGTATTTTTAGTAGAGATGGGGTTTCACCGTGTTAGCCAGAATGGTCTCGATCTCCTGACCTCGTGATCTGCCCGCCTCGGCCTCCCAAAGTGCTGGGATTACAGGCATGAGCCACCGCGCCCAGCCGTTTCTCACTATTTTAATTTGTTTATCCCTGATGAACAAATGTTATTGGGAAATTGAGCGATTTTATGTGTTTATTGGCCATTTCTACATCTTTATCTGAGAGGTATTGTTTCATGACTTCTGCCTGCTTTTTATAGAGTTGTTTTACTTTTTATTATCGAGTTCTGTTATTTTTATATTCTGAATAGTAGTAGTTTTTCAGATATGTCCATAGAAGATATTTCCTTTCATTCTGTGACTTCTCTATTCATTTTCTTATTACTATCTTCATATGAGCAGAAAATTTAAATTGTATGAAGTCCAGATTGCTACTTTTCTCTTCCCATGGTTAATATTTTCTTTGTCCTTTCTGAGAAATCTTAGATTAGCCCAAGGTCTCGAGGACATACTTCTATATTTCTCCTAGAAGTCTTATAATTTTTATTTTTAAAGATGTAGAAATATGAATCCTTCTCAAAATAATTTTCTGGATTATCTTCGATTAGGGTCACTTATTATTTTCTCTCATACAGATACCCAGTTGTTCCAGCTCCATTAACTGAATGTTGTCCTTCTTTTCCTTAATGTTGTCCTTGCATCATTGCATAAAATCAGCTTACCATAAAGGTATGGGTGAATTTCTCGGTTTTAGTCTGTGTATTTGACTTAATGTTACATCTAGCCATACTACACTGCCTTAGTTACTGTAGCTTTATGACAATTCTTGAAAAATGTCCACCCTCATTTCCTTGTCATTTGGCCCTCTCCATAGGGCAGCTCATAGTATAGCAGCTTGCTGCTTCAAAGGCAGTAACAGAATTTTTTAGCAAGATAGACATTATAGCGAACTGATGTAAGTTAATCACATGCATGTAACCAAGTATATGCTGTCTTCTATGCTGTAGTCTACTGGTCAGCAGCAAGCCACAGGTCCTAGCCACATTTAAAGAGAGGAAGGTAATAAAAGGTGGGAATACCAGCAACCTGGGTTTGTGAGAACTACCTTGGAGTCTCCACCGCACAGTGATAATCACAAAAAACACAGATTTCAAAAATTATAATACAATCAAACATTGATGACAAACAAAAATATCCTTTCAAAATGAGGGAAATGCTCAAAACCTTATGTAAAGTAAAAAAAAATATATATATATAAATTCCCACTAAATAATTCTGTATTCCATGTAAAAAATACTTTGAAAGTGAGTATCAAAATATTATCAGGTTTTCCTGTATAGTGGCTATTTTTTACTTGCTTACTTTGTAATATTTTTCTGATTTTCTAATTAATACATAAGATATTAATTATTTACTTATATACAATTATATTTGTGCACTTTCAAGAAACATGAATATAAATTTTATAAACAAAAAAATGCTCAGACTGTCTTCTTCTCACTATATACTTTTTCTTCCCTTTGTGGATGGCAGAAGATTTACTGAAATCCTGAAACTTAGGAGTCAGCAAGTTTTTCATTTGTGTTTGTCAAATGTCAAGAAAAGCTGAGGACTTCCAAGAAACTCAGTGACTCCTGACAACTCTCTGCCATTGCAGTAAAATCTCAGCAGGACTGAAATAAACCACTCGGGGACAGACATCTGACTTCCACAGCAATTAAAATCATTGAATACAGAACCAAAATGTCTTTATATGTAAAACTCCATCCAGACCCAAGAAAACTTCTGACTCATTAGTAGTTTAAGGTACATCATGTGGATGCATTTGAAACACCATTCTTTGAAGTCTTCCCCACTTAACATGTATCTAAAAGCCATACATACGTTCACTAGATATATTCTTAGTTATCAGCTTTAAAGGAAATAAAAGCATATAGAACACAATAGTTACATCTCCAAAATAAAGAAACTTGTAAGATGTGTAAAAGTTAAGAATTCATTTTCACTAACAATTATTCTCAAACTTAAGTGAGGATAGTGAGGACATGGAAATTACAGAGCTAGTATCATGATGCTATAAAATACTGATATATTTAATAACCCAAAAGAGACTGATTAGGCTTCTATATTTAAAACATATTTAAGTTGCTTAGAAATTTTAAGTCAATCAAATTCACATACAATCATATGCATTATAAAATACAAATTTAAATCTTTGGAATTTACTCATCAGGCATTTCCAATTGCTCTTTGAAATGTTCTTATACATGTATTTTGTTGTTTACTAGATAGCAAAGTTTAAAAATGTATAAGTAAAAATATTAGAACTTGTGAAACCCTGTTTGTACACCCACACACACTTTTATATGTGTGTGTATATACATATACATATGGCAAAATACATTGCTAGAAGAAAGGAAGTGAAGTCACATAGATTCTCAGTATCCATTCAGATTCAAAAATTCTAGCAATCTAAATATGGGATTAAGGAATGCTAAAATTTTAAATCTCATATTAGCACTACATACTGTTTTAACAAGCAATCAACTAAGCAAAGCAAAGGCATTTTCTTTTCTGTGAGAGCAAATCAGTGGGCAGATCAGGATCGATCTCTCCCTCTTTCTCTTTCTCTCTCTGTGTGTGTGTGTGTGTGTGTGTGCGTGCGTGTGCGTATTTGTGTGTATGTGTTTCTCTCTCTGTCTTAGTTCCTTTGGGCTGCTATAACACAATGCCATAGACTGGGTGGGTTATTAACAATAGAAATCTATTTCTCAGTTCTGGAGGCTGAGAAGTCCACGATCAAGGCCTCAGATTTTGTGTCTAGTGAGGTCCTATTTCTTCATTCCTAGATGATGTTTACTTGCGGGGCTTTCACATGGTGGATGTATGAAAAAGCTCCTTTGGGCCTCTCTTAGAAAGGCATTAATCCCATTCATCAGGCTCTAACTTCTGGACCTAATCACTTTTGAGAGGCCCCGTTTCCTAATACCATCACCTCGGATTATGATTTCAATATATGAATTTCAGTGGGACACAAACATTTAAGAACATACTGGCCTCCTTCTTCCTTTTTCTACCCCTCCCATACCATGCCCATCCTTCCAAATTTGTTAGTAGTTGTCATTTATAGTTTATTTTTTTCTTCATCCATTTTCCTTAGACTGAATAAATCTTCATGGGTTTCTCTTTTATGCTAACAAAAATTGGAAATATTGAATGGAGGTAACATACATCTCATCCAACTTTTCTGATCACAGAGAAGGAATCACCAAGCAGAGCAGATATGTTGGGGCTTAATAACATTCACAGTCCTTATGGTGTAAAGCCTCAGTTTGAAAACCTACATTCTATTAGGCTCAATGTATCTTTTAGGCTCAATCTATTATGCTTGCCAGTTGCCACAGTTCAGTGCACTAAACTTAGGACTGAAAATGTGCGTTTTGGATACGTGGGGTAAGAAAGTTTTTGCTCATAGAAATCTGTTTATTTAGAGCTGAATGCAAGGAACTGATAATTTTCTCCTCAGAGGTTCTTATTACATAGTGTCATAGGAGAATGTCAGAAAACTGGTGATAAGAAAAAATACTATCTGACTTCTCAGGAAATACATTACAGTAAATTCCCAACAAGAAAAACTTGCATTAATCCGTGTGATAAGGAGTGTTAGAATTATTGCTCCTTTCTACTAAGTGGCCTTTTCCGTGTGTTTGACCTGAAATATAGGACCTTAAATGCCATTTGGGGAGAAAGGTAAGTTTGTGATTTTCTACTTTTACTTTTTAACCAATTTATTTTATTTAATGATCTCTTGATATGTTCAACTACAGCAATTTTAATACCTTACCTAAAATTCTGATTAAACTGAGTAAATTCATAACTTTAAAACTGCCTCGTTTTGATTATAACCAGTAAATATTTTTCATTTTTATTGTTACGTTGTAAAAGATGTATCAAAAATGATAACTCATAAATATTTTTAAAGTTTATAAATAATTTTTGAGTTATTATATCTGTAGAAAAGCAGTACAAATTCCTGATATGCATATGCCACAAAGACACGCTTAGAAATTACTATTACCTCTATTTCACACATGTTGTTTTTAAGCATACTTAGAGTGAGTAGAAAATTACTGGATTTTAATACCTGACTGATATTAGCTATTGTCTGTGATTTCCCATACACTTTGCTGGGTTATTATATGTCACATTTAATCACTAAAGCAGCCTCCATGAGGGTTGTTTCATATCATTATAAAGTGAGTAATTGGAAAGCTAAAAAGGCCACAGAGTTAGCAAATGGTAGACATGGCATTCTAAACTACGTGTGTCTGACTTCAAGATACGAGACTAAAATTTTCAGATTTTATGTCCTCTATTCAGAATCTGTTCACATTTCTTTTTCCTTTTTTTTTTTTTTTTTTTTTTTTTTAGACATGGGGTCTTGCTTATTGCTCAGCCTGGGGTGTAGTGGCACAATCGTCACTCACTGAAGGATCAACCCAACCCCTGGGCTCAAGCGATCCTCCCACCTCAGTCTCCCAGTAGCTCAGACCACAGGCACACACCATCAAGCTCAGTTAATATTTTATAATATTTGTAGAGATGAGACCTCACACTCACACGTTGCCCAGGGTGATCTTGAACTCCTGGACTCAAGTGACCATTCTCCCTTGGCCTCCCAAAGTGCTGGGATTGCAGATGTGAGCCACCGTGGCTTCCTCTTCATTTCTTAAACAGAATATTTTGACTGAGTGAAGCCTTATGTACACTAATAAAGTGTACTTTTAAGCTTCTACACTGTGCTTGTAAGTTAGGCTTTGCTAACTAAAATATGAAACATTCCATATGAATCTGAAATATGAAAACTGAAAAATGCCACACTTTGGCAAACTACTTACAGTCACATATATTGTGACTGTTTGACAGATTATTTATCAAGCTATCATATTAAAATTTTATATTGAGGTACTATATATTATGCAATGATTAAATATACTGATAACAGAAACAGTGAAAAGCTATCCTGTTAGCCTGGTGATATGGTTTGGTTGTGTCCCTACCCAAATCTCATCTTGCTTTGTAGTTCCCATCAATTTCGTTAATTGGCAGATATGGGGACAGTCATAGTTAGATCTAAAATCGGAACTATCTAAAATTGCCATTTTGATCATACTCTTACCTTTGGAAAGGTAAGTACTCCACACAGTTTGGGTTTCTTTTTGGAGTTTAGTTTCCTCTTCTCAGTTTCTACTACACTTGCCCTAGCTCAGACCTGATTGTTTCTTTTCTCATTGATTTCACTCTACTGTTTGTTAATTCGTCTCCAAGTTTCCAACCTTTCTCTCCCCAAAGTCTCCTCCACATCTATATTGTTCAGCCCTTGTCACAGTAAGGCTATGTAACACATAACCCAAAACACAACGGTTGAAACGATAATCATTTATTTTCACTGATCTGTAGATTACTTGAGGCCATTCATATCACTTTTCCTATGAAACCTTTCTTCCTAACCCCCACAACTTGACAACCACCAGCTCTCCACAAATGCCCCCGTATATCTCGAGCACATTTTTTCACAGCATATATTTATCCAAAAATGTTTATTAAATACCTACTGAAATAGACTTTTGGAATAAATTGATAAACAGAATAAAGATTGTTACTTGTCACTCTACTGAATTTTCTGTCTCTCTTCTGCAGTTACACTAAAATCTCCTTGAGATTAATGAATTATCTCTGTATCTACAGGGCTTAGCAGAGTGCTTGGTGTATATTCGGTGCTCAGTGATTGAATGAACAAATCAATGAATAGATGAATGATTAAGCTAATGTGCTGTGGGGTACTAAACTTTTGTGGCTGAGTCCCTTTGGATAGTGTCTCTGACCTGCCTAAGCTATAATGTACTAGTGCATTGAACAGAGGAATGAATCGTTTATTAACCATTTATTCTATGTGAAAAGAAATTGTTTTCAGTAATAATCATGCCAGAAAAAAGTAAAATCAATTAGTAAAATACATATTATATAGAGAATAAAAGAATAAAACTAATGAATTAAGAGTTAAATTACACTAATAGACCAGGTGCAGTGACTGACACCTGTAATCCCAGCACTTTGGGAGGCCAAGAAAGGAGGACTGCTTGAGCTCAGGAGTTTGAGACCAGTGTAAAGAGCAAAGCAAAACTCTGTCTCTACAAAAAGAAAAAAAAAAATTAAAGTTTTCCAGGCACAGTGGCACAGACCTGTAGTCTCAGCTATTCAAGAGTCTGAGGAAAGGAGCCCATGGGTTCCAAATTACGATGAGCTATGATTACACCACTGCAGTCCAGCCCAGGTGACTGAGAGAGACCCTGTCTCTTAAAATATAAATATATTTTATTAAATATATTTGAGAGAATATTAAATATTCTCTTTATATATATATATTCTTCAAAAGGAAGAAAATATGTATTAGTCTGTCACAATAATAAACACAATACAGTTTCTGCTTTCTTGTTCTTTGGTTTTCAAACAAGTAGTTAATACTTTTACAAAGAATTTTTTTCTATGTAACACGTTTACATTCAGTGAAGTATTTCAATATACATGAAAATTTGTACTTAGCGAACATGTCTCACAGTTTGCATGTTATATGATTGTAAATTTTAAACATATGTATAAACGCTACCTTGGTTTTACTATGATTTTTAAAATTTTTTATAGGCCTTGCCTTCATTGGTACACCTGGAGTGGAGAATTCTCACCATCTCTGCTGTCTTGTTACATCACTCTGTTTACATAGGCATGAAAATATAGATTATCATAGACAAATATGTGTGTGTGTCTGTCCTACTACAGTCAGAGCACAAAGAAATGATAAAGATCTTCTAGAATAATGGGTCAAAGTTAACCTCTAAAAAGATAATTCATCAAAAAACCTACAAAATAGAAAGAAGATGGCCCTTCAATGAAGTAGTATATTTTGAAGGACAAACTGTGAAGCCTTCATGAGAATAACCATGCCCTGTTGCATAGAGACCAGCTTAGTCAATTCTATCAGACTCCTCTCTTTATAATTTTAAAATATTTAATTGAAAGATAAGAGTTACATACATTTAAGGTTTGTGATGTGATAAGTGGATATACATATATATTATATGATTATCACAATCAAATTTACTGACACATCCGTCATCACCCATGCTGTACTGCATGAGCTTATTTGAGGGTTATTGGCAGAGGAGGAAGCTGACTAATCATTTTTTAATCATTTATTAAATGTGGTCACAATACCTTGGTAAAATTTTCAGTAGAATAGAAGAAAGGAATTTGTCACCCTGCCTAACTTATTGGGCACATTCATTTTAAGACTTTTGATTGACTTTTAAACTATTAGTTGGACCACCATACCAAAATGGAGTGAACGAATCGAATGAACAATGCTGGCTTCCATTTATTGACTATCTTATTTATGATTATTTTTTCCTTGAGGTCCTTTCCTTCACCCTTGAGATCCTGAGTCCCAGAGATGAATGTGACATAATCCCTACTAGCAAAAGTGTAGCAACAGAAAGACCTGTTCATGTCACTTGCCTTCCCAGGATAAGTTTTCTGTAAAATGTCACTTCCCTTATTGAATACAGGGCACTATTCTTGTTCATTGAAAAAGGAACTAAGTTTTAATTGTAGTAGGTTTCTGAGAAGAGAAGATATCTGTATCAAGAACAAGGACAATAAAACTGGACAAAATATGCATGTGTGTAGGATCTGCAGTGGATGGGGGCATGAACCAAGGGCATGAATTTCAGACAATAAGCAGCATTTGAAAAATAAGAAAGGTAAGAGAGACTATGGCTTACTCTGAACAAGGTGTTCACTGAGGCTGTGTAGTGAAGGTGATCTGAAAATGGAGGAAACAAAGCTGGAGTGATAGATAGGAAGCTGATTATGCAAGGGCTTATGGGGTTTTATACCAAGACTTGGGTTTTATACTAAGGTTGTTGGAAAGCAATGAGTGTTTTAGCCAGAAATGATATGATGAGATGTTTTTGTTCCCAGCTAGGTGCATTACTAAATGTCAACCATTTGACATTCTGGTTTTTAAATGAGCAAAGATTGATAATGAATGGCATAAATCAGTCATGAAGAGCCTGGCTCATCTCTGGGATTGCAGAGGGAATAACGTTATGTTTCTGATTATATTCCCTGATGCCATACCTGTCTCTGACAGCTCTGTAGCTCTGAAGTTGCATATTTCAAAATCATTCAGTCACTGCAAAATTTTCTGCATGGAAATCACTAAGATCCAGGTGTTTACTACAATGATTTGTGAGAAAGTTTAACATCAAATTTAACTTAACTGTGCAATGTCTTGATCACCTTACTTACCGTTTTTCCGATTAAAGCATTGGTGATCACAGCTGTGTGAACAAATTTTTAAAACAACTTTTTTGTTAAAGAAATTTACTTGAGGGCTGAGTGTGATGGCTTGTGGCTGTCATTCTAGCATTTTTGGAGGCTGAGGCAGGAGCATGATTTGAGCCCAGAAGTTCAAGACCAGCCTGGGAAACAGAAGGAGGCACTATCTCTACAAAAACAACAAAAGCAAAATACTCTCCATAACTTTACTTGAAGATCCTTGTTGAGTTGGTCAACCTTATTGAGAGCTTACAATAGGACTGGTTAGCAGAGGTTCGTAGAAATTGTACTTGTTTACAAAAATACATTAAGAAAGAGATGAGGTGTGAAGAGTTTCCTTTTCATATATTATTAATAAATTCTGCATCCTTCACATTTTACCATCAAGTGAAATGACCTTGGATCCAGTATCCTCAGGCATCAGCCCTCTTCCAGCTCTTTCGAATACAATTTTTCTAGGTCCCACAGCTCCTTGCAATGTAATTTCCTTCTTTGTAAGTAGGCTTATCAGAAGCCCGGTCAGATTATGTTGTAACTTAATCATTGTTATAGATCTAGTAGCCAGAAGAGGATCATGATGATGTCATGTGTTGAGTCACATTGTAGTGGCCTTTTCAACATCTTCATCAAATGGGTGAGTTTTAACCCCCTAACAGGAGGGTGTAGGCCAGATCAAGAGGATTTAGAGGGATGTCAGTTTTCAATGATTTCAAGTTTATCCACCCAGTTTTTCTTTTTTTCTTTTTTTTTGAAACGGAGTCTCACTCTGTCGCCCAGGCTGGAGTGCAGTGGTGTGATCTCGGCTCACTGCAATTTCCATCTCCCAGGTTCAAGAAATTCTCCTGCCTCAGCCTTCTGAGTAGCTGGGATTATAGGTATCCACCACCATGCCCATTTAATTTTTGTATTTTTAGTAGAGACAGGGTTTCACTATATTGGCCAGGCTTGTCTCGAACTCCTGACCTCAGATGATCCGCCTGCCTTGGCCTCCCAAAGTGCTGGGATTACAGGAGTGAGTCACCGCTCCTGGCCTCAACCCAGTTTTGCTAATTTAACATCTCAAATTCATCTCTTCCCAACTAGGACCCTAAACTTGGCATTGCACAAGACAGTACCCAACCTTCTCTGGAACTCTCTGCTACTCATATAATTAGCCTGTCCCTCGTCATTAGCATTTCTTGCTCTCTTACATCACATATAGCTTTGTCTATATTCTGCTAAAGAGGTCCTTTGACTTTCCCACTTTGCCTTTAACTATTAAATATGCTTTCAGTTTTGTCTTGTCTTTTTTAAGTGCGTTAATAGGACTCAGTAATTGCCATCAAATTCCATTTTCCTTATGATCAGTACTTAGCCCTAATCTCTCAAATCCCTGAGACATTGCTCTAGCCAGTGTGTCCTCATTCATCACTGGTATTAACTAACAATTGCAGTGCTACAAGGTACCAGGGATTGTCAATGCTTCTCCTACCAGCAGTTAAGGGATCCTCAATGCCAGTGAGAAATTAGCTCTAAAATATTATTTTTGACACTGTTTCCTCAGATAAATTCTGGAACCAACTACTGTAGGTTCGGTTTCCTGGGAAACAGACTCATTTTGAAATTGTTATAATGGACGTTTGTTTATTGTTAACCAGCAAAGAACTAGGATTAATCAGATATAAGTTGAACTGTGATGCATTTGCAGTGCAGACTGTAGCTGATCCCAGAGGAACCCTGGAGCTGTGACCGACCTTGAAAACTATCCCATTTTAAACAAGTGGCTGTTACTGTGTACTACCCCCTGCCCTCCACTACCATGAACTCGTCAGTGTTTTCAGTATGTCCTCAGGAAAGGATCTTGATCTTGGGTGAGGTGGTATCTTGGGGAGAAGACAATTCCCAGAGAGGGCTTTAGCTGACAGCTGTTATGTAGTCAACATTCCCAGAAGCTGGGAGAATGAGTGTCTCCATTTTAAAATAGAGAATTAGGTGGTTCACTTTAGCATTCTTTCTCTGAAACTTTCTCAGAATTTTGTCCACTTTGTTCGGTGTGATTTTTGCTTTGACAATCTGTGAAATGTTCTAATTGTTCTCATAATTTCATATGGCTTATCTATATCTTCCTCTTCTTTTTATTTTTGTAAAATTCAAAGTAATTAAATTATCTTTGTTTGAGTCATTAATTTAATCTAATTTAGTTGTACTAATTTCCATTTTAAATGAATAGCAATATTAATGAGTTTATGGAATGGATTCAAACACTAATAGATTGTAACACAATTTTAATACAAACTTCTTGAATTCTTTGTAAGTTTAAATCATGAATCATTCTATTCATCAAGTCATACCTGTGGAATTTTTATACTAACACAGAAAATCAGCAGATTGCTTTATATTCTTTTATTTAGATATTTATATCCAGATTTTTATCCAAAAAATTAGAAATAAATATAACTAAAACTTAATCCTAGAAAGAACAGCATTAATATACAAAACTCTAGATTTTCAGGGTTGACTAGACTAGAGATGGAAACAATTAAAATTATGGGATTTTAATTTTGAAAGAACATGATCTGGGGAGGGAATGCATCAGGATAAATAACTAACACCTGTGGGGCTTAATACCTCGGTAATGGGTTGCTAGGTGAAACAAACCACCATGGCACACGTTTACTTATGTAGCACGCCTGTGTGTCCTACACATGTATCCCAGAACATAAAATTAAATTCAATTAAAAAGAAAAAGAAAGAACATAAAAAATCTGGTTAATGGCTATCTTCACTTTGCACATAAAAAAGATGAAATTAAGATCATCTGATTATGATTGACCCAGTATCTGCCAATTAAGGAAATTGATGGGAACAAAACTGTGACTCTGAAGCCTATAATCATTGTACCAAACTATTTTAATAATTTTTTTTTCCCCAAACACATCTTATGAAGCAGCTTTAATAAAATTAATACAAATTTACATGCTTTCTAAAACTTCAAACCAAGTTAGGACCAGCAGAAACATTCAAATACAATGTGATTATTGTCACTGTTCATTCTCTGGAAAGATCACTATCATTCTCAGGGCAGTTTCAATAAACACAATGGATTCATCCACCCATATCCCTATTGTCTTTCTTAGACAGACATCTGGAAGCTCACTACCTGGGTCCTATCTCTTTAATCCCTCCTCTTTAATCAATTATTGACATTACGTGGGAATGGTTATTGGTTTCTCCTGTCTTGTGTGTGGATTTCACACTATTGGGCACTCACTATGTTCAAAGCACTCTACTAAGTGTTGCATGGAAACAAGTGAATTAGATACAGATCCAGCCCTCATGGACCTGTCCATCTCACAGGGCAAATGGTATTTATGCAGATAATTATAGAAGTAATTATTTAGCCATAATTCTAATAAGATTTATAACATAAGAGTCCAAAGTAAAACCAGAGCTTGCAATTTAAGGGTGAACAATATCTTAGTAAGTAGTGAAAAAAGTACTAAGAGGGAGTGGCATTTGAAAGACTTAAAAGTTGTCAGGAGTGTAGAGGAATCATGCAGGAGAAGCCCACAGAAAACCTGGGGTTCAAGGTCCTTCAGAAGGGAGATGGTTTTTGATGCGCCAAATTAAGAAGTCAACAAAACCAGGCTTGACCAGTGTGAGTTAGGGAGGTGTGCTGAGTGAAAGTAGTCAGAAGGAGGAAAAAGATTAAGTAGTTTTGAGTGCCTAAAAGGTATTGGATTTGATATAAGAGAAGTCGAAGGCTTTAGTTGAGAGTAATGTGTGAATTGTTGGGCTGGAGAAGGCATGATCAGACTTTTTTCTTCCTTTTAACACTTTTGTTTCCACCTATGTTACAGATTAGATCTGAGGAGAAGCAAAAGGGAAGGAGATTTTGATTATGGGAAAATTGTAGTGCTCTAAATAAGGCATAATTTTTGCTTTTAAATTATTAAAGTATTATGTTATGGAAATTAGAGAAGAAATTCACTCTAAGAACTCACTATTTTGGCTTTTTTATCCAAAATTTTTTTGGCCACATATCTTTATAATTTTTACATTTTCATAAGTTTATCGTACTTACTACACTTATTTACTTGAGTCAATTAAATTGTCGTAAGTATTTTATAATGTGAGTAAATAAATGCCACAACTATTATTTTGATTTCTCTATAATCTTGGAATTATACCACTCTAGGCACATATACTTACTGCTTACTGAACGTTTCTACTTAGATATATAAAAGACCTTTCAAAACAACTGTATTCAAAACTAAACTCTTGATTCCTTCCCTCACTCCAAAGCCATTTTTTCCATGTTTTCCCATCTCAGAAAATACTAAGTCCATCCCACTCTTCGTTCAAACTAAGTATCTTGTGGTTATCATCTAGAATCTGATCATTTCTCACCATCAATACCGCTACTACCTATATGTCCTGCTTGACTGGTTTATTGCAGTAATCTCCTTAATAGTCTTCCCTTGAAGGTGGATGAATAAATAGGACAATTATTTACTGACAAAAAACTACTATGTAACATTCTTCTCTTTGCTCTCTCAGACACACTACCTATGGCAAGGGTCTAACCAATTTGCTCATCATACATAGAAATTTAGTATCAGGAATAAGACTGAAAAGAGTACTCTATTTCTTATTTCTACTATTGTGTTCTTTGAGCTTTATCATCTTCACAATTTAAAATAAAACAAAGAAAAGCTTAGATACATTACTAGTGACACCTAGGCACAGCAATATGAAATGAGGCCATTATCTAGTGCTTATTTTTCAACCTAATGGAAGTCAAGACAATGAAGAGTTACTAATTCCCTGTGTAACTCTTCTTTCTCATCTGGCTGCACTATTCAGTTGAGTTAGGTGACCTATTAGGTCTTTGCCATTTATTATAACTTTCTGTGATTTACAATAATTCTCAACTGCATTTGGTCCATTTTAAATTTTTGGTCCATGTTAAATTTTAAAAAAAATTTAAACTTTTAAATTTTTGATTAATATAGGCCAAATAATGTGGCGTTGAAATTAGTGGAATGACATTGAAATTTTATTAAATGCTTCTAGACTTCAAAAGGCTTTTGTTTTGTTTTGTTTTTTTTGTTTGTTTGTTTGTTTTACTATGAAATAGATTTATTTAGGATCTAGGAGAATGTTGTGAAGAAATGAATTTTTTTCATAATATTGCCAGCAAAGGAGAGTTCTATTTATCTCTTCCATCTTAATTCTACCCAATTTCAGATGCCCATCATCAACTAAACCTTGAATTGAATGGTGACATCTAAATTATCAACGTTAATTTTTTATGGGAAGATAGATTTTAATGGATCATATATTTTTAAGCTAAGGATCATAAATTAAGAACAGAGATTTTAAGTCTGCCAGTTCTTAGCTGTTTGCTATACAAGCATAGTCTTAGTAAAACTTTGTAATGTCTAACTCATGTTTATTTGCTGAGAACCTATATCCTAACGTGTTCTGTGAATTCAATAGACACTATATGTAATATGTAAATTGCATCATGCAGTGGAATTGCTCAATTCATGGAAATTACTAACAGTATTTGTATTAGGAGGTAAATAAAATCAAAGCTTTCCTGAAGAAAAAATTGAAAAGGTTTTTTGCTGTGAGTCAAAAAATTATAATGGATTCAATAGTGAGTTTGTCCTTTTCTCTATATTTTTCCTTTTCTGTTTACATTGCATAATTTCACTCTTGGAGCCACCTCACTTATTCAGCGGCCTTCTGACTCAAAGGTAGACTTCAACATCTAGCCAAGTGCCCGGTATGCGATAGGTGACAAAGACATGTTTTTAAATGAAAAATTTCAAACCATACACCATGTACTCCTTTCAAAGTGTTTCTCTTTAAGTCATTTCACTGGATTCGAATCCTACTAACCCTACTTTCCTATTATGCTTTCTATATTTCCTTAGGGATGTAGGATTTTTCTTGTCAGTCACTTTGCAAGCCAGGGACCCTTGATCGATAATGCCTTGCCCTGGCCTTGCTCTGCCACGCTGCATGTCCCAGCTTGCTTGTGTTATAGCTTGTACCCACGTTCAGCGGTTCCTGAGCTTTTGCACCCTGTCCAAGAAGAATGAGGATATGCTGGACATTGAAGGGTGAGGAGAGTGGAGAAGAATTTTACTGAGCGACGGAACAGCTCTCAGCAGACAGGGAATGTAGAGGGTGGTTCCCCTAACTGAAGGTGGATAAGTCCCCTGTGTGGCTGGGTTCAGGGCCTTTTATGGACTCAGAATGGGGAGTGCATACTGATTGGTTTGTGAGTATGCAAAAAAGATTAAAGCAAAGATACCATTCAAAGGTGGGCATGACAGTGTAGAAAAACCAATTAGGAAAGGGTAGCTATATGTAAAATAAGTGAAGGATGGAGACCCATCAGAGGAAAGTGCTCCAAACGGAAGAAGGTTCTCAATCCCATCCAAGGACTTAACCTGTAGCATTGCTTTCAGGCTTTAAACTGTCTTTGGCTTGACAGTGGGGTCTCACAGGGGACCCGCCTCTATCTACCTAGATATTTGGCTGCCGCCTACTGCTCTCATTACTTCCTTTCTTACTTACATCCACACTTTCTTTCTATTTAAATTCCTCTATGTTTCTTAATGCAAACGATGATGGAATGCATAGTAGTGACTTTCCTAGACCATGAAACCAAAGGGTCCTTCAAATGAAAGTCCTATCAATTTCAAGTCAAGTGAGTTATTCAACAATTTTGTGTTACAGTTTCCTCACCAACAAATGAGGATAATCATTATGCCTTTATCATGAGTATGTTTTGTGGAGTAAATATATATAAATTAATTTTTTCAAACAAACAAGCTTACATAAAACTAGCACTCAAAAATTATAGCTATTTCTGTTATTGAATTACACCATTGTAATATTTTATCTCCCTGATTCTTAGTCTTCTTGAAAGATTCAATCCCAGTAGCAATGTATTCATTCTTTCCTTCAGAACATATTTACTTATATTTACTTATTACTACTTATAGTGCTGTAATGAGCACTGTATCTACAGAATTGAATAGTTCATGATTCCTCATACTTAAAGGCTTCACAGTCTTAGGCAAGGGTAAATTTATTGGAGAGAAATGATAATTCAATATCATAACCACTTCCTTAAAAACAAAAACCAACAAACAATACAAGAAACTTTAATGACAAATCTACAAAATAATTGCAAAACTAGCATACCAATTTACATAATTGCAGATTTTATAAGGAGTGGAATTATATTTATCATGTTTTTAAAGTTTGTGTATTTTTCTATAATAAGCTCAATTTCATTTATCACCAGCAATAAATTATCCAAATGATTCTTCATAGAATTCTGCAAACCAATTTTCCTCCCTTTTCACCCTCTCCCTTGTTACTCTACACATAAGACATCCATTCCTATGATTTTCAGATATTTCTCTCCACCTTAAACGATTCCCATGTCCCTTCTTTTTCTCTCTTCAAAACCCAGGTCAATATTTTTTAATCATCCTCAAAATAATGTCAGTTTGTTCCTTTTCACCCACATAGCCACTGTGTATTCTGAGACATTATGTAACATTATGAATAATCCTTTTGTTCATGTGTTTAGCCCAATCAGATTGTGAGATCCTACAAGTCAGAAACATTGTACCCTGCAATTTTATTTGCCTGCTAGCCCTGCTTCCCATTCTCCACCATAGAGCCTAGCATAATGAGCAGTCCACAACTATTTGTAGATGAAAAATAAAAAAAAGTAATTTACAAAACGGACAAATGAATGAAAAGAGTAGTCACTGTGTTTCAATTTTTTCCTATAAAATGCTAGTACCACACAAAATCCCATAACAGCAAGTGAGTGGGGAGACGGAGTACAGGAAGAAATGTTAGATAATTTTCGAAAGCACATTGTGTTGCATTCCTGCCGTTTATATTTATGATGAACCTGAGCAAGCTAAAGGCTCTGAGAAATACTCAGTTCAAGGACCTAGCATTTTCTTTCTTTATTGGATTATTGACTCTCCTTCAATAATATACATTTAATTATGCATTAAAGGTAATGTATAATTCAGGTATAATTACTGCAAAATGTAATGTATAATTAATATTTAATTAAATGTATTCATTTAATATACACTAATAGAACCACATTTGAGAAACATGAGTATAGTCCTTTAAAATATTCTTTATTTGATTTATTTTGATAATGGGTACATAGTAATAGAATTAAAAAATTATTTAAAATAATGTCTTTTAATAAATTAGAAAGACACATATGGACAATTATATATATATTAAGCTATATATGCTTATGTAGATATATACACATACGTACGTTATGCATGTATATATTTTATATATATACACACACGCACAATTTTTTTTTTTTTTTTTTTTTTTTTTT
>NW_012107808.1:391694-405917 GCF_000951045.1 Mandrillus leucophaeus | reverse complement strand
GACACACAATTTTAATTGTGAGAAATATAAAATTGCGTGGTCTGGATCAGTATGATAAAGTGACTGCATGTCTTTAAACAGGACTATACCAAAGCTTATGTAAGCTGTGCTTTCAGATTTGACATTCTGATTGAAGAACATCAATAGTCTTTAATTACGTTTTGTAATCATGAAGCCTTAGGATTTTTTGAATTTCACGTTACCACATATTTAATTAACGAACATCACAGCATTTTAAGTTATGCTAATTTAAACTTTATTTTATTTCTCAGTTGTATTATCTAAAGTATAAGGAAAATAAAAACAAAAACAGAATGTTGTAATAGATACATCATTGCTTTGGGTGATTAAAACACACACACACACACACCACACACATACACATTTATAATCTTAGTTCAGTCACTAACCACTATGTGAACTTTATGAAGTCCCTTTATCCAGTAACAAGAAGCACAAGTGCCACAGTAGTAGTATTAAAAGGGATGGTCATGTTTCCTTTAGTATCTCCTTCCTTCAAACTTACAAACATACCACAACTTTGTTGATGCCCATTAGTCAAAGATTGCCAGAAACGGCCAGGCACGATGGATCACGCCTGTAATCCCAGCACTGTGGGAGACCGAGGCGGGCAGATCACGAGGTCGGGAGATCGAGACCATCCTGGCTAACACGGTGAAACCCCTTCTCTACTAAAAATACAAAAAGTGAGCTGGGCATGGTGGTGGGCGCCTGTAGTCCCAGCTACTCGGGAGGCTGAGGCAGGAAAATGGCGTGAACCCGGGAGGCGGAGCTTGCAGTGAGCCAAGATGGAGCCACTGCACTCCAGCCTGGGCAACAGAGCGAGACTCCGTCTCAAAAGAAAAAAAAAAAAAAAAAAAAAGAAAAAAAGATTGCCAGAAACACAGATATAGTCAAACTAAGGTGAGGTTATTGACTTGCTGCAATGAGGGAGAATACACCATTGGAAACTTGGGCTTTCTCAGAAAAAAGAAATAAATAATTACTAACGGTTAGGGGAAAGTGTTAGATGGTCTTTGAGAGAGTTTAACAAAAATAGAGTTTTGCTCTTAATTAGGTGTGCTCTAGAAGCCCAGGGTTTTTTGTGCTTCCACATTTTTCATAATCGTATCTAAATGGCAAGAGGAACAAGACATCAAAAACTATACATGTTTTAAAAAGCAGCAATATTTTTACAATGATTAGTGATTACATGTATTTTTGTTGTTGTTGTTTTGGTCACTTGTATATCTTCTTTTGAGAAGTATCTGTTATGTCCTTTGCCTATTTTTAATGGACTTATTTGGTTTTTCCTTGTTGATTTCTTTAAGTTCCTTATAAATTCTGAATATTGACCTTAGTGGGATACACAGTTTGCAAATATTTTCTCCCATTCTGTAGGTTGTCTGTTTACTCTCTCTCCACATATATATACACACACACATATTATATATATACATTATATGTGTGTGTGTGTGTATATACACACACACACATATATATATGTACAGAAGCCCCTTAATTTAATTAGGTCACACTTGTCAAGTTTTGTTTTTGTTGCAATTTGCTTTGGGGGACTTAGCCGAGTATTCTTTGCCAAGGCTGATGTTAAGAAGGGTATCTCCTATGTTGTCTCTAAGAATGTTATAGTTTCAGAACTTATGTTTAAATCTTTAATCCATCTTGAGTTAATTTTTGTATATGCTGAAAGGTAGGGGTCCGGTTTCATTCTTTACATATGGCTAACCTGTTATCCCCACGTAATTATTGAATAGAAACTCCTTTCCCTATTGCTTCTTTTGTTAGTATTGCCAAAAATCAAGATACTTCCGGGTGTACCATCTTATTTCCAGGTTTTCTACTCTGTTCCATTGGTCTATGTGTCTGATTTTCTACCAGTACCATGCAGTTTTGGTTACTGTATTTTTGTAGTATAATTTGAAGTCAAGTAGTTTCATGCCTCTGTCTTTGCTTGTTTTTCTTAAGATTGCTTTAGCTATTCAGGCTCCTTTTCGGTTCTATATGAATTTTAGAATGGTCTTTTTCTAATTATGTGAAAAATGTCATTGTAGTTTGATAGGAATAACATCAAATCTGTCAACAAAATGCAAGTCATAACCACAATGAAATATCATCTCACACCAGTCAGAATGGCTATTATTAAGGCAAAATGTAATAGATGCTGCAGATGCTGCAGAGAAAAGGGAACACACATGCTTTTGGTGGGAATGTAAATTAGCTCAGCCACTATAGAAAGCAGTTTGGAGGTTTCTAAAAGACCTTAAAACAGATACCATTTGACTCATCAACTCTATTACTGGGTACATACCCATAGGAAAATAAATTGCTCTACCCAAAAGACACATGAACTTGCATGTTTATCACAGCAATATTCACAGTACCAAAGACACAGAATTAACTCAAGTGCTCATCAGTGGTGGATTGGATATAGAAAATGTGGTATGTATACACCGTAGTATACTATGCAGCCAGAAAAAGAATAAAATCATATATTTTGCAGCCATATGGATGCAGCTAGAGACTGTAATCCTAAGCTAATTAAAGCAGAAACAGAAAACCAAATACCACATGTTGTCATTTATACGTGGAAGCTAAACATTGAGTACGCATGGACATAAAGATGGGAGAAAGCAACACTGTGGACTATTAGAAGGGACTATCGGGTTAAAAGCCTGGGTACCCAGTTCTTTGCTCACTACTTAGGTGACAGGATTCACACCTCAAATGTCAGCATTACACAGATATCTATGTAGAAAACCTGCACATGTACCCTTGAATTTAAAATAAAAGTTGAAATTATTATTTAAAAAGCAACATTTAACAAAATTATGGCAGTACAATATGTATGTGCACGTGTGTGTGTGTGTGTATACACACACACCTACACAATTGCATAGGTGGCTTCTATTTTGAATCCTGTGTCTTCAAAACCAGAAAGAATAAATGAACATGTTTATATTAACAACAACAACAAAAATTCAGATTTGGTTGCTCATATTAGCCATGAAAGGAAATGTTTGATCATTAGGGAGTTTAGGGTAATGCTTTGGCATTTATCAAAACTGATTACAGAATGGTCTGTTTTGTTTTGTTCTGTCACATCACAGGGTGGCCTTGTTTTATGTTGCTGCTTTACGAATACACTATCCATGTACACCATAAGGAAAATGTGAACTAGCTGGGAGCGCCAGACCAGATTCTGGCAACACCAATGTCTGGATGTCAGTGCCAAACCAGCTCCCTGATGTCAGGCTCTGCTTTTTTTTTTTTCCCTCTGTTTTTCTGTTTCAACACATCACACTACCTTATATCTTGCATTAAAATTGCAATGTATGCCTGCCTCTTTCACTAGACTGAGACCCTAGAGAGCTGTTAGCTATATTTTTTCTCCTTTATATTACCTATAACATATAGTCTTATAACTTCTGGTAGTAGGTGCTAAGAAATTGTTTATTCGAATAGAAATGAACTCAAAGATAGCTCTTTCTTTTATGGTCCTGAAAAAGTGTAGAACAACTGTGATAATTAAACAACCATCAAGTTTAAAGTTACCATAGTAATCTGCATGAGACCATGCTCATTCTGACACCAAGTATAAGTTCTAGGGATTTCCAAAACTACCCTTAGGTCTGCAAATTTACTAGAACGACTCACAGAATTCACTGAAAGCTGTTATTTTCATAGATATAGCTTATTGCGGGGAAATGATACAGAAATAAAATCAGTCAATGGAAGAGACACATGGGGCAGAGTCCAACAGACATGCTAGACACTGAACTTCTGATGTGCCCTCCCTGCTAGCATGCTCGTAGCTATGTGTGACAAAACTCACAGAGTATTATCAGCCAAGAACACTCACTTGAATGTTGAGTTGATAGTTTTTATTGTGACTTCATTATCTAGGCATTAGTGATTGACTGGTTCGTTGATTGATGTACATATGGTTGACATCAGTCTTTAGATCAGTTGATAGTTTATTATTCAAAGCCTGAACGCTAATCATATTTTTGGTATTTCTGGCATTTCTAGTCCTTACCCTACAGTATGGTCAACTCCGGTTCTATATCACAGTTACTGTCTGGCTACTCCAAGACCCTCAGGCAAGCAAAGATGATCTTCCAGGAGCCAAGAGCAAAAGCCAACTTCTTTGGGGGCAAGGTTAAATTTCTTACTACACAGGTTCACATATCAAATTCTTACCGTTAACATTATTCTATCAGAACAGGTCTATCTATATTGTGAAGTATCTTATCCTAACAGTATGCCAAAATAATGTCTAACTTTAGCAAAATCACAGTTCATAGATAAATTGGTCAGGAATAGTTCTGAAAAGTATACTGCAGATGAGGAAAGCACTATCTAGAGAGATGAAGACAATCATTCAAGTCTGAACATTTCTACTGTATGTCGTTCTCGCTCGCTCTCTTTCATTTTCCTCTTCTGCCCGTAATATCAACTTTTAGCCATTCATCTTCTTTCTTTATTGAGTAAAAAATTATGAGAAGAATTTATCCCTTATTAATAGTGACTGTCTTTCTTTTTAAATTTTTGATCTGTATGAGTACATAGTAGGTGTATGTATTTCTGGGGTGCATGAGATATTGTGATACAGGTATACAGTATGGAAGAATCACCTCAGTGTAAATGGGTTATCCATCACCTCAAACATTTATCATTTCTTTGTGCTACAAACATTCCAAGTATACTCTTTTAGTTATTTTTAAATGTACAGTAATATTTAACTGTAGTCACCCTGTTGTGCTATCAAATACTAGATCTTATTCATTCTATCTAACTATGATTTTGTACCCATTTGAAACCTGCATTTCCCCCACACCAGTCTCTGGTAAACCATCATTTTACTCTCTATATTCATGAGTTCAATTGCTTTAATGCTTAGTTCACAGAAATGAGTGAGAATATATGAAGTTTGTCTTTCTGTGTCTGTCACATTTCATTTAACACAATGCCCTCTAGTTCAGTCCACGGTGCTGCAAGTCACGGGATCTCATTCTTTTTTACGGCTGAATAGTACTTCATAGGGTATATGTACCACGTTTTCTTTATTTGTTCATCTGTTGATGGACACCTATGCTGCTTCTAAATTTTGGCTATTGTGAATAGTGCTGCAATAAACAGGGGAATGCAGATACCTCTTTGATATACTGTCTTACTTTCGGGTATATACCTAACAGTGGGATTGCAGGATACTACGGTAGTTTGAGTTTTCGTTTTCAGAGGAACCTCTATACTGTTCTCCCTAGTGGCTGTACTAATTTACATTCTCATCAAAAGTGTACTAGGGTTCTCTTCTCTTCACATCCTCACCAGCATTTATTATTGCCTGTCTTTTGGATAAAAGCTATTTTAACTGGAAAAAGATGATATGTCACTATAGTTTTTATTTGCATTTCTCTGATGACCAATGATGTTGAGCACCTTTTCATATACCTGTTTGCCATGTCTTTGTCTTTTGAGAAATGTCTGTTTAGGTTTGGCCCATTTTTAAATTGGATTATTAGATTTTTTTCTATAGAGTTGTTTGAGCTTCTTATATAATCTGGGCCTTATCAGATAGTGAGTTTGCAAATATTTTCTCCCATTCTTCGGTTGTCTTTATACTTTGTTGATTGTTTCCTTTGCCGTGTAGCTTTTTAACTTGATGGGATTCCATTTGTCCATTTTTGCTTTGGTTGCCTGTGCTTGTGGGATATTACTTAATAAATCATTGCCCAGACTACTGTCTTAGAGAGTTTCCCTAATTTTTTTTTTAATAGTTTCATAACTTGAGGTCTTAGATTTAAGTCACTAGACTATTTTTATTTGATTGTTGTACACAGCAAGGATAGGGATCTAGTTTTATTTTTCCACATACGGATAGTTTTCCCTCCCCAATGTATGCTCTTGTCAACTTTATTGAAAATGAGTTCCTTGTAGATGTATGGATTTGTTTCTGGTTTCTCTATTCTGTTCCATTGCTCTGTGTGTCTAGTGCCTGGAGTGTGGCTTCAGGACTCTGCTTGGTGGTTTATTTTCCTGTGACTGAACTGGTATCCAAACTGCAAGACAAAGATCTCTTTACTCTCTTCTCTCCTTTACTCAAGAAAAAAAAAGTCCCTGCTGAAACTGCAAGTCATGTTGCCTGAAGTTGGGAAAGGGTGATGCAGGCACTCCCTTAGCCACCCCAGCTGGAATTTTACTGGATCATGTGCACCCCAAGCTCACTGGCTCTAAGCCCAGCACAGCAACAGGATTTGCCCAGCAATTGCAGTGTTTGTGGCCTATGCTGCCTTTCAAGTTTATTTGAGACTGCAGGGCACTTTAGCCTGCAGTGGTGGGGCTAGTCAGAATTAACTTTCTGACTGCTGAGATAGCTGAGTTCCCTCTGGCTAGGGCCTGTCTAAATCCTACCTCCATGCCATTTGAATTCTGCCTCGTATTTGTTTTCCACTGTGCCGGCAGCATTAGGTTCCAATGCAGAGCCTCACAGTCACTGCACTGTCACTCCCCAAAGCACACAGATTCTCTCTTTCAGCCATGAGGCCACTGCAGGGGAAAGGGAGAGTGGTGATGTAGGCAATTCAAGACTGTCTTTTCTACTGTCTTCAGTGCCTCTTCCCTTATATGATGTGAAAACCAGGTAGTTACCATTTACCTGATTTTTAGTTCTTAGGAAGGTGATTTCTTGTGTGAATGGTGGTTTAATTGGTATTTCTGTGGGGGGTGAGAGATGGGAGGGGATGATCCCTGGAGGTTTCTATTCAGTCATCTTGCTCTAACTCCTCCTTGACTGTTTTTCTTGAAAGTGATGCTTTTTTTGAAAAGCATATGTGGTCATTCCATAACATTAAAATAGCCCAAGTGCATTCCGGGCTTTTTCTTAGTCTTGATCAAGCATATTTTGCTACATGAGCGTGAGATTGGTGGCTGCCCTTATTTGTAGTTGTTCCTTGTTTTCTCTGTATACCTCCATCATGGCATTCTAATCTCTGAATGGAAGGTTTCCATGTAGCTAGACTGGACATGGGCTTTTGGATGTGTCTGTGCAATGCATTGTCCTTCATTAATGAGACTGGGTACTATTGTCTGTTGTGTTCGGGTGTGAATGTGTATGTAGGAGGTAGAATGGGAAAGTAGTTGCTCCAAAAACCTGGAAGTAGTATAACATTATTTCACTGACTATTTGTTAATATGTAGTAATTTCCAGATGCTGTCGTGCTACTGTGGTTGAGATAGAAATACATGAGGCATAATCCTTAGTTCAGGATACTACGGTTATGTATCTACAATTTGAAAGTACCATTATTTACTTAAAACCAAGTTTACCAGGCTTTATTTCTGCAAAAGACTTTTAATGTTTCATGACTCCATCAAGTTTTAGACATTGTTTTTAAAATTAATAGATTTTAAATGTAAGGGCAAAAATTGGGCAGTGGAAAAATGAAACTCTCTCTCCTGAACACTTCCGTGTTTTTCTAAAATAAGAACAGATTTTTAGATAAACTGTCCTTTCCTGAGGCCAATTCCGAGATTTTTTTTTTTTTTTTTTTTTTTGGCACCCAACATTACTTAGTATTGCACATCAATGGCAGTTTCTCTCAAACTTTTCTCAAATTCTTACTGAAATACTGCTACACTTTGGTGATTTTAAAACTCCAATATGTACTTCATGTCAAATTATATCAATGCAATGAAGTTGGACACATTAATCAAAAGTTTTAAGAATATCAGCACAGTAAAGATAAGTCATGAATTTAAATTTGTGATTAAATATTATCAGAGGAGCCAAATGGTATTTCCAGTTAATAATCCTCAGGCAGAATTTTCAACAGACAAGTTGTCTCTGCTAAGAGGCTGCGTGATGAATGAAAAGAACAGAATATAGAACTTGGGTCTGTTTGAGTTCAAGGTCCTACAATTACCAAGTCTATGAACTGGGCAAAGGAATCATTAAACCGTCAAAGTTACCTCTAGTAGGAAATAATCTTTTTTTATAATACTTATAGTGTTACTTTAAAGTTCATAATAAAAGTGAATAAATATTTGTGAAGTACTTTCACAGATGCTAAATATTTTATTGCCATTTTAATTGCCTCAGTATAATTTTCATTGATTTTAAAGTGATGAATCCTATGTATAAAGGTGGGTTTAAATGGGAGGGAGGTCTGACTGGTTTAGTTAGAATAAAATTATCATTGCTTACAAAATTAACATGTAATATAAATTATCATTGAATGAAATGGTGAATAACAGTGAATGTGTTCTTAAAGTAGTAAAAGAAGTGAGTAATTTAATTGTTCTCTATTCCCCAAAAGAAGCATATCAGAAATGATTTCAGGAAGCATTAATTTTTACCTTAATTAGATATATTGAGGATGCAAAAATTTCTGAGAGAAGATCTTATGTTTTCTCACCACAAAAATGACAACTATGCAAGGTAATGCTTATGTTGATTAGCTTGATATAGCCGTTCCACAACATATATATATTTCAAAACATTATGGTGTTGATTATATATATATATATATAAAATTATATTTTATCTGTACAATTATATATAATTTTATATGTTAGTTAAAAATAAACTCAATGACAAGAAAATATTTTTTATTTTTTCACTTTCTAAATTCTAAAGAAAATTTATTTGGATGGTCTTACACAACAACAGAAGAGTTAAGATTTAAAAACCTTAAAAATTAATGAGATTCATTTTATTCCTTAAGAGTATCATGTGTTTTGTGTTATTGATGACACAGATAGGGTGCAGAAAATTCACCTGGTATGTAATTTCATTTGAAAACCATTTCTGTCAGGGGCTGGCCATAAAGAGACCAGTTGTCACCAAAAGATTATTTAGTTGGAGAGTACAATGATATACAATAGATGAATGTTGGTCTTCAGTTAAAGAGGGTAAAGGAAATTTAAAAAAAGGAAATTAAAAAAAAAAACTGGAAGGATAAAGGGCAGGTTAGTGGAACAGAATTTGAGCATTAAAAAAAGTGGTCTCTTTTATAACTGTGTACTAAACCATCACTTATATGTGAGTGACCCTATAGGTGTAGTCCAGTTCTGTCTGGAGTGCTCCATGTCTGTATGGAATTACTTGCTAGGCATCTACAACATGAAGCCAAGGGCACTTCATTCATTTCCAGAACTGACATCATTATCTCACTCCCATAACCTACTCTGCATCCTGCATTAACCAGCTCTGTAAATTTCACCAGTTATTCATTCAATAAATAGTTATTGATCACTAAATTATGCTAGGCACTCTGATAAACTTACAGATAGTAGGATACTAAGATAAGTGAATTTGCAAGTTCACTTAGGAGCCTAAGAGGTTCCATATACCATGCAGTACTTGGAAAGTCAGAAGACAGAAAGTCATTTTATTTGATTTATTTTCATCATCCCAGGAATTTAATTAGGCTACAGGTTCTTTAATATTTGTTAATTAAATTTTAAGAACACTTATAAGTTGATAGGTACCTATCTCCTTCTTTGTTTATGATTATTTCTTCAGTTCACCATTGACTCACTGATCATCCTGTTTTTATTATTAAAACCTTCAAATAGCTCTGCCTTCTCATTGTTAAGATAATCTTTCGGTCATAAAAATACGTTATGCTACAACTCTGCCTAAAATCATAAATAGCTCTCCATGAACAGGATTAGGTCTTAAATTCATTGGTTGGACAAAAACGATCTTGCCTATCAAATTAGTACTAATGCCCAATCTATATTTTACAGAAATATCAAGTTACTTGTTCAAAAACACAGTAGTATTTATTTCTCACACATCTTGAATTTTCCATATGTTTTTGCCTCTTCTAGGAATTCTGTCTTCAGGTCTGCGTATCGGGGCAAAATGTCTTCAACTTTCAAGTCTCAGACTGAAAGTCTTCGGATTTTGAAGCCTTCCTATATTCTGCCAGAAAAAATTATTATACTGTTTCCTCTACTTTCTCTATCTCATTTACTGGTTCTTATACTTTTTTAAAAAAAGATTGTTTATTCTTCTGTCTAATAAGTAGCCTGTATCATGATTCACTTCTTCATTTTCTTCACTTTCTACACTTACTTCTGCATTTGTCTGAAATGTATTTGGAGTGACCAACTTTCTCATCTCTTGAGATAAAAAATTATACAGGCCTTTTTGTATCTCCAGTTCCTAGCACAGTGCTTGATATATGTAAGGTGCAAATAAAACATTTCTGAAATAAAATAGAAAAAGACAGAAAGAATGAAAAAAAGTAAGATAAAAGCCTCAGATCTAGAGAGTCAGTAATACTTTAAATATTAATAACCAAAATATAACACTTACTGAGTGCTTATTACATATTTTTGCTCACTAGCAACTGATATCATATGGCCAGTAATTATCAGAGTGAGAATCTGAATATGAGAAACCTGAGCTGAGAATGATTTATGTAACAGAAATGAATATACCTGTTGAACATATGTGTGTGTGTGTGTGTGTGTGTGTGTGTGTCAGATAAAACCTAAAAGTAGCCTTTAGTTGGTTTGGTTTGTTTTGTCATTAGTCTGATTTCCTTGAAAATAATAATCTGTATAATTTACTAATTAAACCTCAGTGATCTTCCTTGATGACAAAAGATAAATGATAAAAGAGAATCATCGTATGTTGTGATCTATGATTCTTTTCAGGCCTCTCCCAGATGTCTTGCATTTGTAATTTCAAATCATTTTCCTAATAAATCATTGAGGGAGAAATTACGACTCCCACCTCACAGATGGAAGTGGGCAGAGGTCCGAATAAGAACACCTACCTAGCATTTACATCTGTTTTGTGTGCCAGAAAACACACATTGGTCTAAGGTCTTGTGGCATAAGAAAAAGTAGTCACTCTTAAGCGAATTAAGTAGACTAGGTGATAGAGGAGAACCTGCTTTAAGAAATGTCCATAGGGGAAGCATTGCAAAAGCATCCAACAACCTTTAGCATAAGTTTATTTTCTTACCCAATGAAAATAGTCAGAATTCAGCAAATTAAGCATTCTTAATGATGGCATATTTCTGGATGATTTACGAGTGTCTTTTAAGAAATAATATGGCATATATTTGAATCCAATAACAGACACGTGTTTCATCTTGATTAACTGATTCTACCCAGAAGGAATAAAAATGGCTATAATAAGCTGACTACCCAATGCAGCAATAAATCTCAGGTTTAGCCATAATGCAGAACTAACAAATGAAGCACCATTCTTTACATCCCCAAAATATTAGAATGTAATCAGAACATTTTCTCTCTGTAATGTGGCTTAACATGGAATGAATGTGACAAAGCCTACTGCCTCTGTGCTTTAGAAACTGGTCATCTAGTCAATGAATTCTTACTGACTACTACTTTGTGCCAAACTCCGTGTAAGAATCGGGACACAAAGGCAATGAGCATGGCCCCTTCCCTCTCAGGAGCTCACAGTTTAGTGAAAAAGAAAAGAAGTTAGGCAAGGAAATAAATCACAATATTAACTGTTGTCATTGAGGTAAACAGCATCATGAAAACACAGATTAGTAAGCCCCTTTTGTATCACTCACTAGGCACCATCCTTTATAGAGTATCTTATTTTTGCTTGCTCCAATTCACACTGAAATTATGCAAGGTAAGTATCATTCCATAATTCACAAATAAGAACACTGGAACTTGGATTAAGCAGTTGGAGAAGCTAGGATTTAAACCAATCTATGTAGCTTCAAAAGCGAATTTTGAGGGAGAACACTGCCTCTCAGGAAGCGATTCATAATTCTCATGTTTACAATGTACTTTCCCACATATTATAATATCATTTGTAAGTTTTAATTCTGTGGTCATGTTACTACCAACTCCTCCACTCTATAGCTTTGTGACTTTAGCTGTGTTACTAAATTTCTCTGTGCTTCAGTTTCCTCATTTGTAAAATATGGATAACAACAGTAACTACTTCATAGTGTTGTTGGAGAAAATAAAGGAATTATACGTTGTAGATCAGAGGTTGGGAAACATTGTTTTGTAAAGGGCCAGAGGGTAATACTTTGGGATTCGCAGGTGATATCATCTCTGTAACATCTATTCAGTTCTGCTGTTGTAGCACAAGATAAGCAATAGACAGTCTGCCTATTGAGTGTTGTTACATTGTAATGAAACTTTATTTGCAAAAACAAGTAGGGGGCCGAATTTAGCTTTTGGGTCTTAGTTTGCCATATCCAGCTATAAAGTATATGCTGAATAAATATTAGCTAATATTATTGTTACTAATATTAATTTTAAGCTAGAAAAATTGAGATGCTAAGTGCCTTATCCAGAGTCAAACATATTGTGTATTTATAAGGGCGGAAGCTAACATCCAGTCTTCCAAATTCAAATCCAGTGGGTATCTCCTTAAAAAAATCCCTCCAGGAGTATTTGCTAACTCCAGTGACCTTTCTTATTTGTCTGTTGAGTGTATCTCATCATCACAGTATGTTTCACAAGGAGTAAGTGCACCTTTTCCTTTTCAGGCCCCAAGTGCTTACTCACTGAGGCAGAAGAATAGGGTTTTTAGATGGAATAACTAACATATTGATAATGAAAGTAGGATCGTTGAATTTTGCTGTCTCTGGAGATTGCTATTCAGAAGAACTATAAACAAAGTTATTGTCATAGCTTTACTTTCATTTTCAATTAAACTTCAATTAATATATCATCAAGTAAGCCATAACCTGGCCATTCTGACCTTTCCTACTTCTATGCCTCTAAACTTTGTGGGAAATGCTTGAAACCTCCATTGGTCTTTTGTTATTTTACCCTCTTTCAAGATGTGTTACAAACCCCACTACTGCAGGCACGCCTGGTCATTCCTGGGAGCAGATTTCAATTATTGCTCTGATATTCTTGACTCTTTCACATTTAGTTTTACTATTTACAAAGCCCCTAAGGCCTTTTAAGTACTTTATCTCTTAGACATAGCTCACTCTGTCAAGGTTAGTTATTTTATGCAGATTCCAGGACCTCAAATAATATAGTGGAACAGGGTCTGGATTTGCCTCTCAAGATTTCTGGGATCAAATCCAGACTCTGCACGTAATTAACTCTATAACCATGGGCAATTTGGAGGACTTCTTTGATCTTGCTTCTTTATCTATAAAGTTGAAATAATACCTATGTTTTAGTGTTAAGAGTGCATAAGACAAATGCTAAGAAACTCCAGTATGCTTGCAGCCTACGTTTTTTCTCACCATATATTCCTTTTTTTTCTACTTTGTTTTCTTATCCTGCCTTGCTGAGAGTAAGCCTTTGGAATTTGTTCATCAATGAATACATTACCAGAGAATTGGTCATCATTTGAAGAATTGGTATACTTCTTAATGTTTATTTAAAAGTGAGTTTTAAAAAACATCTTTTTATATACTTTGTCTATTTTAGCCAAAATAACATGGTTTTGTTTTATATATATTTTAAGATGCGTTTTTAAATTCATTCTATTTTCCTGAAATAGAATGTACATTTTATGTACAGCAAACCTGTATTGTTTGGGTCTTTATGACTAAATAAATAGATTCCTCAAGTTTATCTATTCTATTTATTTATTGTTGCACATTTTCAAAGTAATTTTACACCTGCCTTCAGAAAGACTCATGAACCAAGACAGGGACTTATCAATCAGATTTTGTCACAAGGAAATACACTGATGGAATTATAGTGATTATGGAACCATGCACTGTAAAAGTAGAACTTGGGTCTTCTGACCCTCAGTTCTTAAAATATGCCACTATCTGTTGTCACTGTAGGCACAAGTCAAGGAAAACCAAAAGAAGGGAAAGCAGGAGATATGCACTGCAAAGATAAGAGCTGGGCTAAGTGATATATATGATGAAATTCTGTTTTCAAGCCCCGCCCCATACTGAGCAGCTTCAGTTTTCCTGAGGTGATACATTTTGAGGAGATCAAAGATAGGAATATTTGGAGAAAGCACAACTAAGAAATACAGATTTTAGACAGGTAGATCATTTTGTTACATTTTACTACAAATTATGTAACTGCTTCACTTTAGAAACACAAACATCAATTCCCAGTGACACCTGAGAGCTACTTCTAATATGAAGTAATTTTGCTATCATGTGAACTATATGCCAACATTGTCTTACTTCTTGAGACAGGTATATTATGATCCCCTCTTTATAGATAATCAAATGGAGATATAAATAGTTTAAATGAGTTTTT
>NW_012107808.1:389011-391644 GCF_000951045.1 Mandrillus leucophaeus | reverse complement strand
TGTGTGTGTGTGTGTGTGTGTGTGTGTGTGTACCTTTTAGGATGATTCTAGCTTTTTTGGAATTGAATGCTATTCCTCTGTAATTACGTGTTCTCACTTGCTCTCTTTGTTTTCCCGCTTCGTTTGGAATAGATAGAGAAGGGCATGATCAGGGAAAGCATTAGGCTCCACAAGTCTAGCCTGACTCACACAGATGGAGGCTCCTGCAAGAAAGCTTGGTCATGAGCACAAACAGTGCTTAGATTCAACCTACCTTTCCCTTGTCAAATTTTACACCTGGGATTGTTTGCAAGAATCGTGTGTGCATTCATGTATCTGAAAGTATCCACCCAGAATAGATACCCCTTTTTTATTCTAATTGGTGCAAAGGCACCATATAAGATAGCAGTGAACCTCAGTGAGGGTCTAAGATGAAATTCTAAATGATGCAAGTTAAATACTTTCAGTCTCCTGATTCTATTTGTATAATGCTTTAAATAATCTTCCCTGTGCGTTATTTACAGTTTTTTTGTGATAGTAAAATATCATTTTTATTATCTGTTAATATCCTCAAGTAATTCATATTTTTATTTGATTTTTATCATTTATATATTTCAATATAGGCTCCCAGAATTTAGTAAACAGATTCTGTCACCTGAAATGAACAAACACTATGTATTTTAGGCATGTAATTAGAGCATTGTTCAGTTTCAATTTATGAAGATATTCCTTTTTTACTGTCATCAAACGTAAAGATTGCTTTAACTACACTTCAAGATATATTTACCAAGAACATTTTTGATTTGATTTGACCTCTCTAAAAATGATAGTATTCAGTTGAGTTGACTCTAAAAATATGCCTTCAGAATAAACTCCTAAAAGAATAAAAATGTTTGGATTCTTATGTGGCTTATACATTCACAGTTATATATATGAAGAAGCTTGGATACAATCAGTTGCAAGAAGCAGTTTTTTGTGTTTTTTTTTTTTTTTCCTTTCATCAGTTCAAAATCCCTACTTGTTTTAATATAAACACTTAGGTTGAAATTTAGCTTCTGTCTCTTGCTAGTTGTGTGATACTGGCTTATTTAACTTTATCAAGCCTTCGGTTCATCATTACAAGTAAGTCTCAGTTATGGCATGGAACGTAAAGATACCAATATGAAAAAAAAGTCATGGTTTATTTGAAATATAAGTTTAACCTTTCCTTCTGTATTTTTCTCATTCAAATGACAGCGATTTATTTATTTCTTTATTTATTTCCAGTGTACATGTGCACAGTTTGCAGGTTTGCTATATAGTGTCACTGTGGCTTGCTGAATGTATCAACCCATCACCAAGTAGTAAGCCCAGCGTGCATTAGCTTTTTTCCCTAATGCTCTCCTCACCCCAGTCCTCTGTGGACAGGCCCCAGTGTGTGTTGTTCCCCTTCCTGTGTCCAAGCGTTCTCATTGTTCAGTTCCCACTTATAAGTGAGAACAGGCAGTGTTTTGTTTTCTGTTCCTGTGTTACTTCGCCGAGACTAATGGCATCCAGCTTCCTCCGCCTCCCTGCAAAGGACATGATCTCATTCCTTTTTATGGCTGCACACATTTTCTTTATCCAGTCTATCATTAATGGGCGTTTGGGTTGATTCCACGTCTTTGCTATTGTGAATAGTGCTGCAAGGAACATACACATGCACGTGTCTTTATAATAGAATGATTTATATTCCTTTGGGTATATATCTAGTAACGGGATTGCTGGGTCAAATGGTATTTCTGGTTCTAAATCTCTGAGGAATCACCACACTGCTTCCACAATGGTTGAACTAATTTATACTCCCACCAAAAGAGTAAAGGGTCTCTATTTTTGTGCTCCCTTGCCATCGTCTGTTGTTTCTTGATATTTAATAATTGCCATTCTGACTGGTGTGAGCTGGTGTCTCATTGTGGTTTTGATTTGCATTTCTCTAATGCTCAGTGATGTTGAGCTGTTTTTATAGGTTTTTTGGCCGCACATATGTCGTTTTTTGAAAAATGTCTGTTCATGTCCTTTGCTTATTTTTTAATGGCATTTTTTTTTCTTGTAAATTTGCTTTAGTTCCTTGTAGATTCTGGATGTTAAACTTTTCTCAGATGGGTAGATTGCAAAATTTTCTCCCATTCTCTACATTGCCTGTTCACTCTGATGATAGTTTCTTTTGCTGTGCAGAAGCTCTTTAATTTAACTAGATCATGTTTGTCAATTGTGACTTTTTACTCCTGGAATAAGGACCCTCCTTCTGTAAAGTTGATTATGGCTTAGGAATAGCTTGTCTATTTTTTTAAAAAACCATTTATAGGTGATTTCGATAAAAACTCAGTATTTTCAGTTATTTATCACCCTTGTCTTATACTTATTTCTCATTTTACTTTATTTCCCCTCTACCAAAACACTGAAAAATAAAAAAACTTACCCCTGGGTGCAGTGGCTCATGCCTGTAATCCCAGCACTTTGGGAGGCTGATGCGGGTGGATTACCTGAGCTCCAGAGATCGAGACCAGCCTGGCCAACATGATGAAACCCCGTCACCACTAAAAAAATACAAAAATTAGCCAGGTATGGTGATGTGCACCTGTAATCCCAGCTACTTGGGAGGCTGAGGTGGGAGAATCAGGTGGGAGAACCTGGGA
>NW_012107808.1:386409-388961 GCF_000951045.1 Mandrillus leucophaeus | reverse complement strand
CGTTTTTAAATTCATTCTATTTTCCTGAAATAGAATGTACATTTTATGTACAGCAAACCTGTATTGTTTGGGTCTTTATGACTAAATAAATAGATTCCTCAAGTTTATCTATTCTATTTATTTATTGTTGCACATTTTCAAAGTAATTTTACACCTGCCTTCAGAAAGACTCATGAACCAAGACAGGGACTTATCAATCAGATTTTGTCACAAGGAAATACACTGATGGAATTATAGTGATTATGGAACCATGCACTGTAAAAGTAGAACTTGGGTCTTCTGACTCTCAGTTCTTAAAATATGCCACTATCTGTTGTCACTGTAGGCACAAGTCAAGGAAAACCAAAAGAAGGGAAAGCAGGAGATATGCACTGCAAAGATAAGAGCTGGGCTAAGTGATATATATGATGAAATTCTGTTTTCAAGCCCCGCCCCATACTGAGCAGCTTCAGTTTTCCTGAGGTGATACATTTTGAGGAGATCAAAGATAGGAATATTTGGAGAAAGCACAACTAAGAAATACAGATTTTAGACAGGTAGATCATTTTGTTACATTTTACTACAAATTATGTAACTGCTTCACTTTAGAAACACAAACATCAATTCCCAGTGACACCTGAGAGCTACTTCTAATATGAAGTAATTTTGCTATCATGTGAACTATATGCCAACATTGTCTTACTTCTTGAGACAGGTATATTATGATCCCCTCTTTATAGATAATCAAATGGAGATATAAATAGTTTAAATGAGTTTTTGCAGGATTATATCTGGATCTGGTAGCTGATATAACTGAGATTTAAACATAAACATTCTATCTGTAGGGCTGGTGGCCTTAACTACTAAAAATACTCTAATCTCTATTAAGGTCCTTTGTTTGCAGAATATTTAAATTCTCTGTTGCTGGATGTTTGACTTATTAAATTACTTTGTAGACAGTGAGTCTCTAAACTATGCTCTCTTTTTCCAAATAACTGAGAGTCTCCCAGTTAGCTCAGGTTTCTGTGAAGAGATAATGGTCTCTCGCAGGGGAAGCAGTGTTAAATGTAATAAGCTAGCATTTATAAGTTGGGAGGAAAGTGTTCATGTTACTTCCAAATCCTTCTAAAAATGATCAAACTACTTGAATGGGTATGGCTAAAGGCACTGAAAGAAAAATGACAGGTAGGAAAACAACTTAGCTTCATAGGACGTGGCTTCATCAGGGGTTTTAGCTTTGTGACTTCACTATGTTATATGACCCTAGGCCTCAGAGCAGAAATGGGGCTGTGGAAGACGATTGGGTGGGGGTGTCTATTCTGGGTTTCAATTATTTCTCTTTCAGTCCTAAAAATTTTGAAATAACAGAGTTCATTTCTCCAAACGTATAATGGTGATAATAATGGAGTGTTTGAATTGATAAAAGAAAATCATCTGCTACAGATGTCTGTGCCTGGCATTTACAGATGTCTGTGCCTGGTTGATAATGTTGTATGTACGTGCATAGATATAATATACACATATTCTCAAGCTTCTGCAGGAGGTAAAACAGGTTCCACTCAATTGATGTTTAAAACTAGAAGCGCTAGCATCAAACTAACCTGGTTTTGGAGCTTGGTCCTTCCACTGCCTGTTTGTGTGACCTTGGGTCAGTTATTCATCCACTCTTATTTAAAGATGAGGAAATCAATATCACTTACCACCATCAACATCAAATGAGAATGTCTGTAATGGTTTGGCATAGTCTGTAATGCACAGAAAGTGAAATGTGTAGTCTCTATTTATCACTTATAATTTTTTTTAAGAAAAATATATCACATTCTAAAGTTGTGGGTTCCCATCCATTGGTTTGTGTGTTTCACATATTCCTCTCCCAAAAATGTGTGAAAATCACATTTACCTAGATGTCCTAGGTAAGATGAAGATAGTTCATTTGGAAATCTATAGGACCAACAGGGAGGAGAGGGTATGGTGCTGCTCATCTCATGGGCAGTCAACCTTTAGTCAGATCTCAGTCTCTCTGTTTCTCTATCCCTTACTAAAAGAGACCCCCGGGTTCATTGCCTTTCTTACTGTACTGTTTTTGTTCATTTTCTTTAGGCTCGGTTTATCTCTGGGTCTTTTATGGCCCATCTGTGCCACTGCTGAACTCTGAGTTAATGTATCACCTCATCTAGGGTAGAAATTCTCAAACTATCTATGGTGCAGGGCCAGTGAATTTGCTTTCTAGTTCGTAGCTATAATTGTTTCCTTTACTGTCTCCTAGTTATAGAGACTAAAAATCTGAAATTCAAGTGTGGTCGGGCCCTGCTCCCTCTGAAACAGAGTGGGGAGTCTTCCTTGCTCTCCAGCATCTGGTGTCCTATTGGCAGTCCCTGGCATTCTTTGAGTACAGCTGCAGTATTTCAATGTCTGCCTCTTTCATTACTTTGCATTCTCCCTGTGTACCTTTGTATTCACATGACATACATCTCTGTGTTCAGTTTCCCCTGTTCTTAGAAGAACACTGATATGGATTGGCTGTCCCCACCCAAATCTCACATTGAATTGTAATCCCTATAATCCCCATGTGT
>NW_012107808.1:380378-386359 GCF_000951045.1 Mandrillus leucophaeus | reverse complement strand
GAATTGATAAAAGAAAATCATCTGCTACAGATGTCTGTGCCTGGCATTTACAGATGTCTGTGCCTGGTTGATAATGTTGTATGTACGTGCATAGATATAATATACACATATTCTCAAGCTTCTGCAGGAGGTAAAACAGGTTCCACTCAATTGATGTTTAAAACTAGAAGCGCTAGCATCAAACTAACCTGGTTTTGGAGCTTGGTCCTTCCACTGCCTGTTTGTGTGACCTTGGGTCAGTTATTCATCCACTCTTATTTAAAGATGAGGAAATTAATATCACTTACCACCATCAACATCAAATGAGAATGTCTGTAATGGTTTGGGATAGTCTGTAATGCACAGAAAGTGAAATGTGTAGTCTCTATTTATCACTTATAATTTTTTTTAAGAAAAATATATCACATTCTAAAGTTGTGGGTTCCCATCCATTGGTTTGTGTGTTTCACATATTCCTCTCCCAAAAATGTGTGAAAATCACATTTACCTAGATGTCCTAGGTAAGATGAAGATAGTTCATTTGGAAATCTATAGGACCAACAGGGAGGAGAGGGTATGGTGCTGCTCATCTCATGGGCAGTCAACCTTTAGTCAGATCTCAGTCTCTCTGTTTCTCTATCCCTTACTAAAAGAGACCCCCGGGTTCATTGCCTTTCTTACTGTACTGTTTTTGTTCATTTTCTTTAGGCTCGGTTTATCTCTGGGTCTTTTATGGCCCATCTGTGCCACTGCTGAACTCTGAGTTAATGTATCACCTCATCTAGGGTAGAAATTCTCAAACTATCTATGGTGCAGGGCCAGTGAATTTGCTTTCTAGTTCGTAGCTATAATTGTTTCCTTTACTGTCTCCTAGTTATAGAGACTAAAAATCTGAAATTCAAGTGTGGTCGGGCCCTGCTCCCTCTGAAACAGAGTGGGGAGTCTTCCTTGCTCTCCAGCATCTGGTGTCCTATTGGCAGTCCCTGGCATTCTTTGAGTACAGCTGCAGTATTTCAATGTCCGCCTCTTTCATTACTTTGTATTCTCCCTGTGTACCTTTGTATTCACATGACATACATCTCTGTGTTCAGTTTCCCCTGTTCTTAGAAGAACACTGATATGGATTGGCTGTCCCCACCCAAATCTCACATTGAATTGTAATCCCTATAATCCCCATGTGTGAAAGGTGGGACCAGGTGGAGGTGATTGTATCATGGGGGCGGTGTACCCCATGCTGTTCTGGTGATAATGAGTGAGTCTCATGAGATCTGATTCTCTTACAAGCATCTTGCATTTCCCCTGCTTGCACTCACTCCATCCTGCTACATTGAGAAGAAGATGCCTACTTCTCCTTTGCTTTCCACCATGATTGGAAATTTCCTGAGGCCTCCCCAGCCATGCAGAAGTGTGAGTCAATTAAACCTCTTTCCTTTATACATTACCCAGCCTCATCTACCTCTTAATAGCAGCATGACAATGAACTAATACAAACATGAGTCCTATTGGATGAAGGTACACCCTGATGACCTAATCTTATGTTGAGTACATCTGCAAAGATCCTATTTCCAAATAAGATCACGTTATGAGGTACTAGAGTCAGGACTGGAATAAATCTTTTGTGGGGGGAAATTCAACTTATGAGTAGCACACAGATCATGTTTTTCTATATCCTATCCAAGGAGATGAGGCTAGTGATTAGGTGCTTCAATATCACAGCAATGAAAATGATTATTCAAAGCTTAAACATTGTCTATTTCTGCCTTATATCACCACTATTCATAGTTTGTAGACAGTCTCCCAGTTCAACTACACTATAGGGAGCTCTGCTTAGAGTGACAAACTGATAGGAATGTGAACATAAGTTGGTGAATTCTGCTTTGGAGCCATGAGATTGGATACTTTTAAAGGTTGTGCCTATTCAATGTATGCCAGCAGGACCAATGGAGCTCTGATAAGTCCTCCTACCTTACTGTTCCATCTCGGCATTGCTCTTCCCTTTATTTTCATCTAGGTAACTCTTGTTTATCTTTTATAACTCAAATTTGATTTCCCCTAATGCCCAACTCAGTCTAATTAAGATGTGTTTCCTCCCTATTCCCAGAGCAGCCTAGCATGCTTCTATGCTAGCAAAGCACCACATTTATTGATCAACGTGTCCCTTTTCCCCTTAACACAATGAATTAATGCCCCCTGAAGAGAAGATTGATTTCTTGTTCTACCTGTTCTCACTAGTGTCCTTCTAGTGCCTGTTTCATGTTGTGTGTATTTGTTTACATTAATACATGAATAAATAAATGAATGCATTCGCTATCCTGGCAAAAGTGCTGCTTTTCACATCGGAGTCTCCTCTTCACCAGTTGTTAGAGCTCTCATGACGATACCAAATTTAGTATAGTTCATTGTTAGAGTCTTACTAAACATGAGACTTCCAACCAAACAATACTGACCACTGAACACCTTCCAAGTGATGTTTAAATAGATCCTGTTTCTCAAGGTTGATTATCTTTCTGTCCTGTAAGATGCACTAGTGTTCATATCGTATTTGAGAGATATACTGTACCCAGTTGTAAGTATCCAATTACATATTGTGAAAACAACCACTTATTTCATGTACTTTATTTAGTATTTAAACAATAATCATAAAAGGAAAGCAACGATTTCTAAATCTGTCCGCAATTTTGGAGGGGATGTTTTTCCACAATTTTGGAGGGGATTGTTGAGGTTTTTCATTTTTAGTGCAATGACTAGAGATCAATTTACCTTTATCATAGGAAATAATTCTAAAACCCCATTGAAACTTTGAGTTCACTTATAGATATGATAATTTCTCACATCAGTATTCTTAACCCACAAGTCTCTGTAGAATTGTCCAGAGGGCAAGAACTTGAAATCATGGTGGCTTGAAAACAATTGGCATTTAATTAATATCTATAGAGTAGTGCTGAACTGAATGTAATAGACTCGCCTACACCCTCATTAGACTTTCCTTTTTCTAAAATCAATTTGTCATCATTTTTGATAAAGAGGTTCTTTTCAGAAAGCTGCATTCTAAATTTGTATGTTACCGAAATCATTCTATTCTTTCTTTTCAAGGGGCAATTACGAGTCATTAAGGGACTAAAGAATGTACTAGTAATCAAGTCAGGGATTGGTTGATTTATCATTGTCAGTTTCAGGTCCATGTTCATCAAGTTTTCCTATCAAAGATCACTGGGAATAGTGATCTTATGGTTGTAAACGGCACAGTAAAACTTTCGCCTAGGGGTCAAAGGGAATTAACTTCTATGATGGGTTTCATCTCAGCAGGACATGTGATGGACATGCATGAGTATCAGCAGACATTTTATAGGTTCAGTTGTCCTCCCTGGAGAATATAGGGATTAGAGAAAAAGAAGCTTGATGGGGGAAAGAATTAAAGTAAAATTATGTTCTTTTGTCAAGAAGCTTGCTACTCTTCGTAACGCTAACAATTTTATTTTGCTTGTCAGGAATTTCGTGCTTTGCTACTCTTAATTTTGTATAATAACCATGTGATATAAAATCAGTTAGAATGTACAGTCATTGTGGCTTCATTTACATACTAATTCCATTCATGAATTTTTTTGTAATGCTCTTTAATAGGGGAACAAATGTTTGTAAATCACAAGGTAGATTATTGGTGGCTATTTTCTGAATTTTTCATAAATTCTTTGCCTACGTCCTCTTTTTTATTATTCACCTGCAAGTCTGAAGGCCAAATGTTCTTTGCTTTCAGTAGTATAAGTAGTGCCAGTGGAATAATACTCTGCTGAGTAGCAGGGGTTCGTTTTGAAATCCACTTTACTGTGGATTAAGAGGATTTCAAGAAAGCAATCACAAGAGGAGAAGAGAAGCAATGCAGTTCTGCAAAACCTTCTTTTCATCTCCACTTCTAAAATGCTACTCAATATGTGAATCGTTTCTCCTTTCCAATACTGTACCCTGTGCTTTGCTTGCCCGCCTTCCTGCCAACTCTAGCTCTCCTGTCACTTGGAAATTGCTATTTGGGCTGGTCTCAGTGGCTCACGCCTGTAATCCCAAAACTTTGGGAGGCCGAGACGGGCGGATCACTTGAGGTCAGAAATTAGGGACCAGCCTGGCCAACATGGTGAAAACCCATCTCTCCTAAAAATATAGAAATTAGCCCAGCGTGGTGGCAGGTGCCTGTCATCCCAGCTACTCAGAAGGGTGACACAAGACAATTGCCTTAACCCAGGAGGTGAAGATCATGCCACTGCACTCCAGCCTGGGCAACAGAGCGAGACTTTGTCTCAAAAAAAAGAAAAAAATTGCCATGTGAAAATCAATTTTTACTGCTGCTAATTCACAATGTGTGTGTGTGTGTGTGTGTGTGTGTGTGTGTGTGTACCTTTTAGGATGATTCTAGCTTTTTTGGAATTGAATGCTATTCCTCTGTAATTACGTGTTCTCACTTGCTCTCTTTGTTTTCCCGCTTCGTTTGGAATAGATAGAGAAGGGCATGATCAGGGAAAGCATTAGGCTCCACAAGTCTAGCCTGACTCACACAGATGGAGGCTCCTGCAAGAAAGCTTGGTCATGAGCACAAACAGTGCTTAGATTCAACCTACCTTTCCCTTGTCAAATTTTACACCTGGGATTGTTTGCAAGAATCGTGTGTGCATTCATGTATCTGAAAGTATCCACCCAGAATAGATACCCCTTTTTTATTCTAATTGGTGCAAAGGCACCATATAAGATAGCAGTGAACCTCAGTGAGGGTCTAAGATGAAATTCTAAATGATGCAAGTTAAATACTTTCAGTCTCCTGATTCTATTTGTATAATGCTTTAAATAATCTTCCCTGTGCGTTATTTACAGTTTTTTTGTGATAGTAAAATATCATTTTTATTATCTGTTAATATCCTCAAGTAATTCATATTTTTATTTGATTTTTATCATTTATATATTTCAATATAGGCTCCCAGAATTTAGTAAACAGATTCTGTCACCTGAAATGAACAAACACTATGTATTTTAGGCATGTAATTAGAGCATTGTTCAGTTTCAATTTATGAAGATATTCCTTTTTTACTGTCATCAAACGTAAAGATTGCTTTAACTACACTTCAAGATATATTTACCAAGAACATTTTTGATTTGATTTGACCTCTCTAAAAATGATAGTATTCAGTTGAGTTGACTCTAAAAATATGCCTTCAGAATAAACTCCTAAAAGAATAAAAATGTTTGGATTCTTATGTGGCTTATACATTCACAGTTATATATATGAAGAAGCTTGGATACAATCAGTTGCAAGAAGCAGTTTTTTGTGTTTTTTTTTTTTTTTCCTTTCATCAGTTCAAAATCCCTACTTGTTTTAATATAAACACTTAGGTTGAAATTTAGCTTCTGTCTCTTGCTAGTTGTGTGATACTGGCTTATTTAACTTTATCAAGCCTTCGGTTCATCATTACAAGTAAGTCTCAGTTATGGCATGGAACGTAAAGATACCAATATGAAAAAAAAGTCATGGTTTATTTGAAATATAAGTTTAACCTTTCCTTCTGTATTTTTCTCATTCAAATGACAGCGATTTATTTATTTCTTTATTTCCAGTGTACATGTGCACAGTTTGCAGGTTTGCTATATAGTGTCACTGTGGCTTGCTGAATGTATCAACCCATCACCAAGTAGTAAGCCCAGCGTGCATTAGCTTTTTTCCCTAATGCTCTCCTCACCCCAGTCCTCTGTGGACAGGCCCCAGTGTGTGTTGTTCCCCTTCCTGTGTCCAAGCGTTCTCATTGTTCAGTTCCCACTTATAAGTGAGAACAGGCAGTGTTTTGTTTTCTGTTCCTGTGTTACTTCGCCGAGACTAATGGCATCCAGCTTCCTCCGCCTCCCTGCAAAGGACATGATCTCATTCCTTTTTATGGCTGCACACATTTTCTTTATCCAGTCTATCATTAATGGGCGTTTGGGTTGATTCCACGTCTTTGCTATTGTGAATAGTGCTGCAAGGAACA
>NW_012107808.1:358370-379353 GCF_000951045.1 Mandrillus leucophaeus | reverse complement strand
TCACCACTAAAAAAATACAAAAATTAGCCAGGTATGGTGATGTGCACCTGTAATCCCAGCTACTTGGGAGGCTGAGGTGGGAGAATCAGGTGGGAGAACCTGGGAGGTGGAGGCTGGAGTACAGCGGCAGAGACTGAAGTGAGCTGAGATCATGCCACTGCACTCCAACCTAGGTGACACAGCAAGACCCTGTCTCAACAAAACACAACAAAATAGAAATAAAAATAAAAAACAAACAAAAAACCCCCAATCCCTAAGTGCTACACATCTCCCGAAAAAATAAATCAGATAACCACACCATCTGTTTTTATTACAATTCTATAGTCTTTCCTCAAACATTGATTGTACTCTTTACTCA
The DNA here is from genome assembly GCF_000951045.1 of Mandrillus leucophaeus. Taxonomy (NCBI): domain Eukaryota; kingdom Metazoa; phylum Chordata; class Mammalia; order Primates; family Cercopithecidae; genus Mandrillus; species Mandrillus leucophaeus. The sequence continues at coordinate 378,995 of NW_012107808.1, read as the reverse complement.
AACACTGACTCTTTACTCAAACAATGACATTTCTTCTTAATAAAAGAAGAACTCTAAGGGATCTGGGGAGTCATGCCCTACAAACCACAAATTCTCACCAGATGGGTTTTATTTAACCCCATATATTGTTACTTACTTTTCAACCTACCTCTGGCATAACATTATGGGACAAGGAAGAAAATAAAAATACTTTACCCCAAACATGACAAACATTTCCACAAACCAATTATTTCTCTTTTCTCATAAATTTGCTCTTATGTTTTCTCAATCAGTTTCTTCAATTGTGTAATCTCTACAAATGGCCTACCCAACATTATTCCTTTATTTAATCAGATTTTTTTTTCCTCTAATTTGTAAGCAAGGATTTGCATATGCTTCGTTTTATTCTAGCAGTAGGAGAAAGATCTATTTTTCTATGTAGGACCTGTGCTCTGGGTCTCCTATCCCATCTCCACAAGGAACTTCCCTTACCCATTATTAGCTCATCTGCTGTATTTGCATCTGTCTTCTACTTCTCGAAGTGCAGAGATTCCTTCTTATAGGACTTAAACATCAGTACATCCATTTCTTCTTAAAACAGTGCCAATATTAACATGATGGCCACAACTGTCGAGTTGGTGCACAAGCCATTGTGACTTTTGCCATTACTTTTCATGTCAAAAACTGCGAATACTTTTGCACCAACCTAATACTTTTACCCAATGTCCCACTCTAGCTTCCATCCTCTCTGTTCTTCATACATTTTTAAATTTCCAGTAAACTTATTCTGTTCAACTGCCCCAATACGCTTTTTGGTCTCAAACCCTCACCGTGGCATTTCACCCTGCTGTTTGCTATGCTCCCTTGTAAATCTCATGTGGCTCCCCATTATACCACTGTCTCCTGGCCTTTCATTTCAGATTCCTCTGTCATTTACCTATTGTTTATTCTACTTATTTTTTAAATCAATGTTTCTCAGAATACACATACAGGCTCTCTTCTCATCTTTCTTTGTTTCTCATTCTTTCAATCACACTGTAATCCAGTTTATTGAGTCTTCATCAAATAAGAGCATGCAATTTCTCTAAAGTTATTGATATTCATATCTTATTTTTACATGTCTTAGTTTGACGGTAACTAGCAGGCTTTCTAATAAATTGTAAGGACTAAGCTCTGATTTTTTTTTTCATTATCTTGCCCAAATTCCTATCTAAGGGGTCTGGGGAGTCATGCCCTACAAACCATAAATTCTCACCAGATGGGTTTTATTTAACCTTATATATAGTTACTTACTTTTCAACCTACCTCTGGCATAACATTATGAGACAAGGAAGAAAATAAAAATACTTTACCCCAAAACATGTTTCTTTGTCTTATCTTGAAATGGCCCTGCAAAGCTGTCCTTTGTGGGAGAAAGTGTGCATCTGTAAAGAATCTCTATTAACATAACTAGAACTTTTTCTTTCAAGCCTTCTCAATCATGAAAAGATTAAGTAAGAGTCTAGCATCTTTGTAAGTGTCTGAATAGGAAACATTTGTCACCTATTGTCTCTAAGGGCAGTCACTATATGACTTCAAAAGAACCTTGACAGTTGTAAGTGTTCAATAAATGTCGGTTTAATAAATACTTTAATAAATAAATGGATATTTGCTTTGAATACAGTGAAGCCACCTTGTTTACTATTTCTTTGCACTTTTCTTAAACTCTTTGACTTCAGTTTCTCCACCTGGAAAATTTCCTCAGTAGCTTAATTCTTAAAGGTTTCTCATGAAACTTCAATGAAATATTTTGTGTCATACTTGTGCCTGGCATAGATCAAATGCAGAGCTGATTCTGCTAAGTTTGCACAATTCTTTTACTCACAACTGAGTAGCAACATAGTCCCAGAATGTTCAGCTTCATGGACATCAGGAGAAAAGGCAACTAGGGAGGTTGAACAGTCTCTAAAGTGAAAGACAGGGTGGAAACTATATTGGAGACATTAATCTTTCACACAGTAAGGATATTTGCAGAAGCACTAAATTCCTCATACAACAATAGAGAACGTAAACCATCATTTGTTTTAGACACATATTGAACAGCTTTTCTTATAAAACTTAGCCTGTTTTATGGAGTCATTTGGAAAGGACATTAACTATTGATGAGGTATTTAGAGCAGCAGGAAAGTGAATAAGATAAGATACTGGTGACAGGAGGTAGCAGCTGAGTACAGTGGTTTTCTCCCTCGAGCAGTAAACAAGCCCAATCATAGAACAACTCAGAAATCTAGACTGATAGGAAGCAGACTCAATTTTAAGGGAGAAAAATTCTTAGCGGACTGAGCTGCTGCTCATTGTATGTTTTCCAGTGGAGCAGTAGAGATAAGAGAGGAAATAGCACTGACCTGGAAAGTGGGGAAATAGTCTACGATTTCTCTGACTCTAACTTCCAGTATATAAAGTACTAAGATTGAACCATATAACTCCAAATATCCCTTCGGGCTCTGAAATCCCACAATTGTATCACTGCAATTAACCTCTTCCCAAAGTGTAACTCTTGATAAGACAGGCATAGCACTCTCCTTCACGCCTATGTGACTACCAGAGAAAGCAATTAGACATCAAAAAATGTATGTTTTACTTAATACTAAGGATTCATGAGAATCTTATTAAAAATGCCCAAATATATGGCTCCTAAGTTATACCCAGAGCAGGTAACTTAATATATGAGCAATTTCTTCCTTAAACTTCTGATAACATATACATTAATTTTTTCTAGCTTTAACTTCTTTGATGGTTATGAAATGTCACATAGTTTATGCGTATACTCATGAGCAATTTCCTGTCTTTTTTTTTATAAAGTATCTTAATGTTTTTCTTTCTTGTTATTGTTGTTATTTTTGCTTTTTGTTTCCTAAAAATGGGAATCTGGCTTTTTCAACCCAGTTTCCAAAGAGAAGAACTCGGGTAATTTGATTAGTGATGATGATTAAATGAAATAGTTTTAGTCCCAAGGGAAACCACTCTCTAATGCAGAATCCAAACACTAGCATCTTTCACTCAGTTTTGGAGAGATGGGATCTATCTAAAGGACACCTCAGAAGTCTACTCCAGAACTTCAGTGAGCGTGAAACCTAGGGCAACGTCCTACTAGACGCTGCACAAGGGCAGGGGCAGAGCCTTGTCATCTGCACTCTTCAGTTCATCCTATAAATCCTCTTCATCATAGGTGCCAGTGAAATGTTGAATGTGTATGTCCAAAAGACAGCCATCTCTTTAAGTAGACTTAATGTAGAAGGGAGCTTTCCAGAGTAAGCAAGTCTAGAATCTTTAAGAGTCAATATCCTAATTTGAGTCCAAAGGCTGCAAGCTTCTTTAGAACCAGGAAGAGCTGACATTCCAGTTTGAAGGGCATCCTGCAGAATTTTCTCTTACTCAGAGGATGATCACTCTTTTATTCTATGCAGGTCTTCGACTGATGAGACAAGGCTCATTCAAATTAGGGAGGGCAGTCTACTTTAAGCAGTCTATTGATTTAAATGCTGATTGCATCTAAAAAGCACCTCACAGAAACACCTGGGATAATGTTTGACCCAATATCTGGAATCCTGTGGCTCAGTCAAGTTGACACATGAAATGAAGCATCACAGAGACTAACAAACAAATAAACAGCTAGAGAGGGAAGTAGAAAAGAGTGACAAGTCTATGACAAAAAATCAGTTGGAGGCAAGGCTAGGCCATGAATCTAGACTTTTATCTCTTAGTCCTAGGCAATTTTCATTACCCCATGATGCATCTTTTTAAGCTTGCTGTTGCCCAGTCTAAGATAAAGATAAAGTGGAGATGAAAAAGAATTTAAAAGTTGGATATGACAAATACATAATAAGAAATTTAACATGCTCCTGTAGGTTTTTTTATTTGTAAAACAGAAAAAAAAAGCAAAACATATTCTCTATGTTTGCTTCACATTCTTGAACTATTCTTAAAGCTGTTTTCTTTGTTTTTAGCTTTCATTTGTGTTAACTGTCAGGAATCATTTGCATCAAGTCTAGAAAGGATAATTACTGAGCAATAAACTTTTATTTATGTGCAAGGTGTAGTTTTTGTTTTGTTTTTGTTTTTTCATTGTCTCCTAAACTGACTGGCTATGTAAACAATTACCTAAGAAAGAAGTGTTCACATTAATTTGAATTATGCCAGACTTGGCCTTTAAGAGGATTACTTTAATGACTTTACTTTATAATTTCTCATAGTGTCTACAGAAATACTGAGGTTTAAACCTTTTATATAGGATATTTTTAGGAATTTGACTTGTGTGTATGTTTGCACAATATGGCTTTCATTATAGAGAATGCAATTATTATCTGATTAATTAGTAATCAAATACCAAATGAATATTTTTATTCATAGATATTGTATGGAAAAGTCTGCACCTTCTTCCAAAATCATGTTAAAGTGGAAACTTTTTTAATAAACATATTTCATAGTGTAGCATGGCATAGCTTCTGACATCTGTACTCTTAGCCCATTTAGAAAGTATGAAAACTCAGGATCCTTCACATCTTTTTAATCCACTTACGGCAGAAAGACAAGAAATAATAGTTGTTACAGAAAACACTTTCCTGATAAAAATTGACATAACTTTTTGGAAAAAGGATCAGCACCGAGCAGGTTATAAATTTCTTAAAGATAATTAAGGCATGAAATAAACTAATTTTTAAACATACAACTGTAACATATAACATATATCTAGATATGCTAGATATTTTAATGCTAGTTTTTATTACTTAATACTTATGACAAGCCACTCAAGGTAGATATTACTCTCTTCATCCATCAGTATAAAAAAGTAAACTTCTGAGAAATTTGGAGATGACTTGCACAATATAGTGCTAGTAACTCACAGAGAAAGAATACAAAGAAAATAATGATTGGTTCTAAAGCATATTTTTGGCAGATCTATAGATATATACATATGATATGTCTATATATATTTATTATATATCTATATATTGATATTTATGTTTTATGAGACAAGATCTTACTTTGTTGCTCTGGCTGGAGTGCAATGGCACAATCATGATCACAGCTCACTGCAGCCTCAACGTTCCAGGCTCAGGAAATCCTTCCACTTTAATCCACCAAGTAGCTGTGACTACAGGCATGCACCGCCACACACAGCTAACTTTTATTATTATCATTTTTCTGTGTGTGGAGATGGGGGTCTCACTATGTTGCCCAGGCACTTCTCAAACTCCTGGGCTCAAGCAATTCTTTCTCCTTGGTCTCCCAAAGTGCTGTGATTACACGTGTGAGCCACCATGCCGAGCCTTACCATTGATATCCTTTTAATATGAGATAATTGGAACTTGTGCAGAAAGTTTCATTACAGTACCAGGGGAATGATTGTATCACAGAACATATAAAGGTGAACTAGATCTACAATGATGGTGTCTAGAGAGAGTTTCTGGATTAGAGATGGTAGATGCCAGGTGGCAAATAGAGACCGTAGGTCAATGAAAGCATGGCTGTGTCCCCTGGGAAGAGTTTGTGTTCACTTGTCAGGACCTTTAAACCTACAAAGGCCAATGTTGTAAAGATGAGACACACAACATGTACAAGATTAGGTGGGTTGTTTCCAATTACATAAGAACATCTCTGCTCTTATTCTCTGGGAACATTCATTCCACCTAGCAGGGGGCACTAATGTATACATTTATTTGATTCGGAGTATACTAACTATATTCTGGAAGATGTTTCCCATCCTCATAAGTATTGTTTATATACCAATGTTTTACTTGAGTCTTCAAGAGGCTGGTCCAACGTTCTACCAAACAATGAGTTTCTGGGTAGTATGATATATAAGATAACTAGTAGACTTCAAGTTATGGACCCACTTCCACACCTCCACTGCTATACAGTGCATCCTTTGGCCTAATGTAATATTGTGTAGGCTCACATACCATCACAACAAAACACTCTGTAAGTCATCGGACAGTGGACCCTGAGGGTGAGAAAAGCAAAACTATGCCCAGAATATATGTATATTTCTTTTAATATGAAATGCTGATTCCTCTGAGACAGGAGATGTCCTAGGTGAATCACTTACCAACAAGAGCCTGTTGGTTTTCTGGAGAGATAATCCCATCTTGGGGACTCAAGGTTGCCTTCTGCTGAAGGTAAATTATATAATTAATGACACCAGTGGCTAATCCGTCTTGGCAAGTGGGAGCTAAGCCTTTTGAATCCACAGCTTCCATTCCTGTTTGCATGGTCACTTAATAAATAGTTCACTGTACCAACACTGGGGTCGCCATGGCAGAAACTGGCTGAAGTCCGGTACTGTGCCATTTTATAATGTGGCTGCTAGCACCATCGGACCTTATTTCTCAGTAGGCCACACAAAACCCAGCCTATGAGGGACATCTAGAGCTGCATGGTTATTTGCTAACTCATGGTCGGCCTCTCTGACTCCAGTAGGTCATGACAGCATGCCAAGAGCTACTTTTAAAATATGATCAATTCTCTAATGTAGTTGGCAGTTTTGGTCCAGACCATAGTAGTGTGTATTTTTATTCTCCCATTGGTGGCTGTAATGAACTCTTCAAAACATTTTTTCCCACCAATGGTACTTGTGATATCATTATAAGGTCATAGAGTTTGTTGGAGCTTATGATCCTAGCCTCAGGGCTACTTGTACTACAGCTTAGATTTACTGCAAAATGGTTTTCCTCCTTTGGGCTCCTTTCAAAGCTTGCAAACTTTTGTGGTACCTAATACACAAATCAAAACGGCATTCCTGGGGTGAAATATAATATTCTACCTCAGAACTAAACGTAAGTTATTAGGAATTATGTCTCCTTCCTTCTTGGGGGATTTGCAAGGTACAATATGCTGTCCTTTACTTTGGGAGTGGGATGTTCTGACGTACCCCAAACTTCTGGTCCCTCTGAAAATTCTACTAATGTGGCAGGACCTTGAATCTTAGTAGCATTTATTTCCTGTATTGTGGAGGACAGATGTCCTACCAAAGCCTTCAACATGCTGGCCAATTCTTGCTCATTTGGTCTCAATACACAATGCACCACATTAAGGGACTACCAAATGGGGTCGATCTCTTCAGACTAAGTGCTGTTACAGAATGCAGGATCCCTAACAGAACCCAGGGGCAAAACTTGAAATATATAGCATTGTCAGTTCCATGTGAATGCAGACAGTTTCTAATCCTCTTCTAATAGGAATGGCACCCATTTGCCACATTATCTAAGGTTATATAATATCTTATCTAGCTAGGATACACCATCTGGAGCAGCAGCAGCAGTAGAAACTACTAACAACTTCGTTAAGTGTGTAGGAATCGGCTATAATCTTCCAGGTCCTGTGTGTGTGTGTGTGTGTGTGTGTGTGTGTGTGTGTGTGCACACGCCAACAGCAGCCCAGTTCTTTGGCAACATCTATGTACTACAGTCAGCCCTGGCTCATACAGCACAGCCACCACTGAACTCCTAAGTAGTGTTTTGTGCTTCTCACCAGTGAGTTAGTTCAAAGTTGCTTTAGTAAATATTATATCCTTTGTGACTTCTCATGGAAGTCCATCTTCTAGAGTTCTGCAAGCTGACATACTATGTTCACTGTGGCATGTCACTTCTCTAAGCAGTTCAATCTGTTTTTTCCTACCATCTGTCACTGCAACTCTGATGGCTCTACCACACTTAAAGTGTGCCATTGCTCTCTCCATGCTTCAATAATTCATCCTAACAGGGTACTTCACAATTTCTCGGAGTCTGTGTTAGAGTGTTAAATCCTGTGTCCTAAAAAGAGTATTCTAAAGCCAGTAAACTCTCCCTTAGCTATTGTATTATATAATCCCCTCAAAATTCAGCACTATGCATACTTTCACAGCGTCTTCTAGTATATGTTGTAGTCTCTAGTCCTTTTCTTCCCTTATCAGGCCCAGCCTGTCTTCACCTGGGTTATGTTCTAATAGAATCCTTACTACTGGCCTCATGACCAAATAGTGAGGGAGAGGTAGATCCTGAGAAGGGCCAAGTTGTCTTGTGTTGTGGAAAAGAGGCCTCTGCATTGTCTGCAAGCAAGAGGACTGTGTCACTGCTGTGTGCTCAGAAGGGTCCAGGGCAATCACATTAAATTATTTTCTGAAGACTCAACTCTGACGTCTGCATTGCGTATATCAGGACCCCATTCCATTCCAACTAGGTCCTTCGCTTTGGCATAAGACTTGTCTGTATTAAGAGTTTAAACTTTTTAGAGGTTCAGCTCCTCTTAAAATTATCTCCTGGTTCTGGTCTTCAGCTTTCTCTATCCTATCACTGCAGGAAATGAAGGTCCATTTATATGCTACCAAAGAAACCTTCTGAGTTTAACATTTAGATTTGGGTTGTCAAATAATCTATCTCAAATTTTTCCTATTATTGTTTCCTTAGCAATAGTCATCTGATTCTATTGTTCTTATAGTATTTTACTTACGTTTCTCAAGTCACTGATACACTGCACCAGCCCAGGAATTGGTTTTCACTGGTATATACCGTCTACCCCAACTAACAAGGGGGAGTTTCAGCAATTGTATTATCACCTTGCCCAGGGCAATATATGCTTTAATTACCACCACTGATGGGGTCTTCTTTCCCAGATGGGGACAAGTTATCCAGTTCCAAATCCCATCCTAATGTCTTCTTTCTTATACCTTTTCTAGTTCCATCCACTGAAGTCTGAGTTCCCTGAGAAACACAATCAGAACTCTTGCTAATTGGACTGCAGGGTGTCTTCATCTATGTATGCTGTCATAAAACACACCATAGACTGTGGGGCTAGAAAAACATAATATTTTTCTCTCCTAGTTTTGGAGACTGGAAAGTTCAAGCATCCAGCAGGGTTCATTTTCTGGTGGGGGCTCTCTTTCTGGCATGCAGATGCTTCCTTCTCGCTGTGTCCTCACATGGAGGCAAGAGAGCAACCTTAGGTGTCTATTTCTCTTTCAAAGGACACCAGTTCTCTCAGATAAGGGCTTCATGGTTATGATCTCATTTAATCTTAATCTCTCCTTCAAGGTCCTGTTTCCAAAGTAGTCACACGAAGTCTTGGGGCTTTTAACACAAACATATGAATCTGGGGGACACAATTCAGTCCATAACAAAAGACTAGCTTTTGATATTCCCACATCAGTCAGTGACTGGATATAGACCAATGGGAATGTGTGATGTCCTTGGATCATCTGAGGCAACTCAAAAATGCTGAAAACCAGGGGCCGCCTACCACTGGCACTCTGAGCAGCATATACCACATGCCCCATCAGGGTTATTGCCCTCAGCTGGGGAGAACCCCCTCACATAAGGTTGTGATGCCTTCCTAGAGGCAGCCTGCATTCAGTGACAGCTTGAGAGGGGCGTAAAGGGCCAGCCACTCTGACCCGACTCAGGACAATTCCGCAAGGCTCTCTAAGCTCCAGAATTCCCATAGTGTTTCCTGAACCCTTGTTGTCACTGTTTCACAAACTGCTTCTCTTTTCGTCAATCCTGTCCCTTTCCCTTTCCTACTACAGATGTTGGTCACTGGAGTACCCCCAGTACACGTCTATGAATTAATCTTTGTCTCAGAGATTGCTCCCCAAGGAACCCAGCTAATGCCATCAGAAATTAAAGCATTTCTTTATTTAACTTTAAAAAAGTGAATAAAATTATCATTTTCACCATTTTTAATGTACAATTTAGTGATCATTACACATTATATACTTGTGTGAAATAATCACATTTACCCCATAAATATGGACAACTATTATGCATCTATTATAATTAAAAATAAAACATCTATAAACGAGAACATGCAGGAAATGTGTATTCTTGGTGGTGGCGCTATCTTATATTTTTAAATTAAGAATTCTGGAGCAAGAAAGGATTTCTGGCTCTACTAGGTCTTTGCATATCAGGAAATTGCATAAAAGACTAGAATAAAAGTAGCCATACAAACCACAAAATATGTTTTAAATAGGCTACCAAAATGCCATGACATATCATCATAATCACTATTAAATATGTATTATGCAACAGTATCATTTATGCAATAAGATTTTTTATAAACCAGCAATTTATACTTGGAAATTCAATTTCAGTGAATCGCAAGCTTAAAAATTGAAATTCAAATTAAGCACATTCTTTAGTCAAAGTCATATATCATACTGAAAATAATCGGTATTTTTATTGCAAAAGAACACTTTAAGAAAACCCTGGAGAATTGTTTAACCTAATAATTGTAATTGTGTATATATTTCTTAATATTATTGATTAAATTTATATTTAGCTCTTTCTTTCAGCTATATGTAGTCACAGCAAAGCTATTGTGCATCAACATATATGTCTCCCTAACTATGATAAGGTATATGATAATGATGTTGTAAATTGATTGGAAGAGATGATCTATCAATTCTTTTGCAGCTTCCAAATTCCTAAAGGTCATTGCATGCTACGCATTTATTTTTAGTCTTTCAAATCCTTCCCATTACACAGAAAGAATAAAATGTTACCGACAGCAACCAAACTCAGTGCCATTTACTTGAGACCCATATTCAGCTTTAATTCCATCAGATTTTTCAGTAGGTAGTATTGGTCAGTGCTTATAAACTCAGTCTCTGATTCATGAAGAGCTGTTGAATTCTGTCCTGACACTTGCTAATAACCTTCAGCAACCTAATGTCACTAAGCCTCAGTTTCTTTATGTCTATTAAATCAGGACTGATAATGTTTATACCAATAAGTTATTTTTAGAATGAAATGAAGTAATGGATGTACAGTGATGAAACCAGGGCCCATCAGGTAGCAAGTGATCAGCCAAGGTGAGCTGTTTTGTGTCTTTTACCTTCCTTTTATAAATAGATCTTGTGTACAAAAAGAGTTTTGGAAAGTATAAAGCATTAGGTATAAATAAAGGTTCATTAAGCTACTGCCACCCAAGTCACACCTCCATGATTACTAATGAGAGGTAGGATCTGTCACATACCAAAGACTAATATAATTATATATTAAATCATCTGCATGAGTCCTAAATTAGGGTGCATTTTCTCCTTTCTACAGATGAGAGATTTGAAAATCAGTGGTAAATGATTTGTGCAAAGTCGAACACTTGGCACATAATGAAACCTAGCATCAATTTTATGTTATTTTGAATTCAAAGTGTATAGTTCATTCCTTATATTATTTTAGCTTTCTAAAGCAAATGCTGAGAATAATAGCAATTAATTGCACTACTTATTCTCTAAAATTTATTTCAGTGTCAACATTCATATGCTTTAATTGGTGAATTTCTCATGCCTTACACTCTCACCTAATCTCAGAAATTTCCACGAAGAGAAGTTATAGCACGTTGGCTTTGTGAGTTTTTACGTAGTCCAATTTATGATGTCCATGTTCTTCATTGCAGAATTGCTGGCAATTTTATGATCCATAATAAGACACAAACTGTCCATTGGCAAAATACCAGAAACAGTGAAACCTTTTCATTCATTCAATGGACTCCTTTTCTCACCAGAGATACTGTTATTTTGTGACTTGACATTATGGTTTGCTATTAATATAGCAAATAGGAATTAGAGAAGCAGTCATTAAGAAAATGACAATTCCCCCCCCCCACTTTATTTTCAAGATAAAGTCATTGACTAGGAAAGATAAAGAAATAATAAATGAAATATGTCCATTTTTAAAGGGAAGGCACAGATAGGAGAGTAAGAAAGAACAAACTTTTTGACACTATCTAGAAGCAAACTTACCGTAAGTCGGGCACGAGTGGATCCACAGCTTGCTTTAGGCCATGAGGGTATCTGGCACCTTTGTAGTGTTTTGGGCTCTCAGTGCTCCCGGCAGACTCAGACCCTGATTCATGTATTAATATTTCAAAAAACATTAGTACTTTTTTGATATCCTGGACTTAGCAGTCACAGTGTTTCCCATTTTTTTTAAAGAGCATAGGCTAAAAGAGGTTAATAGTTTTTGGAGTCACAGAAATAAATAAGAGGCTAAATGTACAGGGCACCTCTTTCACTCTCTTTCTTTCTCTCTCTGTGACCCATATTCTGGCTAAATCTTTGTTCTGAAAATAAGAACTATTTCCCTGAATATAATTACAGAAAGAATGGGTCATACTGGACATTTGTGTATTTGTATATCAAGTTCTGATCTACTTATTTGAAACAGTCCATGAAAACTTTGAAACTAACTTGCCCTGAATTCCTTACATCTCATTAAAGTTTTTGTTTCATCTATTCTTTAATTCTGGATAAGTAGTGTAGTAAGATATAGCATAGCACTAGAGGAAAACCTCAATAATGACTAACAAAAATTATACATGAAATATATGAGTAGATATACCACATAGGTTTATGTATCTATTCATCATTGTATATGAGGGGGTGTGTGTTCGTGTGTGTGTGTGTGTCTGTATATTTATATGGAAGGCATGGTGCTAACTGTTAATTACTCCTTCCCAGGGCATTGGTTAAAGTCTTATCTAGGTGTAGTAAATGGAGCTTCTCTGTCTTGATTTGTATTTGAAGACATTTAATTTTTTTGTTGCCCTTGTTCTGGGTCTATACTACATTTTATTTGCCTTTGTATAACACTTGGATCAAAATTGGTCTTTTATGTCTTGGTAAAAGTGTGATTTTCTTAAATTAAGTAAATTTGTAGCCTCTGAGACTATTAGTCTATGTCTGCAAGTTCAAATTCAGGCTTTCGTTTTAGTCCAGTTAACTATGCTGCTAGGTCCAGCTTTTTTCGGCCACTTTCACTGAAATACGCCTCTTTTGAGTTCAGCCCCAGTCAGCTCTTGAATCCCTCATGACTAAAGCAAGCACTATGTTAGGAGTGGGGTATCTTATATTGGGCTGGATCACAAATTAATGCTGTTTTCATGGGGCTGGGAAATATGCCCAGTCATGTTTCTTGTCATTATCCTCTATTATGAATCATCATTTTAGCAAGATTGATTGGATTTCTCTCCTGGTTATGTGCATAATCATTGCTATTTTAGTATATATTTTCTTATTGAGAATAATTCCAATTTCTTAGCTTAGATTTCTCCCTATAATCTATAAAGCCAAATACTTATCTCAGATAATCCCAGTTATTATCTGTACTTGTGCTGCCTAGAGGCAGAGTCACCGTGCAAGTCAATCATGAACCCGAACACTTGTTGTTTTCTCGATTTCTACAAGCACACCCCTCCTCACACACCCTGTAGAATAGAGTACTTCACTTTCAATGTCACGCTAGATCACGGTTTCTCCAATCTTTTGGACAAAGATTTTAGATTTCTGATTCTCACTTTGGCACTAATCTCAAATGCACATTACGATTTATGTTCAAATGCTCTTTCTATTCATTTTCTTCCTGTTCCACATGGTTTGTAATACTGGGTACTGAGGGTTTTGGGTGGATGGCTGAGTTAAAGGTATAACTTTTATTACTATCTCTCCTGCTCTATTTTTGTTTTTAGTTTATTCTATAGATTTTGAAGTATAGAGTGATTTTTCTGAGTGCCTTCAAAAATAAAATATCTTTGCTCTGCACTGTGTAATGACAACTGTAATCAAAGTGAACTGATTTTGATCTCTCTGGTTTTGATGAAAAACTGGGTATTTATTTATTTCAAGACTTATTTCTTTTAAGCAGTGAAACCTATTCCAAAAGATGTGAATAGGCCATCCGGAAGACAGACAAACTTAACATCTAGCAGGTGTTTATCAATGGTCATATTCCTTGACAAGAGTTCCTTACATTTAAAGGTGATCAAGATTATCTGCAACTTCAATCTACTGTTGTGATGTTTAACTTCCATACCTGGAGCTCAGTACCCAGGGCTTCCTTTCCAATCTTCTTTGTATTCCCACCCTGAAATCTCAGAACACTTTCTCTGTTCGCTAGGGGTCATACTCAAAGAGTTACCTCCATAGATTCTGTTTACAAAGTCTTTCACAAGCCTTTATTCCCTGAATAAACCTCACTTCTATGGGAAGAATAACAAAAAGAAGAGTGCTCATCAAATTACTCTAATCAGAACACAGTGTGCCTCATTTTTGAAGGCACTCAGAAAACATTCATTCACTTAATAGCTCATTCACCTCAGTATATATCAGACACTGATGTATGACTGGAGAATACAGCGTAATCACAACTGGAAAAAGTTCCTTTCTTCATGGGATTCATAGTCTAGTAAAGGGGTAAATAAGCAAAGGAACAGCACAAGTTAAGGTGACATCCAGTTGATTGTTCAAAAGCTGACACTGTTAATAATTAACCTCTAAATCTGAGCTGTTCCGGGAAAAATTAAAAGCCTGTTTCCTCTAGTACAAAGAAGTATGGTGTGGGTCAGATGATGCCAACATGAATAAAGAAACTGGAAGAGACTGAGGGGAGAGGGCGAGAGGTGGGCTGCCTCGTTATGAGGGTGTTCAAGAGGTGTCTACCTGGCCAGATGTCTGAAGGTAGTTATGGGGCTAAAGGACTTGAGGACATTTGGGGAAGGGAGCTCCAAACTAAGGGCACAGCGAAAAGAAAGATGGAAGCTTTGAAAAGCTAGCTCAGTAAAAATTCTGCCTTTGAAAATCGTACCATGCCTCTTCCGTGTAGGTTAAATGAATACAATAAAGTTTAAGTGATAATTTTTCATTCACTGAATAGACAACACTGTGCCATCTGTTAGGCAATTGTAAAGGCTTTAGGTTCAAAACACATTTCTCTCATCACCTTCCCTGTACCCACTGTATCTCACCTGTGTTACTGTCCAAACCTTTTAATTGGTGTCCTTGCATCTCCCCTTTCCTCCCGTCAGCCTGTTCATGATGCAGCATTCTCTCCTGTACAGAGCCCTGGCCCTGCTTATCCCTTCTACAAGAACAGCTTACTTTTTTAACCTTCACTTTTTTATAATTTCAACTTTTAGTTTACATTCAGGGGTACATGTGCAGGTTTGTTACCTGGGTATATTGCATGATGCTGAGGTTTGGAGTATGGTTGATCTCATGCCCAAATACTGAGCATAGTACCCAATAGTTAGTTTTTTTTTTAACCCTTGTCTCCTGCTTCCTCCTGATTTAGTCGTCCCCAGTGTCTATTGCTGCCATCTTTATATCCAGGTGTACCCAGTTTTTAGCTCTCAGTCATAGGTGAAAACATGCAGTGTTTGGTTTCCTGTTTCTGCATTAATTTACTTAGGATAATGGTCTCCAACAGCACCCATGTTGCTTCAAAGGACTTGAGCTCATTCTTTTTAATGGCTGTGTAGTATTCTGTGTAGTATTTTGGTATATTTTCTATATCCAACCTACCACTGATGAGCACCCAGATTGATTCCATGTATTTGTTATGGTGAATAGTGCCACAATGACCATACGAATGCAAGTTTCTCTTTGGTAGAATGCTTTATTTTCTTTTGGATATATAACCAGTGATTGGGCTTCTGGGACAAATGGTAGTTCTATTTTTACTTCTTTGAGAAATCCCCAAACTGCTTTACACAATGGCTGAACTAATTTTCATTCTCACCAACAGTGTATAAGCGTTCCCTTTTCTTCATATCCCCCCGGCATCTGTTATTTTTTGACTTTTAATAATAGCTATTCTTAATGGTGTAAGATGGTATCTCAGTGTGATTTTCATTTGAATTTCTCGGATAATTAGTAATAATGAGCATTTTTTCATATGTTTGTTGATGCCTTGAATGTCTTCTTTTTTTTTTTGAGACGGAGTCTCGCTCTGTCACCCAGGCTGGAGTGCAGTGGCCGGATCTCGGCTCACTGCAAGCTCTGCCTCCCGGGTTCACGCCATTCTCCTGCCTCAGCCTCCCGAGTAGCTGGGACTACAGGCGCCCGCCACCTCGCCCGGCTAGTTTTTTGTATTTTTTAGTAGAGACGCGGTTTCACTGGGTTAGCCAGGATGGTCTCGATCTCCTGACCTCGTGATCCGCCCGTCTCGGCCTCCCAAAGTGCTGGGATTACAGGCTTGAGCCACCGCGCCCGGCCGAATGTCTTCTTTTAACATGTATCTGTTCTTTTTTCCATTTTTAATAGGGTTATTTCTTCTTTGCTTGTTCAGTTGTTCAAGTTCCTTCTAGATTCTGGATATTAGACCTTTGCCACATGTGTAGTTTGTGAATATTTTCTCGCATTCTGTAGGTTGTCTGTTTACTCTGTTGGTAGTTTATATTGTTGTGCAGAAGCACTTTAGTTTGATTAGGTCCCATTTATCGATTTTTGTTTTTGTTAAAATTTTGAGGAATTAGTCATATGATGTTTCCTAGATTTTCTTCTAGAGTTCTTATTGTTTGAGGTCTTAGTTTTTAAATATTTAATCAACCTTGAGTTAAATTTTAATATATAGTGAAATGTAGGCGTCCAATGTCATTCTTCAGTGTATGACTAGCCAGTGATCCCAGCACCATTTATTGAATAGGGAGTCCTTTCCGCATTGCTTAGTTTTCTTATTTTTGTCAAAGATCGGATGACTTTAAGTGTGTGACTTAATTTTCAGTTTCTCTATTCTGTTATGTTAGTTTGTGGGTCTGTTTTTGTACTGATACCATGATGTTTTGGTTACTGTAGCCTTATAGTTTGAAGTCAGGTGATGTGATGCCTCAGGCTTTGTTCTTTTTGCTTAGGATTGTTTTGCCTATTCAGGCTGTTTTTTGGTTTCATATGAATTTTGGAATAGTTTTTTTCTAGTTCTGTGGCATTGCTAGTTTAATAGGAATAGCATTGAATCTGTAGATTGCTTTGGGCAGTATGGGCATTTTAATAATATTGATTCTCCCAATCCATGAGCATGGGAGATTTTTCCATTTATTTGTGTCATCTCTGATTTCTTTCAGCAATGTTTTGTAGTTCTCCTTGCAAAGATAACTTATCTCCTTGGTTAGATGTATTCCTGCATATTTTTTTGTTTGTTTGTTTTGTTTTTTTGCCTATTGTAGATGGGACTGCATTCTTGATTTAGCTCTAAGCTTGCACATTATTGGTGTATAGAAATGCTACTGATTTTGGAACACTGATTTTGTATCCTGAAACCTTACTGAAGTCATTTGTCAATTCCTGGACCCTTTTGGAGTCTTTAGGGTTTTCTAAGTGCAGAATCATATCATCGATGAATAGAGATATCTTGACTTCTTTTCTTATTTTGATGCCTTTTATATCTTTCTCTTGCCTGATTACTCTGAATAGAACTTCCTGCCAGGAAAACTTTTACAGGAACTTTCCTACTTAATACTGGAAATTATTACCTCCAACACTCAGCACTGTGAGTCTCTTTGTGTTTCTCTACTTTTCCTTTCCTCATAGCAGTTATGGATATATAAGTACTAGAAACAATATTTGTCACCTAAAGAAATGAACATTATTTCCTGACACATGGCTGGTAACAATCCATGTATGTCATGTGTCAGTAAATAGTTCTCTCACTGGTATTCAGAAGCCTGAATACATCACCTATTATTAGTTTTCTGGGTGAGACAAATATTCCCTTTTTATTATCATTTATGACTTCAGCCTCAACTGTCCACCTCATTTTTAACTTTGTTACTAATTCCAAATGCATGTTCAATTTTGGTAATTTGGACAAAATCATATACAAAACATGGAAACTTATTGAGTCTTGTTAGATCTGATCTATTTGTGGAAGACAGAGGGACTTGGCTTGTTTCTTTTTCCCTGTACTCTCCAAGAACCAGCACAGTACTCCAATTCTTACCACTCTATTAGTGAAAGAAAAGAAAAGAAAAGAAAAGAAAGAAAGAAAGAAAGAAAGAAAGAAAGAAAGAAAGAAAGAAAGAAAGAAAGAAAGAGATAGATGGATGCATATATACATACACTGCTACATACATACATACTTAGAAAAATATATGTATAGAGAGAGACACAAAATTATCTTCCCGGATTCCATAAAAAACACAAGCTTAGAAAACATAACTAAATGAAATAATGTTATCATAACCCTTCATCTTTCAGAAAGTCATCCCTTTTTATCATGAACCCATTAACCGTTTTTCTATCATTTCATTTTGCCTCTGAAACACAGCAAATATTATTCTCTGCAGGAATGAAGTGATTATCAGAACTTTGAAATTCTTTTGGAGAAAATCAAGCTAATGTATTAATAATACAAGAAAAAAATAAGGCCTGCTTCATATTCAGGGAATGTGAAATCTGTTGGGATAGACAAGCAGTAGACAGTGAAACTAGAACTTTTCATTAATGCCAAGTATACTTCAAATTTTTATGAAATCTATTTCATTCATTCTTAAATTGCCGTGTACTATTTTGTCCATAACACGCAAGGGACCAAAATTAACCGGGCAAGTGCCTGCAAGGGGACACTCATCCCAGATCAGCGTCCCAGTAAATGGAATGTTTTCGGGTGAGGTTTTTACCTAAAGCAAAGTAGCCAGAGAATCATTTGTTTTTTAAAGAGAATGCAAGCTGAGTCTTTTGAGACAGATGAGTCCGACAATGGAAAATACAAACATTTTCTAAAATCCAATTCTTTTTTTTTTTTTGAGATGGAGTCTCGGTCTGTCGCCCAGGCTGGAGTGCAGTGGCCGGATCTCAGCTCACTGCAAGCTCCGCCTCCCGAGTTTACGCCATTCTCCTGCCTCAGCCTCCCAAGTGGCTGGGACTACAGGGAGCCACCACCTCGCCCGGCTGGGGTTTTTTTGTATTTTTTTAGTAGAGACGGGGTTTCACCGGGTTAGCCAGGATGTTCTCGATCTCCTGACCTCGTGATCCGCCCGTCTCGGCCTCCCAAAGTGCTGGGATTACAGGCTTGAGCCACCGCGCCCGGCCCTAAAATCCAATTCTTAAAAATGAGAGGCAATGAACAAATTCTAAAGGAGAGAAACGTTGAAATAGACTGGGAATTGCATGTGAATGTTAAAAACAGAAGAAAAGACTGTAAAAATTATCTCCACAAAATCCAGGATGCCTCTAAGTTGCAATTAATTGCAACTTTTTTTCAGTTTCTAACCAGTTTAAAGTTCATGTTATGGGTCAGAACTGTGTTTCTACTTCTTCTATACATCTTTGTCGTATATATAGAGAGAGGTATGTCTTAGTCATGCCCAGAGAACTAGAGGTAAATTCCAGATGGTTTAGAATCAGTATACTGCTTGTATGTTAAAAGTTTAAGAGACTTGCAAGATTTAGCGTTAAAGGTTATTCAATCGGACTCCCATACTGTAGGTAAATTACTATCCTACAATGTATGGATACATATGGAACATAAATCGAGATAGAAAAAGTTTCTATCTTGAAAATCACAGAATACCAGATCTAGAAATGAACTGAAAGTACTCAAAAATTCAATCTTTTTAAAACTGCAATCTTTGGATACATGATCTGGATTGATTTTTGGTTATTCAGTTTCCATTTGATCATATCAAGGAGCAAAGGTAGCCGATTATTATTCACAACATATTATCAACGTTTGCCTCCTGTAATATATCTGAATTACTCCATGGGAGATTTATGAGATGACACAGCATGTATTACCTGACAATAGCAATTCAGATATCTGAACATGTATCTAATGTCTCCTTGGAGTCAGCAATGCACCCAGACATCCCAGTTATTTATATGATTCTGCCCGTATGTAGGCTTCTCAATCACTTCTCTCTCCGAGGCATTCTGTCACAGGTTTTCAGTATGTCGGCTTCTGTAGCATTTTATCACTTATTCACGTTATAAGATTTAATCTCCAAGAATGATATTAAAGATCATACACATTATTTTATGTGTGTATGCTTGTTTTGATAGTGTGAGAAAATGTAAAATCATTTGTTCTTAGGAGATAATGTCAGAAGTAGATATATATTCATCTTTCTAATCAAACCCATCAATTACACTGGAGCATAGGGAGATAGGAAAGTAAAATTCTAATGGTTGTTGAAAAAAATGATGTTGTCCCAAAGTAGAGATACTTTGCCATAGCTCTAGTATACCATATGAGAGAAAACTACTATGGACTTAAGTGAAGAGTCACAAACTGCACTTACTAGTATGTTTTTATACCTAATAGTACTGCATACATATTTTGTTGAGATATAAAAATTAAACACCTGTTATCCTGGGGTACAGTAAAATGAGAACATCATGAATTGCAAAGTTAGGTAAGATTCAATTTGAGTCTCCACAATAACATTTTCTGGCTGTGTGAAAATAGTCTAGTTAATTAGCCTTTCTGAGTCTTACATATTTAAAAGAGAAAAGTAGCACTAGCCTAAGATTGGAAATATATAAATAGAGTTAATATTTAAATTAGCCACACATAGGCGAGAGCACATAGTATGGTTCTACTGTATCTGATATAATGTTTGCAACCCTAAATTCTCTTTTTTCATGTCTTTAATACTTCTTTGAGCATTTATATATATGACTGTATACAGACAGACACAGAAGTTACACATGATGCCAGCATACAACATACAATGTAAGAAAAGTATAAAATACAATATCTTGTGTATAACTCCCCAAAAGTTGTGAATAACACTTTGCTTAAGACATGAATTTGGAATATATAAATTCACTATTTATTACCATTAAAAAGTAATTTGAAAGTAACAACCATTAACCATATTAGGGAACTGAGTTACCCAACTGACAAAATGATTCACATATAT
>NW_012107808.1:352834-358320 GCF_000951045.1 Mandrillus leucophaeus | reverse complement strand
GCGAGAGCACATAGTATGGTTCTACTGTATCTGATATAATGTTTGCAACCCTAAATTCTCTTTTTTCATGTCTTTAATACTTCTTTGAGCATTTATATATATGACTGTATACAGACAGACACAGAAGTTACACATGATGCCAGCATACAACATACAATGTAAGAAAAGTATAAAATACAATATCTTGTGTATAACTCCCCAAAAGTTGTGAATAACACTTTGCTTAAGACATGAATTTGGAATATATAAATTCACTATTTATTACCATTAAAAAGTAATTTGAAAGTAACAACCATTAACCATATTAGGGAACTGAGTTACCCAACTGACAAAATGATTCACATATATGTATACACACACACACATATATATATACACACACACATATATATATATCTGTAATTCAATGAAATGATATAATGAAATGATATAATATTATGAGTATGCTAAAGGAATAAGTGAAAAAAACTATGCCACAATGTAATAAACATATTATAAATCTTGGAAGTAAATTTCCCTCACAAAAAAAGAAATCTTTCTTGCTTTTAAGGTGTACGCACACTTTTAAACAGTTTTACATTAAGTGAGAAACCACTTCATCAACCAGATTAGGGGAATCATGCCTAGAGATTAATGGAGTGGCAAATGTTTTAGTCATAGCTCCTTCATATGAATTATATTCCTGATTCAGTCACTTAATTCTGTACAGTCTTGGACAAGTAACTTAACCATGATGATCTTCAATTTCCTTAGATATTTCATGCAGAAAATAAACTCACCAGTACAACACTTCATTTAAATTTCCTTAAAGAATATAATAAAGCAATATACATGAATGGATATTGAGAATTTAAATTGGCTATAAAATATCAGATGCCATGTAATCATGAGAACAGAATATTTAATAAATGTGCTCAGATGCCTGCTTATTCACATGGAAAAATCATATTACATTTCTGCCTAACATCCTTAACAAAAATAAATTTTAGTAAGGTTAGAACAAGTTAAAAGAAAAAAACCTTTAACATTTTAGTGTGATAAAACAAATTTAGACACGTACTTCTAGGAAAGATGAAGTAATACAGATTTAACCACTTGAGACACAAAAACACACACAAACACACCCACACTCAAAAACAAAATACAGGACATGATTATTTTCAAAACACTGGATAGCCGGTAATACAGGACTTTGATCCTTGAGGAACAGGAAACAAATAAAGTGAGTCCCAGGAATGCCCTAAATTATTGTCTTAATAGAGTTATCAGACTATGGTACAGGGAAGAAAAACGCAGGCAGAATCCATCAGATTCCTAGAGTTGAAGAGAAAGAGCAGAGAGTCTAGAAAGATCTTAGTGGCTAAAATTGTTTTAATCCAGTGAAATATGTCAAAAGACACACTGTGTCCACTCATGGCCATAGGAGAATTATTCACAATAGCCAAAATGTGGAAGCAACCAAAGGGTTCATTGACAGGTGAATGAATAAGCAAATGTGGTCAATACATAAAATGAAATATATATAAAATATTCATTTCATTCAAATTATATATATTTGAATGAAAATATATATTTTATACATTTATATTACATATAATTAATATTTAAAATTCATTATATATAAATATATAAAATGAATATATGATATTCATTTAAATATAAAATGAAACATACATAAAATGAATATCCACTTAAAAAGTAAGGAAATTCTGACACATGCTACAATATGGATGGACCTTGAAAACATGCTAAGTAAAACAAGCCAGCCATATATAAAAGGACAAATAGCATGTAATTCTACTTATTTGAGATTCTTAATAGAGAGAAAATAGAATGATGGTTTCCAGGGACAGAGCAGAGGAAGAAACAGGGTTTGTGTTTAATGGATACAGAGTTTGTTTTGTAAGAAGAAAAAATCCTGAAGACTAGTTGCACAACAAGGTGAATGTAAGTAATACCATATGTATCAATCAATTCACAAGGTGAATGTAATTGATATTCACAAGGTGAATGTAATTGATACCATAACTTAAAGATGTTTAACATGGTCAATCTTATGTATAGTTTACCAAAATAAAACTTTAAAAATGAGCCAACATAAAAGATAGTATATCATTTCCTGTATAGCATTTAATATTTCCTTGAAAGCCAGGCTGGCTTAACATTAAAAAAAAATCAACATATTCACAAAATAGAAATTAAATCCACCTAAATATTTATAGGCTTAAAAAACACCTAATTTCAGTAGAAACAGAAAAAAATGACAACATTTAACATTCATTATTGGTATTATTCAGCTGAGTGGAAATAAAATGAACTTTTCTCATCCTGATGTAAGGTATCAATGATCAGCCTACACCTAGCATCATATTTAATATAAAAGTTGATTTTTCTCCCTCTAATGTCAGAAATAAAGTAAGGATGCCTGCTCTTAGCACTTCTATTCAATATTTTAGGGGAGCTTCTAGCCAGTATAATAAAGCAACAGAGAGAAACATACTGATCCAGGTTTAAAAGTAAGTTGAAAAATTATCTTTATTTGTAGATGTCATGATCATGTACATGAAAATACAATAAAATCCACAAAAACTTCCAGAACTTATAAATGAGTTTAACAAGATTGCAAGATAAAAATTAATATACAAATTAATAAGTTGTATTTTTATATACTAGCAATAAAAAGGAATAGAATGTAAAGAAAAACACGGTTTTAAATAACATCAACATAAAATATTTAAGTATAAATATTACAATATATGTGAATATTACAAAATGTTAAGTGAATAATATGGAGACTTTTAATAATATGGAGACTGAATAAATGGAGACTTATACCACATTCATGAGTTAGAAGGCTAATTATTGCTAAGATGTCAAGTCCCCCCAGTAGATCTATTGATGTAGTTCAATTCTGACCAAAATCTCAGCAGAAATTTTGTAGGAATTGACAAACTGATTGTGAAATTCAAATGGAAATGTAAAAGAGCCCGAATAGCTAAATTAGCTTTGAAAAACAAGAATAAAGTTGGAGAACTAACATGTCTTCATTCCATGGTTTATTCCAAAGCCCCAGTTATCCAGATAAAATGATACTGGCATGAAGTTATACTAACAAATCAATGGAATAGAATGCAGCATCCCAAAATATTGCCACACATATATGGCCAACTCATTTAATTGGAGAAAGTATAATCTTATCAACAAATTGTGCTAGAATAATTAGATACACGTTTGAAAATAAAACATTGAACTAGCAATTTCAATCTATGTGCAACACTGTATAGAAAAATTATTTCAAGAGAGATCTTGTACCTAAATGTAAAATTTAAAACTTGAAGAAAATATAGAAAAGAATTTTTTGAGTTAAGTAAGCATTTCTTATTTATGATGCCAAAAATCATGATCCATAAAATTAAAAATTACATACATATATGTGTGTATGTATGTAAAGACATGTATTTATATACGTGTACACATATATATTAAACTCTTTAAGAATAAAATCTCTTGCCTTTTGAAAAGCTTTAAGAGAAGGAAAAGTCAAGCCACGAAGTAAAATAAGCAACTTTTAAGTCACATGTTTAATGAATATTTTGTATTTAGGTTTCATAAAATGCTTTAAAAGTATAATAATAACCTGATAAAATGATGGGCAAAATGTTAACAGAGGCATCACTAAATCAGATATAAATAAAGATGACAAATAAGCACATGCAAAGATGCTTCATCTCATTAGTCATTAGGGAAATAGAAATTAAATTACAGTATATAATTTATTAGATGTAAAATTCACAAATGTATCACTACACACTTACTACAATGTTTAAAGTTCAAGACTGGTCACACCAAGCATTGCCAATGATGTGGAATTCCTGCAATTTTATACACTGTGGTTGGTTATGTGAAATATTACTACTATTTCAAAAGCAGTTTGATCGCTTCTTTAAAACTTAGACATGTATGTACTATGTGATCCAGCCATTTCACACTTAGGCATTCAAGCAAAGGAAAAGAAAGCATATGTCCATACAAAAACTTGTACATTGTTCATGAATATTCACAGCAGCTTCATTCAAAATACCTCCAATCCAGAAACAGTCCAAATGTCTATCAAAAAATGAATGAATGAACCAATGGTGTTACATTTATATAAGTGAATACTACTCAGCAATGGCAATAAATCACTATTGACACGCAACACAGTATCATAGACCTCTAAATAATTATTCTGAGTAAAAGAAGACAGATAATATATAATATATGATTACATTTAAATGAAGTACTTTTGAAAAAGACATCCTAATTGACAATTTAAAGCAGATCAAAATTTGCCTGGAAACGTGGGTAAAGTTAGCGGAAAATCTAAACGGTCACAGTGAAACTTTTGGTGTGACATAGATGCTCATTATCTTGATTTTGATGGTGATTTTATGGGTGTGTACATATGTCCAAACTTATCAAATTGTACCCTTTACATATATGTACAGTTTATTTCATATCAACTATATCCCAATAAAGCTCTTAAATAAAAAAATTAATGTATGTGGAAGGAACATGATAATATGTAAAATAGAAAATTATTGCAATCACAGCCCCATGAATCTAATCAGGGCAGGCGGTCAAGATTTCTTACATAATAAAGAAATTGCAAACAGTGAATGAAGGGCGTTGTGGACGGAACTTATATGTAAACATCTAATCCAACCTCTAGTGTAGATCTGAACAGCAGTTTGAACACAAAATGATTGAGTACAGCCACAGCCCTACTTGTTTTTAGAAGCCATAAGCTTTTGAAGAAGTTCATTACAGAGAAAATTTTTAAAAGAAATGACAGTAAAGAGAAACTGAAATGGATGTAAACCTGAAATTTCAGAGAATTGCCCTCTGCAAAACTTATTTAGTATTTTAATTAGAATAACTTTTTACGAGAAGTTCTTATCTTCAATGGAATGAAAGAAGTTACAAATGCCATCAAAGAGAAGCAGACGTCTATAGTGACAGAAAAAAAAAACGGAAAAAAACAGCAGTATCAAAAGCACAAAGAAACAGGTGAGATAAACATAAAATACAAAATAAGGGCAGAACCAAAAGTTTTAATGAAGGTTTAATGAGAAGAATTAAAATTTCAAAATACATCAAATTAATGATGTGGAGGACACATTTAATAAACTCATTAAGAACCAGAACAACATAAAAATTTGAAAATAGTGGGATGATCAATGAGGAGAGCATAGAAAATAAATTTAATCTAGTGACTAGAGTAATTCATCAAGAAGAAAAAATATTGTGTATTCAAAGATCAAAATTAACACTATTTGTAAAAATTATGAAAATCAAAAAATACCCAGGTATGGAGATCAAAACTATTAACTGTGTTACTAACAAAATTATAAACAGAAAACCCCAGCAAAAATATTCTATGTATATTTTAAATTTTAGGTCAAAAATAAAATAATTTAATGTGCAGCAATTAAAAAGTAAAAGTC
>NW_012107808.1:345815-348264 GCF_000951045.1 Mandrillus leucophaeus | reverse complement strand
CTTTCTTCTTTTATGGTCCATAATTTTTTTAACTTTTATTTTAAGCCCAGCGGTACATGTGCAGATTTGTTACATAGGTAAACTTATGTCATGGGCTCATGGCGGCGGGGAGTGGGGGTTGTACAGATTATTTCATTACCCAGGTATTAATCCAAGGACATATTGCTATTTTTCCAGATATTCCCCCTCCCCACCCTCCACCCTCCCATAAGCCCCAGTGTGTGTTGTTCCAAACTATGTGTCCATGTGTTCTCATCATTTAGCTCCCACTTATAAGTGAAAGCATGCAGGATTTGGTTTTCTGTTCCTGTGTTAGTTTGCTAAGGATAATGGCCTCTAGCTCCACCCATGTCCCTGCCAAAGTCATGGTCTCCTTCTTTTTTATGGCTGCATAGTATTCCATGCTATGTATGTAGCACATTTTCTTTATCCAGTCTATCATGGATGGGCATTTAGGTTGATCCATGTCTTTGGTATTGTGAATAGTGCTGCAATGAACATACAACTGCATGTGTCTTTATAGTAGGGTGATTTATATACCCTTGGGTATGTACCCAGTAACGGGATCGCTGGTTTGAATGGTGTTTGACATATTTAGGAATTGCCACACTGTCATCCACAATGTATAAGCATTCCTTTTTCTCCACAGCCTCACCAGCATTTGTTATTTTTTGACTGTTTAGTAATAGCCATTCTGACGGGTGTGAGATAGTATTTCACTGTGGTTATGATTTGCATTTCTCTAATGATAGTGATGATGAGCTTTTATTCATATGATTGTTGGCGGCAAGTATGTCTTTCTTTGAAAAGTGTCTGTTTATGACCTTTTCATACTTTTTAATGGGGTTTGTTTTTTTCTTGTAAATTTGTTTAAGTTCCTTGTAGACACTGTATATTAGACCTTTGTCTGATGCATAGTTTTCACAAATTTTCTTCCATTCTTTATGTTATCTGTGTACACTCTCTCTCTCTCTCTTTTTTTTTTTTTTAGATAGCATCTAGCTCTGTCTCCCAGGCTGGAGTGCAGTGGCACAATCTTGGCTCGCTGTAACTTCCACCTCTGTGGTTTACGTGATTCTCATGCCTCAGCTTGGTGAGTAGCTGGAATTACGGGCGTGCACCACCATTCCCAGCAAATTTTTTTGTAATTTTAGTAGAGACGGAGTTTCACTGTGTTGCCCAGGCTAGTCTCAAACATCTGGCCTCAACTGATCCATTTGCCTGGGACTCCCAAAGTGCGAGGATTATAGGTAGGAGCCACTGCGCCTGGCCCTGTTTACTTGTTGATAATTTCCTTTGCTGTTCAGAAGCTCTTTAGTTTTATTAGGTCCCATTTGTCAATATCTCAATTTTTACTTCTGTTGCAATTGCTTTTGGTGTCTTTGTCATGAAATCTTTCCCGTGCCTATCTCCTGAATGGCATTGCCTAGGTTGTCTTCCAGGGTTTTTATAGATCAGAGTTTTACATGTAAGTATTTAGTCTATATTGACTTAATGTTTGTTTGTGGTATAAGAAAGGGGTCCACTTTCAATCTAGCCGGTTATCCCAGCAGTATTTATTGAATAGATAATGTTTTCCCCATTTCTTGTTTTTGTCCGCTTTGTCAAAGATTAGATAGTTGTAGGTATGCAGTCTTATTTCTGGGGTTCTCTATTCTGTTCCATTGGTCTAGGTGTCTGTTTCTATGCCAGTACCATGCTGTTTTGGTTACTGTAGCCCTGTAGTATAGTTGGAGGTGAGTTAGCATGATGCCTCCAGCTTGGCTTTTTTGCTTAGGATTGCACTGGTTATGTGAGCTTTTTTTTGTTACATATATTTTACAAATTAATATATTTGAATATTACTATAATATTAAATACATTACAAAAATTATTAACCATGAAAGAAAAGACATATATTTAACTATATTTAAATTAAGAGTTTAGTTCATCCTTAGATGCCATACACCCAGTGAAAGTCGCAGTGATCTGCAACAAATATAACCAACAAAGTTTCAGCATCCAGATGCATAAAGACCTCCAACAATTAAATAAGAAAAAGCTCTAAAAAAAACAAAAGAAAATTGAGAAATTTAAATTTAACTGGCATTTTATAATAAAAAAGAAATACCTTCCAGATATCAGTTGTTCATAAATCTATAGTAATTACAAGGCTGTGTTTTTCACATAAGACAAAAATGCTCTATGAACAGGAGAGTGGCCAAGGGAAAGACTCATTTACCTGTGGACTCTTGACTTATGGCATAGGCTGCGTTGCAAAGTAATTAGGCAAGGACAGACTTTTCTACAAAAGAAGCTGAGACAACTGTGTGTGAACAGAAAGAAAACAACGAAACTTGACTCTAAATGTGAAAGACAAATGGAATTACTTTCTGATGATATTATTACAGAGTAGCTTAAGTAATTCAGTGTGGGGAAAGCTTTCTTAAACATTACAAAAATACTAACC
>NW_012107808.1:339518-343315 GCF_000951045.1 Mandrillus leucophaeus | reverse complement strand
TATTGAATAGATAATGTTTTCCCCATTTCTTGTTTTTGTCCGCTTTGTCAAAGATTAGATAGTTGTAGGTATGCAGTCTTATTTCTGGGGTTCTCTATTCTGTTCCATTGGTCTAGGTGTCTGTTTCTATGCCAGTACCATGCTGTTTTGGTTACTGTAGCCCTGTAGTATAGTTGGAGGTGAGTTAGCATGATGCCTCCAGCTTGGCTTTTTTGCTTAGGATTGCACTGGTTATGTGAGCTTTTTTTTGTTACATATATTTTACAAATTAATATATTTGAATATTACTATAATATTAAATACATTACAAAAATTATTAACCATGAAAGAAAAGACATATATTTAACTATATTTAAATTAAGAGTTTAGTTCATCCTTAGATGCCATACACCCAGTGAAAGTCGCAGTGATCTGCAACAAATATAACCAACAAAGTTTCAGCATCCAGATGCATAAAGACCTCCAACAATTAAATAAGAAAAAGCTCTAAAAAAAACAAAAGAAAATTGAGAAATTTAAATTTAACTGGCATTTTATAATAAAAAAGAAATACCTTCCAGATATCAGTTGTTCATAAATCTATAGTAATTACAAGGCTGTGTTTTTCACATAAGACAAAAATGCTCTATGAACAGGAGAGTGGCCAAGGGAAAGACTCATTTACCTGTGGACTCTTGACTTATGGCATAGGCTGCGTTGCAAAGTAATTAGGCAAGGACAGACTTTTCTACAAAAGAAGCTGAGACAACTGTGTGTGAACAGAAAGAAAACAACGAAACTTGACTCTAAATGTGAAAGACAAATGGAATTACTTTCTGATGATATTATTACAGAGTAGCTTAAGTAATTCAGTGTGGGGAAAGCTTTCTTAAACATTACAAAAATACTAACCATAACAACAAATGTTGATAATTTGACTACATTAAAATTGTGAATTTCTATTAATCAATAGGATCATTTAAGAAAGTAAGGAAGTCAGCCTTCAGAGTGAGGGAAGACACGTGCAACACATTTGTCTGACAATGAACTCAAATCTAGACTTATAAAACATCTCAACAAAAAGCTAAATTATCAAAAATGTGCAAGAGAGTTGAAATGTTTATTAAAAAGTAAAGCTAAATGATTAACAAACATGTAAAATATTATTAACCCCATTAGTCATTACATAATTACAAATTAAAACCTCAATGAGGTAACAAATCTGCCAGATTCTTAAAAATTTTAAAGTCAGGTATAACAAGTATTTAAAAAATAAATTAATTGTTTGTACTTCAAGAAATTCATATATTAAAATTAAAAATAGAAAAGACAATCTCTGTATAGCAAAGACTCAGAAAAGTGCTATAAGGCAGGCAAAAGAGTGATGAGTCAAACACTTCCACCCCTCATTCCCAAATACTTCTACTCTGGCTATGGAAGAAAGAGTGCCATATATTCTTTGCTATTTTAAAGCATACATTGCATCTACTGAAGTAGAGTCCTATTTTTCATGGTATTTGCTCTGGACTGGTACCATAACTGAGTTTTCAGAAAGTCATCCCATGAATTGCTTCTCATTTATGTGGTACATGGTGAAAAGACTCACCTCTGAACCACAACGGAGTCAAGCTCCTCACTGCGCTCTTTCTGACTAGGTCTTGACCTTGGTCCCCAATCTCCTGGGCCTGCGAAGCTCAATTTTAAGGAAGATCTGGTGTCGGTTTACAGACTATCATCCACCCTTGATATCTAGTCACCTGAATATATGATTCAATTTCTCATCCCTCAGCATCCCTCAGGCAATACCTGATCACCCTGGTTTGCCTTCAGCAAGAATCCTATTTGGTCCTCAGTGGGTTTAGCAAGATAGCAAGAATGCCACTACACTTGACATCTCCTCTTAGCAATTTTCTTTTTTTCCTTTTTTTTTTTTTTTTTGGAGACAGACTCTCACTCTGTCACCCAGGCTGGAGTGCAGTGGTGCAATCTCAGCTTACTGTAATCTCTGCCTTCTGGGCTCAGGTGTTTCTCCTGCCCCAGTCTCCTGAATAGCTGGGATTACAGGCACGTACTGTTTGGAAAATTTATGAATATTTGGCTTCTAATGTAAGATAAATACATATAGTTTAAAAGTAAGTATCTAACAGTTATAAAACACTAACCATGGAATAGATAAAATCTTAAGTGTTTTATTTATACCAACTCATTCATCCTAACAATTACCACAGGAAGTAGGTGACTATCAGGAGTATCCTTGTTTTAAAAATGAAGAAACTGAGGCACAAAGAAATTTATCAAGATTATACAATTAGAAAATAGCAAAGCTTAGATATGAACTTTTGTAAGAGGCTCACAAGTTCAAATTTTTAACTACCACCATAGTGAATGGGGACTATGAAAAAGTAATGCCCTGTAGAAAAAAACCAAGAAAGTTGTGTTTTTATACACATGAGCTAATACGGGTAAATTCTGGCCTCAATACATTCTTTACTAATTAGTACATTAAAGAGGGTACATTTCCTGTGGCCCCCTCTTAGTGTACCATTTTTGGCCTCGTTTTATAACTTTAGACATGTAGGGTATCAATATTGTTGGTTTTTATAGAGTTTTGCATGTTTGTTTCTATTTCGTTTTGGCACAAATTTTTGGCAATTTGTATTTAGCTTTCATTTTGTCTATATTCCTTGTTGCTCCTTTTTTTAATGTCCAGGAAACATTGACCTTTTTTTGTATTTTTAGTAGAGCTAATTTTTGTATTTTTAGTAGAGACAGGGTTTCATCATGTTGGTCAGGCTGACCTCAAACTCCTGACCTCATGATCCACCTGCCTCAGCCCCCTAAAGTGCTGGGATTATAGGTGTGAGCCACCGTCACTGGCCCTCTTAGTAATTTTCTGTCCATTGACCCTTCATTCTGCTTGTTCCTTGTTTTTGTTTGTTTGGAGTTAGGCTCCATCTTTCTCTCTTATTGGGATAGTTTTGACATCTATCATGAGAGTCCTGAATGAAGTCTTCCTTACAATTTTAACAAGTGTCAAAATAATTTTTTCTTTAACTGTGGTGACCATGAATCTCACACTCTTTTCCTTTGAACCAACCCACAACTGAATTGACACATCTGGGGGCACATCTGAGGTGCACTGCAAAATCACTACCTGAAAGAGATCGTTATACACACACATAGTGGTTACATCACTCTTGAGGCAAAAAGAAAAAATCTGAGTTATGACAGGGTGAAGTGACATTGAGTTGTGGGCAGAGTGGGGGCAAGGAACCACTGTCACTTCTGTCTTTTGCCTTTGTATCCATGCCCAGATACATAAATCCAATTTTTGGCTGATCGCATGGGATAAAGAGAACAATTAGGTCAAAACACAAAATCTGTGAGCCAGGCTCAGTTCATACATTTGCAAGTTGGGGCTGACACCTCGATTTATATAAACAAGAATCCAGGAACACAGGCTAGTATTTATGATCACAGTGAACAGAAACTTATTTGGCTTGGCCCATTTCAGCTGCCTGAGGCTCCCCAGAGTCCCAGATGCAGATGTGCAGCTGGCGTTAACAGTCTGTGCAAGAGTGATGTTGCTGATTTCAAGATACTTAATTTTTGCTGTGCCACGTGCCTTTTATGCTTAAAACATATACCGTCACTCAGAAAGGATTTATATAAGCTAACCATGCACTTATTTTTTTCTATTTAAGAAAATATCTGTAAATAGTCCAACTCAACATCAGGAAAAACATATTCTTAGCCTGCATAAAAAGTAGTCACTAAATCTGAGTTGTTCTTGAGTATTTTTTGTAATATAGGATTTC
>NW_012107808.1:259595-339441 GCF_000951045.1 Mandrillus leucophaeus | reverse complement strand
TTAACAAGTGTCAAAATAATTTTTTCTTTAACTGTGGTGACCATGAATCTCACACTCTTTTCCTTTGAACCAACCCACAACTGAATTGACACATCTGGGGGCACATCTGAGGAGCACTGCAAAATCACTAGCTGAAAGAAATCGTTATACACACACATAGTGGTTACATCACTCTTGAGGCGAAAAGAAAAAATCTGAGTTATGAGAGGGTGAAGTGACATTGAGTTGTGGGCAGAGTGGGGGCAAGGAACCACTGTCACTTCTGTCTTTTGCCTTTGTATCCATGCACAGATACATAAATCCAATTTTTGGCTGATCGTATGGGATAAAGAGAACAATTAGGTCAAAACACAAAATCTGTGAGCCAGGCTCAGTTCATACATTTGCAAGTTGGGGCTGACACCCCGATTTATATAAACAAGAATCCAGGAACACAGGCTAGTATTTGTGATCACAGTGAACAGAAACTTATTTGGCTTGGCCCATTTCAGCTGCCTGAGGCTCCCCAGAGTCCCAGATGCAGACATGCAGCTGGCGTTAACAGAGTCTGTGCAAGAGTGATGTTGCTGATTTCAAGATCCTTAATTTTTGCTGTGCCACATGCCTTTTATGCTTAAAACATATACCGTCACTCAGAAAGGATTTATATAAGCTATACCATGCACTTATTTTTTTCTATTTAAGAAAATATCTGTAAATAGTCCAACTCAACATCAGGAAAAACATATTCTTAGCCTGCATAAAAAGTAGTCACTAAATCTGAGTTGTTCTTGAGTATTTTTTGTAATATAGGATTTCTGTTACCCTGTTCCTATTACAACGACTGTAGAGAACTCTCACTTCAACAATGAGAAACCTGACTCTGACCGTGTGACTAAAAACGTCTGATAAAGCTGGTCAAAAAGAAACTTTAAACTGAAGTTGTTTGCTGTTTTCAGTAGATGCAGCTAAAATAAATTAATATAATCAAATGAAAACAGTGAAACAATGATGTATAATGTAAAAATCAAATGATAAAATGAGTGATAATATTTACATCATAAAAATATAAGTAAAGAAGGAAACAGCATGAAACAGCATGAACTGGATCTAGCTCTATTGACAATGTATCTGATATACATATTACAATTTGAACAATATTTGAGTTTCTATATTCCAATAATAATATAAGGAGAAATGGCCCCAAACCCAACTAATTTTGTAAATATTAATATGTCCCTCTTAATTGTTGATATGTCAAACAAAAGCAGTAAACATAGATTTTTTTTTTTAATGGAGAAACCCCTCCACCTTGGAAATGCACAAAGAATGTCTTGACATGAAAATAAAAGAAACTATAAGCATCTAGGCAAAAGAGAACTTTTATATAGGATGAAAAATTAGCCAGGAGATAATATACCAGATTTTAGCAACATACGCAGAGTTTTTAGAGAAAATCTTTCTGTTCCAAGAATTGTACACCCGGCCAACCTGTCATTCACATGCATGAAGACAACAAAAGGACTTTATCTACTTTCTGTGGACTTAATTTTCCTAATTTCTGGTTTTCTTTGGATGATAGACTGAACACATGCTGGATTTGCCCATTTTTCGCCACAAGCCAAGAAATGACAGAACAGGTATTTTTTAAGTGAGTTAATGAGTGCATCACAGCTATCGAACACATAAAAGATAATTTTCTGCACTCAAGATGCATGATGTATATATATCCAGAAGGCCAAAGAAAATGAGAATCATGGATCCCATCATCCTTAGCTACCTTACAAAATGTCAACATGCAGACCTACACAATTTTTCTTGGTAAGCCAATGTTTTCTGGACCTTAAAAAAGAGCAACAAAGAATATAGACAAAATGAAAGCTAAATACAAATTGCCAAAAATTTGTGTCAAAAGGAAATAAAAAGGAACATGCAAAACTCTATAAAAATCAACAGTATTGATACCCTACATGTCTAAAGTTATAAAATGAGGCCAAAAATGGTACACTAAGAGAGGGCTACAGGAAATGTACCCTCTTTGATGTACTAATTAGTAAGGAATGTATTGAGGCCAGAATTTACCCGTATTAGCTCCTGTGTATAAAAACACAACTTTCTTGGTTTTTTTCTACAGGGCCTTACTTTTTTATAGCCCCCATTCACTATGGTGGTAGTTAAAAATTTGAACTTGTGAGCCTCTTACAAACATTTATATCTAAGCTTTGCCATTTTCTAATTGTGTAATCTTGATAAATTTCTTCATTTTTAAAACAAGGATAATCCTCGTAGTCACCTATTTCTTGTGGTAATTGTTAGGATGAATGAGTTGGTATAAATAAAACACTTAGGATTTTATCTATTCCATGGTTAGTGTTTTATAAGTGTTAGATACTTACTTTTAAAATATATGTATTTATCTTACATTAGAAGCCAAATATTCATAAATTTTCCAATTAAATGTAGAGAAAGTCCTTCTGTTTTAAACCAGTCTCATTGAGGGTAATTATATAGTCACTTCAAAGGTTATACCCCCTACTAAGATTATTCTATTATTTTCATGTTTTCTACTGTCTACCTCATCTTGGTTGGCATAAATATTGTATTAATCTTCTCAGTCACAAGACTTTTGATCCACAAGCTGTTTCTAACTTCTCACTGGCCACCTCTGAAATGTCCCCTTTTCTGCCCAGCTTATTAATATCTTATATTGGTACCTGCTGAAGGCCTATTTATTTCTTTTTTGGTATCTTGCTCATACATTTGACTAAATTTAAAGATTTGTTATAAAACTATTGTCAAGCGCTCCAAATTCTAGACTTCTTTCATTCTGACCCCATACCTTTTCTAAGACATGAATATTCTCAGTTTATTTGCATTTACCTAGGACATAGCTTTCTGATTCTCTCTCTATTCACTTTCTGGGACTGCAAATACATGTATACTAGACCTTTTGGATGTTCTCTACTTTTTTTTTTTTTTTATTTTTTTTCCATAGTCTTTGTTTGTGCCTTTCAATTTTGATGTTTTATAATGATCTGTCTCAAAGTTTATTTATCTCCTTAGCTGTGTCCAACTGATTTTATCACTATCAAGGGAATTCATTATGTCTAGTAGCATTTTAAAAAATTCTAGAGTTATCATTTGACTCAGTTTCTTATTTTTTTATTAGTGTGCTCTAATTCCTTTTTTGTCCACAAATGCTATCCTTCTTTTTCACTAGATTTCTGAGAATGTTAGTCATAGTTATATTTAAATTCCTGTCAGTTTTAACAACTTACCCACATCTGAGTTTGATTTAGTCGACTACTTTATCTCTCAATAAGTTATTTTATTCTTCTGTGTAACTTTTCTCCTTTAATTTCGAACTGACTGCTTAAAAGTTAGCTACTTATGTACAAAGTTTTCATGACTTCCAATAGACAACTGTTTTCTTCTCTCAGGCCATTGATGTTGAAAACTGAGTCAATACACTATTAATAATTATTTGAATTGATATTGAGTTTTATTGCTGTTTAGTCCCCTTCAGAGCAGCCCACAGACATCACGTTTCTCCAGGACTAGGTTGCTATTACTTGGTATGAGACTGGAAGTATCCGGTGCATTTTCTAGTATTTCTCGGTTATCCTGATTCAGTGTCAGTCCAAGAAGTCTGTCTATTTTGTCTTTGAGGGTTGGATTTTTCAACACTTCTGCTTATTACCCCCAAAGATGAGAAACTCTTTTGTACATCTCAAAAATCTCCTGTGCAAAAAGCTCTCTGCCCCACATCCAGCTATAGTGCTTCTGTTTCTTCCTCCAGGGACAAAACTACTTTTGCTTCTACTTCTCCCCCAAAGTATGTTGATATCTGCCCGTGGACAAAGGTGGAAAAGTTTCTACCTCTCCCCCAGAGTCAGAGGAGTTTTAAATGTATCCTTCCTACAGAAACAGTAGATTTTGCTTATGCACTTGGAGTAGAAAGGATTTTGGCTCTTGATGAATGGTTTGCATCTTCCCCCCCCCCCCCCCCCCCCCACAGAATCTCACTCTGTCACCCAGGCTGGAGTGCACTGGTGTGATCTTGTCTCACTGCAACCTCCACCTTCCAATCTCAAGAGATTCTTCTGCCTCAGCCCTCCCAGGAGCTAGGATTGCAGGTGTGCGCTACCGCACCTGGCTGATTTTTGTATTTTCAGTAGATACAGGCTTTCACCATGTTGGTTAAGATGGCCTCAAACTCCTGACCTCAGATGATCCACCTCCCTCAGCCTACCAAGTGCTGTCACTATAGGCCTGAGCCACCACGCCGGGCCGTACATCTTTTTACTCATCCTATAAAAAGGAGCTCAAACAACTTTGTAGGGGGAAAAAAAAACTAGTAATCTGATTTTAAAATTGGCAAAAGATTTGAACAGACATTTCTCAACAGAGATTTCTCAAAAGAAGAGATACACATGGCAAACAGGCATATGAAAATGTGCTCAGTATCACTGATCATGAGAGAAATGCAAAATAAAACTACAATGATGTATCATCTCTTCCCAGTTAAAATGACTTATATCAAGACAGGCAACAACAAATGCTGGCACCAATGTAGAGAAAAGGCAGTCCTTCTACACTGTTGGTGGGAATGTGAGTTAGTTCAGCTATTATGGAGAACAATTTGGAGGTTCCTCAAAGAATTAAAAAGAGAGATAATATTTAATCCAGCATTCCAAAAATCTAGGGATATACCCAAAAGAAAGGAAGTCAGTGTATCAAAGAGATACGCGCACTCCCCCATTTACTGCAGCACTGTTCACAATAACCAAGATTTGGAAGCAACCTAAGTGTCTATCAACAGATGAGTAAATAAAGAAAATGTGGTCCTTATGCACAATGGAGAACAATTCCGGTATAAAAATAATGAGATTTTTGTCACTTGCACAATATGGATAGAATTGGAGGTCATTATGTTCAGTTAAACAAGCCAGGCACAGAAAGACAAGCATTGCATATTCTGACTTATGTATGAGGTCTAAAAATGAAACAATTGAACTCATGGAGATAGACAGTAGAAGAATGGTTAGCAGAGACTGGGAATGGCAGTAGGGCGATGGGGTGGGAGAAGGTGCAAATGTTAATGGGTACAATAAAAATAGCAAGAATTAATAAGACCTAGTGTTTGATGGCATAACAGGGTAACTATAGTTAATAATGATTTAATTGTACATTTTAATGTAGCTAGAGGAGTTTAATTGGGTTGTTCGTAGCTCAAAAGATAAATGCTTGAGTGGATGAATACCCCATTTTCCATAATGTGATTATTATGCATTGCATGCCTGCATACATTTATGGAGTATCTCTTGTACCCCATAAATAAATATACCTACTATGTACCTACCATGTTCATTAAAATAAAAATTATAAATAAATACGCACATACATATAAGGTGTTGTATTGTATGGATATTCCACAGTTTGTTTATGTATTCACCTATTAAAGGCATCTGACTTTTTTTTCAGTTTTAGTCAAAATAAAACTGCTATAAATACTCACATCCAAGTTTTTTTGTGAATATAGGTTTTCAAAATAGTTGGGTAACTAACAAGATGTCAACTACTGGATTGTGTGGGAAGACTATTTTTGTCCTTGTAAGAAATTACCAAACTGTCTTTCAAGGTACTTTGCCACATTGCATTTCCACCAGCAATGAGTGACAATCCTTGTTGCCCTGCATGCTCATCGCTAGTTATATCATCAGTCAGTGTTTTTTGGAGTTTAGTCATTCTAGTACACATGTACTGACATTTTATTACTTTTTCATTTGCATTTTTCTAATGACAAATGACACTGGGAATATTTTTATGTTTATTGACCATCTGTGTATCATCTTTGATTAGATGACTGTTTAAATTTTTATCCAGTTTTTTAATTGGGTTGTCTGTCTTTATGTTTTTGGATAAAATTTCTTTATCAGGTATGTGTTTTACAAATATTTTCTTGCAGTCTGTGCATTTTTTAATACTCCAATAGTATCTTTCACAGAACAGAAGTTTTTACTTTAATGAAGTACACCTATCATTTTTTCTTTACGGAAAGTGTCTTTAGTGTTTTATCTTAAAAAAACTCCTCACTGCACCCAGACTCCTCACTGAACCCATGCAGATTTTCTCTTACATGTATTCAGGCATTTTATGGTTTTTTGTTTTAACATTTTATGGTTTTTCATTTTGTATTTATAACTATGATATGTTTTAAGTTAATTTTATTGTAAAATTTGTGTTTGGGTTCTTTTGTTAAATATGGAAATCTAATTGTTGATGCATCATTTTTTGAGAAAGGTTATCATCTCCCCTTCAAATTTCCTTTATGTGCTTATTAAAAATCAGCTAATCATATTTGCTTTGTTCTATGTCTATATTCTCTTTCCTTGATTTATATGTATCTTTTAACTGTATCATATAATCTTGATATACTGTAAGTTTTGAAGTTGGGTAGTTTATGTCTCCACACTGTACTTTTTTTGGTTATCTTTTGCCTTTCTATTTAAACTTTAGAATAAGTTTGTCTATATCTACGAAGTAGTTTGGTGGAATTTTAATTGAGATTGAATTAAATCTGTAGATCAATTTGGGAGAAAAGAGTGTCAATAATATTGGGATTTTCAATCAATAGCATAGAATGTTTGCCATATAATTAGATCTTTAACATGTTCCATCTGAGTCTTAACTTTTTGCATACAGACCTGCACATATTTTATTAAATTTATACATAAATGTTTTATTTTCTGCTACTACTGAAAATAGTATTGTTTTCTAAATTTCAGATTGCAAAACTTCATTGTTGGTACATGGAAAAAGAATTGAGTTTTGTACGCGAACTTTGTGCTGTGAAGATTTTCTATGCTTGCTTATATACTCCAGAGGATTTTTCTTTGTAGATTTTTGGGGATTTTACATATAGACTATTATATCATCAGCAAATAAAGACAGGTATTTTTCTTTCCAATAAGAGTACCTTTTATTTTTTGTCTTATTGCATTAGGTAGAATTTTCGGTGAGATGTTGAAAAGTGTGGCAAGAGAAGTTATAATTGCCTTTTCCCTACTTTAAAGATATAACATTCAGCCTCTGACCATTATGTATGATGTTAGCTTTAGGTTTTATGAGTATACTTTATCAAGTTGAGAAAGCTCCCATTTATTCCTAGTTTATAAGAAATTTTTGTTTGTTAGGTCAATGAATTGATGAGTTTTTGCCAAAAGGTTTTGCTGCATCTATTGAAATAATCACATATTTTTCTTTTTTCTTTTTTTTTTTTTAACCTGTTGAAATGGTAAATTACATTGATTGGTTTGTGTGTTCAGTCATTCTTGGATATTTGAATAAATTCTGTTTTGTTATGGTTAAAATTCTCTTTCTATACTATTGAATTCTTTTTGCTAACATTTTGTTGAGGAATTTTGCATTTGTGTTCTTCAGATATATTAGTCTAGTTTTTTCCTTTTAGTTTATTTTTAATCTACAAGTAATGATTGTATACATTTACGGGGTACAAAGTGATGTTTTCCTGTGTGTATACATTGTGAAATTATTAAATCAATATCTATCACCTCACATACTTATTTTTTGTGGTGAGAACATTTAAAATCTGCTCTCTTAGCAGTTTTCAAACATACCATACGTTATTGTTAACTATAGTCACTATGCTGTACAATATGTCTCCAGAATTTATTCTTCCTGTCTGTCTGAAACTTTACACCCTTTAACCAGTATCTTCCCGTCTCCCGGAATCCCTTTTAACTACCATTCTGCTTTGTATTTCTGTAAGTTTGACAATGTTAGATGCCACATATATGTGGGAACATGCTGTATTTATCCTTCTGTGCCTGGTTTATTTTATTTGTCATAATATCTTCCAGATTCACCTATAGATTTACTTGTTTTTCAAGGCTGAATAGTATTTCATTGTGTATATATACTGCATTATTTTTACTCATTCTTCTGTTGATGGACACTTAGGTTGATTCCCTATCTTGGCCATTGTAAACAACACTGCAGTGAACATGGGAATGCAGATGTCTCTTCAACATGCTGATTTCATTTTATTTGATATATACCCAGAAATTGAATTACTGGATTATATGGGAGTTCTATATTTTTAGATTTTAGGGAAAACTCCATAATATTTTCCAGAATGCCTGTACTAATTTACCTTCCTACCAACAATGTACAGTGGTTCCCTTTTATCCTCACCCTCACCAACACTTGTTAGCTTTTGCCTTTTTGATAAAAGCTACTTGAGTAGCCGTGAGGTGATATCTCATTGTGATTTTAATTTGCATTTCCCTGATGATTGATGTTGAGCATTTTTAGACATTCCTATTGCCTATTTGTATGCCTTTTGTTTTGAGAAGTGTCTATAGGAGGTCCCAGTGACAGGTATCAGGCATAAGCAAGAAATTACATGCATCCAAATCAGAAAGGAAGAAGTTAAATTGTCTCTGCAGATGATATGATCTTAGATATAAAAACTCTAAAGACTCCACCATAAAAACTGTTAAAATTAATAAATGAATTTAATAAAGTTGGAGGACACAAAATAAGCATTCAATAATCAGTAGTGCTTCTATATACTAACAATGAAATACCTGAAAAAGAAAGAGAAAAAATTATGATTGTGTCAAAAATATGAATAAATTAAACAAGGAGTTGCAAGATCCGTACATTAAAAAGCTATTGAAAATATTAATGACAAAAATTAAAGAAGATACAAATAAATGGAAAGATAGCATGTGTTTATGGGTTGGCAGAATTAGTATTATTAAAATGCCCATAATACCTAAAGATATCTGCAGATTCAATGCAATCCCTATCAAAACTCCCAAGACATTTCTCACAAAAATAGAAAGAAAAAAAAAGTAATTCTAAGATTTGCATGAAGCCATAATAGACTCAAATATCCAAAGCAATTTCAAGCAAAAAGAACAAAGCTGGAGACATCACACAATCTGATCTCAAAATTTACTACAAATATTTCCAATTCAGAAGAGTACAGAATTGGCACAAAACAGACATGTAGATCAATGGCACAAAACAGAGATCCCAAAATAAGGTAATGTGTCTACAGCCAATTCATCTTTGACAAAGGCGTCAATAACATGCAATGGGGAAAGGGCAGTCTCTTCAATAAATGTTAGAAAAACTGGTTATCCACATGAATCCTTAATTTTACCCCGTATACAAAAATTAACTCAAAATGGGTTAAATACTTAAACGCTAATGAAAAGATAAAATTAGAAAAGAACATATGAAAAGCTTCTTGACATTA
The DNA here is from genome assembly GCF_000951045.1 of Mandrillus leucophaeus. Classification (NCBI taxonomy): domain Eukaryota; kingdom Metazoa; phylum Chordata; class Mammalia; order Primates; family Cercopithecidae; genus Mandrillus; species Mandrillus leucophaeus. The sequence goes on along the minus strand of NW_012107808.1, from coordinate 330,170 downwards.
TTCTTGAAAAAGGTATTTGGATACAATCCCCAAAGCACAGGCAAAAAAGATTTGTACATTTTATGTATTGCACGGGCTTTATATGAGTTTTAGTTTTGGATAATGATTGACTCAGAGAATGAATTAGGAAAAATCTTCTCTGTTTCTGTTTTCTGGAACAAATTGTGGAAAATTGGTATTATTCCTTCCGTAAATATTAGGTTGAATTCACCAGTGAAATTATGTGGGTCTTAGGCTTTCTTTTTGGAAGACTCTTAATTATTCAATTATAAATACGTATAGACAATATATCCAAATTATCTATTTTTTGTATGTGAGTTTTGGTAGCTTGTATCTTTCAAATAATTGACCTATTTCATTTATATTACAAAATGTATGGGCATATGATTTATTTATTTTCTCAATTTTAAATTTGTATGTGGCATTTTTTTTGAATCAATTTTTAAATTTTCAATAACCTCTTTGCTTTCTTATATATTTATATCTTATTTCTTTCAGTATTTTAATAATGATTTTAATCAGTTTCTAATTATTCAAAACTCTGATGGCCTTTGGTTATCTAAAACTATTGGTCATTTTAATTTATTTTGTTTGCTTTTACTTATCGTATTTTTTGAAAATAGTTTGCCTACATAAATGATATTTAATGTAAATTTAAATATAAAATCTCCCTTTCTTGATGTGTAGAAATCCTTGAAGCCTAAAATGGCTATAACTCATAAGAGGAAGTCCCAGATTTTACTCTTTTTTAGTGTAGCTAGATTAATTAAACCCGAATTTTCAGTAAATTAGCTACCCTAGCTTACGGACATCGAAAGGCTGAATGCCCAGATCATAGTGCTGATATAGGTGATTGTTTTCAGTCTAATTCCCTGATTTCATATATCTTTACTTCTCGTTCTCTTCAGCTGTCTGGAGAATCCATTTATTTCTTGCAAGCTAAAAATATGCATAATAAATATTTGTTTAGGGTATTTCAAAATAGGTTTTCTTAAATAATTTGATAAGCAAAATCTTACCTTCCTTAAAAAATAAACTACATAAAATAAAACTAAATCATACATAGTAGAAGTTAGGGACTAAACAGAAATACATTTAGAAAACAGATAGAGCTGAGAGGAAAATTTATAAAGATGGCATGTTTATTAGAGTCATGTCATATATATTTTGTTGTCCATACAGAGAAAATAGCTAAAAAAGAATTATAGATCTTCTTATAATTGCATGTCACAAGCTAGATATTACTTACAAACTGAAATATATGAACTTTATTGCTACCAAAATATCTTTCAAAAAATGGAACTTCTGAATATTTCTGTTAGTTTTGTTCTTGCAGCTAGTTTATTTTTAATTTTTATGAGAGTGAGTTCAGTATGACCATGCAAAGTAAAAGCTGATTTTATGATCAATCACTTTTATTTTTTCTATCGTCAGATAATTAGTCAATATTACACACACATGCATATACACAAAGACACATGCACAGGTTATGCAGTTTTCATTGTTAAAAAGTGACCAAAGTTTTGAAGATATAAGCTATTTTTCTTGAATATTATATTTCTAATTACGAAGTTTCTAATTTCTAAGTTCTCTGCACATAAAAGGATCTTAATATGAATTACTAAATAAAGAAATAAATTGAATATTTGATTGCAAATTCAATAGGATAATCTGTGGTAATTTCTTAGTTCTTTCTTTTTGCCTTATTTTAAATAATGGAAGTTGGTAACAAAAACATATCAGTAAAAATCAAGCATATCTTCATATAATGTGGTGATGCACGAATTATTTAGAGTGATGAATCTCTACATATGTCAAGCAGTGATATTATGTGGCCTTCTCAGCTTGAAAGACATTTGTGTTAAATATCAAGCAAATGTTATTAAAAATAAAAGTGGAGCTTTTATGCTAGGTGAAATTTCTATAGAAAAGGAGAAGTTTACACAAATCAAATTATTTCAAAGGCTGTGATAGAGTCCTAAATAATAAACAACCTTACATCAATTAAGAAACTGGTAATTTTTGTATTTTTTGTTTTACCAAAATTCCTTACTAAAGAAAATGAGACTTTCAATAAGTCTCATTGGTATTTAAAATTAAAATTAAAAAATTAATTTTCCCAATTTCAATGTAAACTATAAAATGTGTGCTCTAAATGAGCATATTAAATTGCCTGTTTGAAAAACTTTAAAAATATGTTTGTAATAAATCTATATCTAAAAGAAATTGTTTATTTACATAGAATATACTACATTAAAAATATTATTTTATCTTAATTGGGTGGCTATTGGCAAGGTTGATGTCAACTTTGAAATTGTGTCCCAATTGTTTTCAAGTAAATGGCTGAAATAAGAGGGACAAAATTGACTATAAAAGGATGATGCTTCTGTATTTGGAGAATTATTATATTTTCAGTAGGAACAATTTTGCGTAGAGGATTTATCACTTTGTGAAAAGAATTATACCTCAATGCTTTATAAAATACTTACTTAGGAAAATGAAGAAGCACAACAGAGCTTTATCTTCCATATTTTCTAGGGTAGAAAACATGCTAAAAGTATTTATGTTTAATGCTCCAATTAATAAAATGTGACCAATCATAAATATATATATATGAAAATGTTATTTGTAACATTTCATTACATGTATTTCTTGTCAATATTTATTTTATTTTTCAATTTGACATCTAAGTAAAATTTGTATTTTTATTTTTAAAAAGAAACATTGCAACAATATTTGGAAAGTTTGGTATGGTTAGATAGACATTAAATATTACGGTTTTACATGTCATCCGGTCAGATATTAAAATAGCAGTTAACTATGCATGTAGAGCTGCCTGGGTTTGTCTAGGGTGTTCACTATTTCATCTGTCATTTTATTCCATTGGTAAACCACCTGATATGCTTTTTTTCAAAACCAGAGCAAGAATGTACTATATAGACAGATTTCTAGGGTATGTCTCAATGTTTGTATTGGAAATAACTTTTTTCATCCAATAATTTAAGTAGAATTATACAAAGAAAAAATATTAGTACAGCTTGTAGCTCTGTTTGGATGTACTATATCCATGCTAATTAATATTATGTGTAGACGGCTTACAAACAACACACTAATGTAAAAGCAATTCACATTAACTTTAAATTTATGACATTTCTCATAAATGTTCTGATTAAGAGATTTCTATAGATTTTTATAATATTATGTAATGACTAATCACCTATTTTATGCTTGTTGTTTTGGTTCAGATATGTCATATCAGAGAACTCTCCTTGTTGATTGTCAAATATTTTCTCTCTGAAAGAAACCAAGGTACCATTTTCTGGAAGGGTAATCAGAGTGATAGATTTTTAATTCATTTATTTCAATTTTGTTATTAAATATATAAAGAATGGTCAAGAATTTTGAAAGGTATTATAAATTTCAAATTAAATATACATAAAATTTACATTAAAAACACATAATAAGATCCATTGTATACCAGAAACTGTCCCTAAATTCCAACAAAATAAAAATGAAGAGATACGAATCCTATTCTACAGAAACACAATGCATTGAAGTGAGGAGGCATATACACAATGCACTGTAACAAAACGAAAATTCCTCGGGACACAGAGAAAATGTTATGAGCATTTACAAGAGGAAAAGATTATTCTCATTTGGGTGGTGTGTATGTCTGTAAGTATCATAGTGGAGTGGAGGAGGTGACTACTGAACTGTATCTTGAAAGATTCATAATATATATGAATATGATAAAAGTGCATTCAGAAAAAGGCTAAGACATACCACAAGAACTTCGTGAGGGAATATTGGCAAAAATTGAATAATAGGGAAAGACTTTAAAGACTAAAAATGCAAATTGTGTTATAGTATTAAGAAAAAATGCAAATTTATTAAAAATAGGTACATGAAAAACATACACAGAATCATAGAATTTTAGCACATACCAAAATATACACAATAGCTTGCATGTAGTGGGTACTAAATAATTGTTTAATAAAACAGATGGATTTATTTATTTTATTAGATTATATGTCTCTATTATCTTGAAACTTAAAGATTAGGTACCTTTTAGGCAGGAACTGAGATTGATTGAGTCCTTAAATAAACATTTGCTAAAGGTTGTTAAATGGATTAAAATTTATGCTTGACTTATTGTGGAAGCATTGTAGTTCAGCTTATGTAAGATAGAATATTCACTGATTTGATTTTATGTAAATAAACCAATAAATCATTTGTAAAATTGCTGAAGAACATACTCAATCTCTGTCCCAGAAATTTTTACTACCTTTTAAAAGAGCACTTTATTTTTGTATAAAATATTATTAACCTTTAATCATGATGAGTTGAAAGAAGACATTTATCTGGTGGTCTCTTGGGAAACTGGGTAGACAATGTCTATATGTAGAGAAGGATAAAACCTAGAACTCCTAGCAGTCTCTTGTTCTGACACTGTCTATATACTGTATTCCCATTACTCCTGTGGTGTTCCACATATGAACTGAGTTTACATTGCTTGGACTATAATTGCTTATCCCTACCATAATTACTTTATTGGTTTAGCTATACTATTGGGAAGATCATTTCCCATCGTGGTTATACAAATTTGTTTACAAGCCTATTTAACTCAAATTTAAATTATGCTATTGTGGGTAAAAATAGTAACAAGTACTTTTTCATGGATTTCTTCAGAGACTAGCTAAAATGATCAATCAATGTGTCCAAGAAAATATGAGAAAATTTATCTTTCAGAAATGTTTTGTATGAAATTCTCAAATGCTTCAAAGGCTTACAACTTTACATGAGATGATTAAAGACAAATTTCAAAACAAGAACAAAATCCACAATTATATCATCCACATTACTTTTGAGTACTGTTAATGCAGCCATTACAGAGACCTCCAGATAGAAGGAATGATAGTATCTAAATAACAGAAATAGGATAATTAAATTGCATTCACTTAAAAACAACAAGTCTTTTTGGTTGGAAATAGGGTGTATAATAAAGCTCAATACCAAAATTTAGATGAGATGTACATTTATTGGAGAGAATAAAATGAATTTGTTGAGATAGTTTTTCTAACAACAAAAAAAACAAACCAGGAAAGCATACAAAACAAACAAATAAAAACCTGAATTAGAGCTTTGGACTTCCTCAAATCACATTATTTGTAGTGGATTGGTTGACTCCATTTTAACATAGAGGAGATGAACAAGATGGCCAACTAGACACAGCCAGGAAGTGCCACTCCTCTCAAGACAGGCCAAATTATTCGGTAAACCACCATAATTTGAACAGGTATTCAGGGAGAAAATGCTGAAAGTGGATGGAGAGGCAAGGTTGAAACCAAGGCTGAAGACAGAGGAAGTTGGAAACCCTGAGTTAGCTACCCAAATGCCAGGGCTAATTCCTGGCCCCAAACAATTCTAGGAAAAGACTGAATGAAGGAACTGAGGGATGGTTCACTCTCGCCATGAGCATCTGATTTTCTAACTACGAGGAACCTTACAAGACCATGGATGTGGGAGCTGGCATGGGGATCTCCCTGGGGAGCAGTCAGAGACAGACCTTTGGACAGCACAGAGCCCAGGAGCTTTTGTGTGCTGGACCGCTGCAGGCAAGAGCAGCCATAGATGCCCATTCCCCAGGGATTTCCATTCTCCTCTGGGAGGCATGGACCCCTACTGACCTCCAAGCCAGGAGAGAGTTGGGCCAGCTTTCCTGCAGGACTGGGGTGCATCTGCTTTGCAAGCCCTTCTGCCTACCAGCCCCTCCCAGGGTCCATGTCCTGTAGGAGCAGGTGCACGGTGCAGCCCTGGAAGGACAGCCTGACTGTGTAGTTGCATCTGCATACTTTCTTCATGACCCTGGAGCACACTGTATCTCCCAGTGCAACAAGAACCCAAACCCAAGCCATAGGATATTCCAGTGCCCCCAGGGCTGTAGTGTGCAGCTTGGGAGTATGGAACCAAGATTTGGGGCTAGCACTCAAACAGAGAAAGAGCCCCTACTCTCAGAGCCCTGAGAGGGGTGAGATGCATGGGTTCCTGAGCTGGGGTAAGAGTGGAACATGCCTCCCTTCTCAGGTCCAGTCCAAAAAGCGTATGGCATATTTCCCTGCCACAGTTTCTGCCCAAGAAGACCATGAGGCCCAGAAAATCTAACAAAAGAAATGTGAGCACAGCACCGGCTATCAGAGGGAGCTCTCTCAAGTTTTACAAGCAGAGCAGTTGACGGAACCATCTCCCTCCCTCCCCACTGCAGAGCATATCTGTGAACCCAGGAGGTACCAAAAAGCCCTGTGACCAGGTATTAACCTAGCTACCAACCATTACTGTTGAGCCTCATTTACTGGATTGTCACCCAAACTACAACACCTAAATTTTATCCTGCTAATACAGACAGCTGTGAAACCAAGTTCAAAAATTTATCCACACATAAAGATTCTGTACAGAACCCTGGGTCTCTAAAAGCATTCAGAAATTAAGCCAACTGACTATTCTCAACTTACACCACAGTTAAAGAAATGTCAGCCCTCCCAGATGAGAATGAATTAGCACAAGAACTCTGGCAATCCAAAAAGTCAGAGTGTACCCTTACCTCCAAATGAGTCCACTAGCTCGCCAGCAATGGTTTTTAACCAGTCTGAAATGACTGACATACCAGACACAAAATGCAGCATCTGTGGCCAGGAAACTCACTGAGATTCAGGAGAAAGTAGAAATTCAATTCAAGGAATTCAAATAATTTAGTAAAGCAATCCAAGAACTGAAAGATAAAATAGCCATTTTCAGAAATAACCCAACTTAAATTCTAAAGCCGAAAAACTATCAGCATTTTATCAAATAATCAGAAGTATTAGCAGTGGAATAGACCAAGCTGAGGAAATAATCTCAAAACTTGAAGACTGGTTCTTTAAATTAACTCAGTTAGACAAAAATAAGGAAAAAAATAAGAAAAATAAATGAAACCTCCAAGAATGTGGGATTTGGTAAAGCAACAAAATCTATGACTCATTGTCAGTCCTGAGAGAGAAGGAGAGAGAATAAGCAACTTGGAAAATATATTTGAAGATATAGTTCATGAAAATTCCTCGTATCTCTTTAGGGAGGTTTACATACAAATCCAAGAAACACACAGAACCCCAGCTAGATATGACGTGAAATGACCACCTCCAAGGCACATAGTATAATATTCATCAAGGTCAACACTAAAGGAAAAAGTCTTAAAGTCAGCTAAAGGGCAGGGTAAAGTCACATACTCATGGAATGTTTTAATGTTTCGTGATAATGAAAAATCCATATCATTAAAATGGCCATACTGCCCAAAGCAATTTACAGATTTAATGCTATTCCTATCAAGCTATCATAGAATTAGAAAAACTATTCTAAAATTTATGTGGAACCAAAAAAGAGCCCAAATACCCAATGCGAATCTAAACAAAAATAACAAAGCTGGAGGCATCACACTACCTAACTTCAAACAATAAGGCTACAATGAAAAAACAGCAGGTTACTGATACAAAAACAGACACAGAGACCAATGGAACAGAATAGAAAACTAAAAAAATAAAGCTGCTCACTTACAACCATCTGATTTTCAACAAGGTCAAGGAAAACAAGTAATAGGGAAAGGATTTGCCATTTGATAAATGTGTTAGGTTAACTGGCTTGCCGTAAGCAGAAAAATGAAACCAAATTATTATCTTTCACTAATACAAATATTTACTCAAGAAGGAATAAATATTTAAATGTAAGATCTCAAGCTATAAAAACACTAGAATACAGTCTAGGAAATACTCATGTCAACATTGGCCTTGACAAATAATTTTTGGCTAAGTCCCCAAGCAATTGCAACAAAAACAAAAATTGACAAGTGATACCTAATTAAACTAAACAGCTTCTGCACAGCAACAGAATAAACAGACAACCTATGGAATGGGAGAAAATATTAATGAACTACGTATCTGTATTAGTCTGTTTTCACACTGCTATAAAGAACTACTTGAGACTCAGTAATTTATTTAAAAAAAGAGAGGTTTAATTGACACACAGTTCCCATGGCTGGATAGGACTCAGGAAACTTACAATTATGGGAAAAGGTCAAGGGGAAGAAGGCGCACGTCTTACCTGGTGGTAGGAGAGAGAGAGCAAGGAAAAAAGGAAGTGCCACACTTTAAAACCATCAGCTGTTGTGAGAACTCACCCACCATCATAAGAACATCATGGGGGAAACTGCCCCCATAATCCAATCACCTTCCACCAGGTCCCTCCTGGGCCATTTGGGGATTACATTTTGAAATGAGATTTTCGTGTGTCACGGAGCAAAACCATATCAGCATCTGACAAAGGTCTAATATTCATAATCTATAAAGAACTTAAATCAACAAGTTAAAAGCAAATAACCCCAATAAAAAAAATGGACAAAGACATAACAGGCACTCCTCAATAGAAGATATATAAACGGCCTACAAAAATGAAAAAAACGCTCATTATTGCTAATCATCAGAGAAATGCAAATCAAAACCACAATGAGGTACCATGTCACACCAGTCAGAATGACTATTGTTAAAAAGTCAAGAAACAACAGATGTTGGCAAGGCTTTGAAGTAAAGGGTATGCTTATATGTAGTTGGTAGGAATGTAAATTAGTTCAGCCATTGTAAAAGGCAGTCTGGAAATTTCTCAAAGAACTTAAAACAAGGCTACCATTCAACCCAGTCATCCTATTTCTTGGTATATACTCAGAGGAACATAGATCATTCTACCAAAAGACACATGCACATATATGTTCATCACATCACTATTCACAATAGCAAAGACATGGATTCCACATAGGTGCCCATCAACAGTGAATTGGATATAGAAAATGTGGTACATATACATCATGGAATACCAGGTAGCATAAACTATAATGAAATCATGTCCTGTGCAGCAACATGGATGGAGCTGGAGGCCACAGTCCTAAGCAAATTAATACAGGAACAAAAAGCAAAACACCACACATTCCCACTTATATGTTGGAGCTAAACATTAAGCATACATGGACATAAACATGGGAGCTATATGTTGCACACGACTAGACAGAAAAGGGAGGAAAGGGACAGAAAGAGGGAGGAAACACAATTCGCAGAACAAGGGGATAAAGTCTACCAAACAAAAGGGTAAAAATCTCATTGTACTAACATTAATTGCCAATCACTCTCATAACTTCTTCTGTTCAGATCCATACACTGATAGTAATAAGTATAGAGAAATTCACAAGCAGACATGTGACCACCCAAATACCATCTGCAATAAGTGTTACGGTTCCTCTATCTTAAAAGTGAATAGATGGCCAAGATTTGACAATAACCTCAAATGTGAAAGGCAGGGATCAAGGTAAAAATAATAATAATAATTACAAGTAAATCTACAATAAAAGATACAATACAGGCACAGGAAAAACTTTTAAAAATGATATGCCGTTATGTTCAGAGAGAGAAAATCTATAACGTAGAGTATAAATTTATAAAGATAGAGTAAGCTGTAACAAGTAAAAAATATAAAAAATAAAATACATAAAAGCTTTTGAAAATTAAGAAATACAATTGCTAAAGGAAAATAAGTCAGTAAGAAGAATTGGAAGTTCAGTATATTTATTGGAAGAAATAGCCAAACTGATCAAAATGGAGGCCTCTGGGGTGGAGGACTTTCCACAGAAATGCTCCATGCTGGAAGGCAATGAGGCAGTGACTGCAAAATTCTGACAGAAAGGAGCTTGACCCTAGAATTCTGAAGCCAGTCATGTGCTCTTGCAAGTGTAACGGAAGAAAACACCCATGAGCTTTAATTCTCACTCCTGACTTGAAAACACGTCAAGCTAGACAGAAATTAAAATAACAGACTCAAGAATGTGAAGATTCAGTGAAATGAATGATGCTGAAAACTACCCTCTATTTAAATATGGAAATTAAATTAGAATGAAACAAAATCTTTGTCAATCACGATTAACGGAGAATAACTTTTTAAAGCATTGGCAATGTAAACTTAACAATATAACAAAATAAATCAATCCATATGGAGAACAGACATACAAATATTATATCCTCTTCTATTAAATATGAATATAAAGTTACTATTTCAAGTTGAATCGTAGAAAAAATGACACAATACTCTTAACTTTATCTTCTGTTTTTGTTGCTTTTGCTGTTTTTAATTTAAAACTGCATTTTAGAATTAATATTTTTGTGCTAGAATAGAGTTTATTTTTGCTGTAATTTTACTTCTGCTTTATTTTATTTCATTAAATTAAATATTATAAAAGTAAAAATAATGTAGTGTGATGTAGAATCTCATTTGTGGGATTGTATGAATTGATCTATTATTCTATTTATTTACATGTCTATTCATATGTCTGTCTCTACAGAGAAATATCTAGAATGCTGTTCACTAAATAATAACAATGTTTCTGTTTTGGTTTCATTTCTGAGTAGTAGGATTTTGGTAATTTTTTTTTAGCAGCCTTTTATTACTCTTCTATAGAAAGCTTGCCCTAATGTTGTAACAACAAACATCAAGGTTTTTTTTGTTTTGTTTTGTTTTGTTTTGTTTTTTTGAGACAAGTATTGCTCTTGTCCCCCAGGCTGGAGTGCAATGGTGCTATCTCAGCTCACTGCAACCTGCGCCTCCCAGGTTCAAGCGATTCTCCTGCTTCAGCCTGGGATTACAGGCACGCGCCACCATGCCCATCTAATTTTTGTATTTTTAGTGGAGATGGGTTTTCATCATGTTGGCCAGGCTGGTCTCGAACTCCTGACCTCAGGTGATCCACCCGCCTCAGTCTCCCAAAGTGCTGGGATTACAGGCGTAAACCACCACGCCAGGCCAAATGTGAAGTTTTTTACTTTTCTTTTTTCAGAAGACATGTTGCTTGAACTCCTTTACAATCAGTCTTAGCAATTGCAAGAGCTAGCTGATGCAAGGGTAATGAAACAATCAGATTATTTAAATGGCATGGTAGCATGATGCCCTGGAATATGATCATTTGCTAATCCTGCCACACTAGTGTTCATGTCAGGTAATCTCTAGAAAGACATTTGTCTATCCTTATGCCCTAAAAATATTATGAATAGAGAACACAGAAAAACTCTGTAGATGTCAAATTTTTAGCGATAATACCATTTTCACAGCCTAACTCATTGTATGGTAGGCGTGCTGGTCCACTTAGGTAGCCTCTGCTTCTCTTTTGACAGTATTAAACCTGAAGTTGGAAGTCATCAGAGTCTCCAGCACTGTAGAGCTGAGTAGAGGAGGCTAATTATTTTACCTCCTCTTGGGCCATATTGGACTCTTATCTAGGATTGTATGTATCGATAAGCTTTTCTCACTTCTACCACTGTATTCTGTTCTTTAGATGACCTTCATCTTTGTTTTGGTATAAAGTCTACTCACACCATGCAAGCAACAACTTTCTGCTGAATGCTCCCCCCTTACTCAGGCAACTGCCCACCTCACTCCCAGCTTGTGGTAGATAGTGCCTTCTCTCATTACACCCTGTGTTTAAGTTGACTACTTGTTGTATGAAAATGTACATCAGCTGCCTTTTCAGTATCTTTCTCCTCAATTAGATTTTGAAACCCCAGAGAAAAATAGGTCTTATTCTCAACTTTCACCTCTGTTTATTGCCCTAGTCTATTCATCTGACTGCTTCAATGTTTGCCCAACACACAATCCAAACTAACCTATTAATAGATGTGGAATTCTACTACACAACCTGTGAGTTTAATGAACTGCAAAGAAAAGGATCATGTTGCTTCTTCTTCCCCCTTAAATATCATCCTTTATAGCTGTTTCGGCTATCACTGATTTTTATGGTTCAAATTCAGATGTTTGCATAGTAAAATGAAAATGTTCCACGAAAGGATTACTTTATTCTTAAGTGGCTGTTTCCGTTTTAGTCAGAGATGAGTGAAGAGGCAATGCCCACTGAACTTTCTCTGTGATTGAAGAAGACAACTATCAAGGTTAAATCTAAAAAAGAGTGATAAAATCCTAAGAGAAAATGGAATGTAATAGTGAGAGGAGTATTCTGGGAGTAAAACTGAATCTTACAAGTTTTCTGAAAACATAAAGACAGGATACTGAGATAAAGACTTTGCAGGCTGGATGCAGTGGCGAACACCTGTAATCCCAGCACTTTGAGAGGCTGAAGCACGAGGATTGCTTGAGGCCAGCAGTTCAAGACAAGCCTGGGCAACATAGTGAGATCCTGTCTCTACAAAAAATAATAAAAAGAAAAGATAGCCAGGTGTGGCGGCACGTGCCTGTGGGCCTAGCTACTTAGGAGGCTGAGATGGCAGGATTGTTGAGTACAGAAGTTTGAGGCTGCAGTGAACCAGATTACACCACTGCACTCCAGCCTAGGAGACAAAGCAAGACCTCATCTCAAAAAAAAAAAAAAGTCTTTTTATATATCACCATGTATGTTAATCTTTGCAAAAGCTTTATTAAACCTCATTATTCTTATTTTATGGATGAGAAAACTGACAGAGAGTTTAGATAACTTCTGGGTATCCTTCCATTAATAGACTGGGAAGCTACTATCTGAATTTAGATCTTTTGATACTAAGTTTATTTCTTCAGTCATGTTCTGGAATAGTTATTATGTAAAAAGTAGACAAAATGTCAGATTTAACTTCCACCTTCAGTAATTTTTGAAAAGATTATGGAAGTGTCATGGTTACCTATGTATTTAATGGCTTAAAATTAGGATCTAGATAATCAAGTGTGGAACATAATTTATCGCATTATTTTAAAGAATGACTTCTCTTAAGTACTGAGATGAAAACTTGTTTCAGGGGATTCCTGGAGTCTAGTTTGCTGGTCACTGTTCTCATAATGTGGTGTTTTTTTTGCCTGATGGCATGCTCCTGAAGGTTCTTGTGCAGATATGTGGTAGTCTCATATTCAATAAATACCTAGAAAGTGTAGTTGTGGTCACACTAGAATATATATCTTAGGCATTCAGATTCAGGAATTAGGACTTATATGATTACATGGCCTTATAAGATATTAACAAATGATGGATGTTCACTTAGAAACATTCAACTGAGTGAACTATCATATATATGAAGAAAAATATAAACCAAAAGTGTTAAACTTGTCTGCTGATCACACACAAATAGATATATCAGTAGGCAATGCACTTTAGATTTAAAACTATAGAATTTAATAGCTTTTCAAAATGTAAATACACCTATAGGTATCAAGTTTTTGTTTTTGTTATCATTGCTATTGGTCTCATAGTTTTTATAAAATTGCCCTCATTGGATAGTGGAGTTAGTGGCTCATTTCAAACAATACTTTTGGAATCCATAATTATATCTAAAAGTGATCCATTTTTTCATTTTATTCTATAAAATATTCATGATCAATTTACTACAAATCTATCTTAATGTCTTAAAATTATGCAACTGTTGCTTCATGAAGATGATGTTGATTTATACTCTTGCTATAAGCAACTAACACACTTCTCCGCTGAAGATACATGTACTCATTTATCAAAAAGCAAAGGAGCAGTACATCTATTAGCATCCAGAAAAATCCAGAATACAGTCATGACCAAATGCTGGAGTGGAGCTTTCATTTGTTGCTGGTGGAAATGCAAAATGGTATAGCCTCTTTCGAAGACAGTTGGCAGTTTCTTACAAAACTAAACATACTCTTACCATACTAACCAGTAATCACATTCCTTGGTATCTACCCAAAGAAATGAAAAATATTTGTTCACACAAAAGCCTGCATGTGAATGCTGGAAGCACCTTTATTGCTAATTGTCCGAACTTGGAAAACAACCAAGATATCCGTCCTTCAGTAGGTGAAAGGATAAATAGCCTGCGTTACATCCAAACAATAGAATGTCGTTCAACACTAAAAAGAAATGAACCTTCAAGCTATGAAAAAACATGTCAGAATCTTAAGTGCTATTTACTAAGTGACAGAAGCCGATCTATAAATTTCCAATGATATGACATTCCAGAAAAGGCAAAATTATGAAAACAGTAAAAAGATCAGTGGTTGCCAGGAGTTGGGGATGAAGAGGTTGAATACACAGAGAAGAGACAATTTTCAGAGCAGGGAAAATACTCTTCATGGTACCTTAATGGTGGGTACATATCATTATAAATTTTTCCAACTTATGTAATGTACAACAACGAGGGTAAACCCTAATGTAAACTATGGAGTTTGGTGATTATGATATGAAAATATAGGTTTGTCACTTGTAACAATTGTCCCATGCTGGTAGGGGATATTGATAATGAAAGGCTCTGCATGTGAGGGGGCAGAGGGCATATGAGAAATCCCTGTTATATCCTTTCAATTTTGCTATGAACCGAAAACTGCTCTAAAATAATTAAGTCCTTAAAAATAAACAAACAAGTGAGGGATTAGACCAATGATGATCATGGCAGAGATAATGCAGATATGCCAATCTTAAAACAATCAGAAAGCTGCAGTGCCCACAACCTCTCCTGACTTTAATGAATTAAGCAGATATCCAGGGATTTTCAATAGAGAGTGGAAGATAAAGCTATAGGAAAAAAAGACAAAGACACAGTGGTTAAATGCTGAACTTTGGCCACATGACCTGGTGTGAAAAATAAGACTTTGAAAGACTCTAGAATAAGAGCTAGATATCCCAAGTGACAGAGCATGAGAGAGGTCATAGGAACCACAGACAGAATACAGAAAAACAATCTCACACCACAGAGACCTATCTCTACAGCCACTATGGTTAACAATCATTATTTCTTAACGTGGAGTAACCAGGACTTGTGATCAGAACTCATTTTGATCACCTAAATCATGCAATTTATGGAAAGAATATGTACGTATTAAACTATGTATCTCTAATTCCAGAAAGTGAATTCAGTTATTGCCCAAAATCTTGCTGTTGTTTTAATGAAATCCTGAGTCAAAGAGCCCCTGCTGCTCTTGAATAGACAGATAACTCAGGTTTATGAAGTCTACCTGTGTGGTACCCACAGTAGGCAAATGAGAAAAATAGCCTAATTCAGAAAACCATATTAACTGGGGCTTAACTCTGGCTGAGTGTTACATATATCTCATTATTGCAAGATATTTTCCTTTTAGATGACTTTTTCATTTCTTTTTAAAAGAAAGAATGGATCTGCATGTGGTCAATTCACTTTTCAACAATTCTTTTTCTACTGACAGGCTGAAGTGATTTCACATTAAGAGAAAATGAGTTTTGCTGCTCTTCGTAAATTAGTAATGAGTTTTTGAACAATCACAGCCATAACCTGATTCACAAAAGAACCTTCTCAGATTTGCCATTAACATGTCTGTAACAATAAGCTGAGAACAAAATACCAAATAAGCTGATGCCACTTGCTGGGAACTATTTTCCTCTCTTCATTTCAGCCCATTAGATTATTTCTCCCTGTGACACTATCAAGCAGCCTGGGTTCAGTTTGACAGTTAAGCATTGAGATCTCTCTACCACTACCCTGTTTCACTTTGCAAAAGGAAGGGACCTTCAATGCTTTGCAGCAGGAAGGATGCCAGGAAAACTAGATTTTATTTTTAGCTCTGCTTCTCACCAGCTTGTGTGATATTGGGAAATGTATTCTTCTGCTCTGGATTAGTTTCCAATATTTCAAATATGCGTGGACCTGTTTCCAAAGAGCTAAAAGACCTCCAGAGGTCCTCTCATTATTAAGATATGATGATGCTAATAAAAGCATAACATCTGAAATGCTGCCCATTACTTTTATGGAATGATTTTTCCCTGGATGCCTTCTTGTTGCTTACTTTCATTTCCTTCAAAGAAACCAACAACCCATAGAATGTTGCCTTTACACTACTGGAATGGATTGAGGCCATATCGAGAAAAAAAAATTCCAGCAATTCCTCTTTTAGCTCATCTCACTTCTCACGTTCTTTATTGTGGGCAATTAAAGGAACCAGTTGGTACATTCACCACTCTGCCTGGAAATTTTCTTAGCCAGATTTGCAAGTTTATTAACCACATTTGCTATCTTCCACATAAGAAGGTGGCAGCTTCACTGCTTTTTGTGCCAATATCATTAAGGTCCATTTGATTTTAGCTCTTTCTAACAGTTTCCTCAAGGTTTTTAGGTCCATAACTTCTACCTGATCATAAAGTCAGTGCTGCATATTTTGATAATTGGTTTCTGAAGCACCCCTCTTCTTGGTGTCATTCTATTTGTTCATCTTCTTCCATGGAACAGACTACCTTTAAAATATTGTGGCTTAAAACAACAATCCCTTGTGATTGCTCATGATTCTGAGGGTCAGGATTTTACAGAGGTAGTGGGCTTATCTACGCTCACTTCAATGCCTGGTGTCACTAGAAAGGCTGCAACAGCTTCTTTAGCTCTTTGGTGCCTCAGCAAGGGAGATTTGGGCGGTGGGGGGCTGGCTAGAAGAGCTAGATTAGAGTCATATCCGGATTCTTCAGTTCTCAAGGTTCTCTCTCTCCACATGACCTCTTCATATTTTCTCTTTACACAGTTTCATCTGGAATTCTCATGTGAAACTTTAGGACTTCTAAGAGCTCGTAAGTGGAAGTTTTATACGTTGTTAAAGCTTAGGCTAGGACTGGCACAGCAATATTTTTGCTATATTCTATTCTAAAGTCTTTGAGTCATAAGCTAAGCTCGGATGCAAGAGGAAATAACTACAAAAGGGCATAAACACTGAAGCATAAACCATGGAGTCCTACTAGTGTTAACTAACTACCACAATGACAGAGGAAAAAGTAACACAGGAAGAGAATTATTTTTTAAAAGTCAGGAAAATGGATAAATACCCTGGAAGTTGAATTTATGTACTTTTTAATGTATTTATTTATTTTTATTTATTTTTTCAAGATGGAGTCTCACTCTGTCACTCAGGCTGGGGTGCGGTGGCACAGTCTTGGCTCACTGCAACCTCTGTCTCCATGTTCAAGCGATTCTCCTGAGTAGCTGGGATTACAGGCATGAGCCACCACACTCGGAATCCCAGCTTCTTGGGAGGCTGAGGCAGAAGAATTGCTTGAATCCAGGGGGCGGAGGTTCCAGTGAGCTGAGATCATGCCACTGTACTCTAGCTACAGCTTGGGCAGGAGAGTGAGTGACACTCTGGAAAAAAACAAAAAACCCACAAACACATGTATAAATGAAATAATAAGATTCATGGGATTTAATTCAAAATAATATGGGTAATGCAGTTTCAAAATGAGTGGGAGTATAGATAAAATAACAAGATTGATCATGACTTGATAATTGTTATAGTAGATTTATGGGTATAGACAAAATTACTTTTTTATGTTTGAAATGTTTTAAAGAAAAAGTAAAATCAAATAACAAAGCAATACATTCTCATATCACTAATGAAAACTGGATAATTACTACAGATCCTTCTTACAAATTAAAGATTTAACAAGATTAAAAATATTTCAGGCCAATATATTTAACACTTTGTATGACATATGCATATATCACGAAATGAAAAACTTGTGGAAACGGACTCAAGAAGAAATAGCCTAAATAGTCCTGTATCTATGTAAAACAATGAATTCATTAATACCCGCAACACAATTTGAGGTACACAGGATGTGCCCAATGAATTATTTCAAGTTTTTAGAAAATAAATAGCACTGATATTACAAAAAGTATTTTAGAGAACATAAAAAGCATGAGAACACTTCACAATTGCTGTTATAAAGCTATAATATTCTTTATAGTAAACTCTGGCAAGATCATTAGTAGAAAAAAATTCACAGAATAATGTGTTACCAACACTGATGAAATCATTTTATAACTGACCCTTGAACGACGTAAAGGTTAGGGATGCTGACCCATCCATGCAATTGAAAATTTGTGCATAACTTTTGACTCCCCCAAAACTTAACTATTAATAGCACATTGTTGACGAGAATCCTTATTGATAATATAAACTGTTGATTAACACATATTTTGTATGTTATGTGTATTATATACTATATCCTTACAATAAATCAAGCTAGAGAAAAGAAAACTTTTTTTAAAAAGAATCATAAGGAACATAAAACATATTTATTATTCATTAAGTGGCAGTGGAATCATTTAAAAGGCCTTTATCCTCGTTGTCTTCATGTTGACGAGGCTGAGAAGGAAAAGGCAGAGGAGGCGTTGGTTTTGCTGTCTCAGGAGTGGCTGTAGCAGAAGAAAATCTGTATACAAGTGGACCCATGCAGCTCAAACCTGTGCTGTTCAACGGTCAACTATATTCATTTATTTATGAAAACTGATAATATATCTCAAAGTCAATTAGGGTTTATTACAAGAATGTAAGAGTGGCTTAATATTCCTCAATCAGTCTATATAATTTATTATATATTAATAAAAATGAGAAAATGACAGCATATTATTGATATATTTAGGAAGAATATTTGATAAAATTAATCACCCATCAACAATAAAAGTTTCATGATAATGTGTAAGTAGATGGAAATGTATACAATATGACACAGAATATTAACCAAAAACATACTGTAAATTTTACAGTTATGAGTGAATTATTGAATGTATTTCCTTAGACATGAGAAATGTCATAAGTGTCCCTGATTTTACAAATTCTATTAATGATATTACAAGTTATAGAAGAAAAAGAAATAAAGACCACAAGATTAAAAAGAAAGAAATAATTCTCATTATTCAGAGATCATACAATTACATATATAGACAATCCAAAAGCATCCATTGGCAAACTATAGGAATCAATAAATAAATTTAACGTGTTGGTTGTATGAAAGTCAATATATAGATTAATTTTTCTTATATATACTAAAAACAATTAGAAAATAAAATTTTAAAATATTATTCATAATAAAAAGAATATCAAATAACTGAGAATAATTATGATAAAATATATTTGAATTAACACCAAATGCTGCAAAACTGCTGTAAGAAATTGCAGATTGTATTTTTGTGTATATACATACATGATATACATACGTACAACAAACCTGTACACGTACAGATATACAATGTGATTTGGTGAAAATACACAATATTATAAAAATCACAGTTCTTTCTAAATATTCAGATCCAATGTGATATCAATCAAAACTAAGTAAAACTTTCTGTTGTTTTGTTGAGGTTGGCAAATTCTTTCCAATATTAGTTTAGAAATATGAAGGGTCTTACATAGCCAAACTATGTTCAAGAAGAAAAAGAAAGCTAAATGATTCATTCCAATTTATATCAAGATTTATTGCAATGCTCTAGTAATTAGTACAGTGTAAAATTGGTAAAAGTATAGGTAAGCTGATCAAAAGAATGTAAAAGTGTATTTAAAAGCAGTTGCACATACATACGTTTCACTGATATATAAAAGTGAAATGTTAGAGTACAATAGGGGAAAAATGGCCTTTTCAATAATTGCTGCTGGGCCACTTGTATGTTGATTGACATTTTCAAAAAAGAATCTATTAATACATTCCTATATTATACTATATACAAAATAAATACAAATTGAGTGGATATAAATGTACAAATTAACACTACTAGAAGACAGTACAGAAAAATATCTTCATGAACGTGGGCTAGCAAAAAAAAATAACACAGATAGAAAAGGATTA
The DNA here is from genome assembly GCF_000951045.1 of Mandrillus leucophaeus. NCBI lineage: Eukaryota > Metazoa > Chordata > Mammalia > Primates > Cercopithecidae > Mandrillus > Mandrillus leucophaeus. The sequence goes on along the minus strand of NW_012107808.1, from coordinate 310,540 downwards.
ATCACAATGAAAAGAGATTAAAAATTCTACTCTAATACAACTAAGAATTTCAAAAGTCACCATTAAGAGAATAAGAAATTAAGCCGCAAAAGGTTCTTATCCAATATATATAAACAAATTAGCTTTTCACATTTGGAAAGATAGACAAATGCTAGAACATGCACTTTATAAAATAGGACATCCAAATGTCCAATAAACTTTTGAAAGGGTACGACCTTCACAGTAAATATAATTGTACATTTAAATACAAATTATAACCAAAGTATAAAACTCTTAGATAACAGAAGAATAAAAACACAGACAACAGTACATCTTTATGAGAATGTGGAATAAATGATAACACTCATAATTACCGCTGGCTTCAACAAATGGTGCTACAATAACTGAGCTTCCACATGCAGAAATAAAAAGTTAAACTATATTAAAAAATTAACTCAAAATGGGTCAAGGACTTAAATATAAGAGACAAAAACCATAAAATTCTTAAAGGAAATCTTCTTAACCTTGGATTTGTCAAGGAAATCTTAGATATGACATCAAAAGTACAAGAAGCAAAAAAAAAAAATTAACAAATTATTTAACAAAATTAGAATCTTCTGTGCAACAAAGGACATTATCAAGAAAGTGAAAAGACTACCTACAAGATGAGAGAAAATTTTTGAAAATCATATATCTGATAAAGATTCAATATCCAGAATATATAAAAAATTACAATTCAATAACAAAGAGATAATCCATTAAAAATTTTGTAATTGGCTCAAGTTTACATTTCTTCATATAATATTCATAAATGGCCAATAAGTACATGAAAAGATGCTCAACATCATTAATCATTAGGGAAATGGAAATCAAAATCACAGTGAGATACTACTTCACACCTACAAATATGGTTATAATAAAAAATAATTAATTAAGAAATGGAAACTAACAAATGTCCAGGATGTGCAGAAATTAGAACACTCATAAATTGCTGATGAAAATGTAAATAGTGCACTTGCTGTGAAAAGTAGCTTGATGGTTTCTCAAAAATCTAAATACCTCTACACAATTACCATATAACTTGATAATTCTGCTTTCAGATATATACTCAGGGACTCAAACAGATACTTGTATACCAATGTTCATTGCAGCATTATTTATAATAGCCAAAAGGTTAAAACAACCCAAATGTCTGTCAACAGAAGAATGTATAAAGAGAATGTGGTATATGAATGCAATGGAATATTATTCAGTCCATGAAAGAAATGATGTTCTGATACATGCTACGGCATGAATGAACCCTGAAAATATTATGCTAAGTGATGTAAGTTGCCTGGGAAAATATTATGTGATACCCCTTCTATGAATTATACAGACACAGCAAAATCATTGAAAAAGAATGTACAAGAAATTACCAGGGGAAAGGCAGAAATGGAAAGATTGTTTAATGGGTATAGTGTTTCTGTTTAGGTGAGGAAATTTTGGAAAAAGATAGTAGTAATGATTCCACAACATTGTATATGTAATTAGTGCCAATAAATTGTATACATAAAAATAGTTGAATATAAGAAATTTTATATTACGTATATTTTACCACAATTTAAAAAATTAAATCTGTTGAGAGTTTCATTTAAGAAAAAAAAATCACATCTGAACACTTTTTGATAGTATCTATTGAACACATTTATGCCCTATGTCTCATATTTGCACTCATACCAATCATAAATGTGTACATACCCTCAACAAAGGACATTTTCTACAATTATCACTTACACTCTGTATACAATAAAGTGAGTTTATAAATTGATGTGTATTTGTATCCTATGGAAGTGAAAACAAACAAAATACAACTATGCACATAAATTTGTATAAAATTCACAAACATTTTATGAAAGATGTCAGTGGCAAAAAGCATGCATATTTTATAATTCCAATAATACAATATCAAGGAAAAGCAAAATCTATCCACGGTTTCAGGTAAGAATGTGATTATCTTTGGAGTTAATTACCTAAAAGGATCATTAGGTCAGGGGCAGGTTGTGATTTACTGTGACATTCTGTGTTCTGATGTTTGTGAATTTTTCCAAATTCTTGTTATGCTTCAATAAAATATGTTACAAAGCTAAAGAACTAAAAACTAAAAGTACATTGAAAGTGACCAAAACTATTTGTTTCATTTTTCTGAATGTTACACTAGAGAGGCAAATGTGATTACACTGGTAAGTAGCAGCTATATATAAATTGCTTGCAGATTTCTCGGTAATGTTATAGGCAACTAATTGCAAACCTAATATAAAGTTTATTTTTTAAAATGCTGATAAGAGAGGAGTGGGATTATGGAGTAACTAGTAAATAGCTGGACCTTATGGGGAGGCTGAAAGGCATGATTGTCTTTGGCTAATAACCTATTCATGGGCACCAGGTCTATGATGAAGCTGCTACCTCCTCAGCTACAAAGTAATGCACGTTTCACCAAACTCTCTCTTGGAGTTTAATCCCCAAGTCATAGACAATATAGTATCCTATTCACTGGATAATCATTTACAAAATATTTTTTCAATATAATACTATCCAGAAGTGCTCTGAGTCTTTAGGAAGTCTCCATCACAATGTCAAAATTTTAATTTTTCCCATAATGAAAAACTCACTAATATTAGAACAATAAGAATGCCAACTAGAAATTATACATCTTTCTGGGCACAGAGGCTCATGCCTGTAATCCCAGCACTTTGGGAAGCTGAGGTGAGCAGATCACTTGAGTTCAAGACCAGCCCGTGCAACATATTAAGACATATTATTATAAAGATACATGCATGTGTATGTTCTCTACTAAAAGTACAAAAATTTGCTGGGCATGGTAGCATGTGCCTGTAGCCCCAGCTACTTGGCAGGCTGAGGATTGCTTGACCCTGCCAGGTCGAGGCTGCTGTGAGCCATGATTGTGCCACTGCACTCAGCCTGGGTGACAGAGTGATATCCTGTAAAAAAATATACATATATATATACTGTTATCCTGATGCAAGCTGGTTATTTTGCAGATGTGATGTGGTTGCTTCATAGTGTCACTGGCCTGTATACTTCAGTGTGTTTTTGTAGTGACTGGTAGCGGTCTTTCCTGTCCATATTTAGTGCCTCCTTCAGGAGCTCTGGTAAGGCAGGTCTGGTGATAATAAATTCCCTCAGCATTTGCTTGTCTGAAAAAGTTCTTATCATGAAGCTTACTTTGGCCATATGTGAAATTCTAGGTTGAAAATTCTTTTCTTTAAGAATGTTGAATATTGGCCCCCCAATCTCTTCTAGTATAGGGTTTCCCCCTAGAGGTCCTCTGTAGTCTGATGCACTTCCCTTTGTAGGTGACCTGGCCTTTCTCTCTGGCTGCTATTTTTTCTTTCATTTCGATCTTGGAGAATTTGATAATTATGATCTTCTCATGGAGCATCTTACTGGGGTTTGCTGCATTTTCTGAATTTGAATGTTGGCTTGTCTTGTTAGGTGGGGAAGATCTCCTTGATGATATCCTGAAGTATATTTTCCAAGTCACTTCCATTTCCCCCTCTCTTTCAAGTACCCTAATTAGTTGTAGATTCAGTCTCTTTACATAATCCCATATTTTCCAAACATTTTGTTCATTCTGTTTTATTCTTATGTCTCTATTCTTGTCTGTCTGTCTTATTGCAGGCAGACAGTCTTCAAGCTCTGAGGTTCTTGGTCTCGTCTGCTATTAATACTTGTGATTGCACTGTGAGGTTCTTGCAGTGTGTCTTTCAGCTCTGTCAGGGTGGTCATGTTGCTCTATATTCCAGCTGTTTTTGGCTTTCAGCTCCTGCACTGTTTTATCATGATTCTTAGCTTCTTTGCATTGGATTAAAATAGGTTCCTTTAGCTCAGCAAAGTTTGTTTTTATCCACATTCTGAAGCCTGCTTCATTTCAACCATCTCAGCCTCAGTTCAGTTCTGAATCTTTGCTGGAGAGGAGTTGCGGTCATTTGGAGGAAAAGGGGCACTCTGGCTTTAAAATTCAATGTCACTAATCTTTAGAGAAAGGCATATCAAAACCATAATAAGATACCACCTCATACCAGTCAGAATGGCGATTATTGAAAAGTCAAGAAACAGCATATGCTGCCATGGTTGTGAAGAAAAAAGGAATGCTTTTACACTGTCTGTTGGAGTGTAAATTAGTTCAACCATTGTGGAAGACAATGTGATGATTCCTCAGAGACCTAGAAGCAGAAATGCCATGCAGCCAAGCAATCTCATTACTGGGTATATACCCAAAAGAATATACATTTTCTATTATTATAAAGATATATGCATGTGTATGTTCAGTGCAGCACTATTCACAATACCAAAGACATGGAATCAACCCAAATGCCCATCAGTAACAGACTGGATAAAGAAAATATGGTACATATACACCATGGAATACTATGCAGCAATGAAAAGGAATGAGATAATGTCATTTGCAGGAACATGGATGGAACTGGAGGACATTATCCTAAGCAAACTAACCCAGGAACAGAAGAAATAAATGTTCTAACTTGTAAGTGGGAGCTGAATGATGAGAATACATTGACATATGTCAAGGAAAAACACAAACTAGGGCCTGTCAGAGGATGGGGCTGAGGGGAGGAAGAGCATCAGGAAGAATAGCTAGTGGACACTGGGCTTAATACCTGGTTGATGGGATGCGCTGTGCAGCAAACCACCATGGCACATGTTTACTTATGTAATAAACATGCACATCCTGCACACGTACCCCTGAACTTAAAATAAACATTGGAAAGAAAAAAGAGAAAAAGAAAAAGAAATTATACATCTTTATAATTAAAATAGAAAGTATATTATCATTAATCAATACACCTTAATACAAAAATATTGAATTATAAATAGGGAAAATATGCTTACACAAATTTTACAATACAGAAAATATCTATTCATTTACAATGTTCACTGTAAATAAAGCTGGAGTTTCTCTCACATCCAGTACTTAAGCTCCTTGGTAACTATTTCATCTGCACTTGCAATTTACTGTAACTAACTTACCTTGTGAAATAAAATATGTTCTCTCTTATTTTATCATACATATATATATATTTTGAGATGGAGTCTCACTTTGCTGCCCAAGCTGGAGTGCAGTGGTGCGATACTGGCTCACTGCAACCTCCGCCTCCGAGGTTCAAGCGATTTTCCTGCCTCAGCCTCCCAAGTAGCTGGGATTACAGGTGCATACCACAACACCCGGCTAATTTTTGTGTTTTTTAAATAGAGATGGGGTTTCACCATGTTGGCCAGGTTCCTCTCAAATTCTGAACCTCAAGTGGTCCATCTGCCTTGGCCTCCCAAAGCACTGGGATAACAGGTGTGAGCCAGTGCACCTGGCCTATTTTACCATAATTGTCCTGCCATTTTAGGAACAACTTTAAATTCTGACTTGTCTATGATTTGTGTGTTTTCTTCTCTCTAATATATTTCAGCTCAATTAAACAAGGGAAAGTGCCCTCTAAGCTAAATATCAACAAGGCTGTCATTAGAGGTGACTAGAAGAGCAAACAAATTAGGACTCAGAGTTTTTGGACAATAGAGAATGAATGTCCTTTGAGCAAGTAATTTCTTACTACTTAATAAAATTTTGTTTACCCTAAAAGACACATTGAACAAATGACAAGTTGATGATTGAATTAAGTTTCTTGGTCTATGAAAATGAGTGTTCTAGTTGAGTGGTGAAAGAATTTGTGGCAATATAAAAAGAGGAGGAAGGAAATTCCAGGGTTGTGAAAACAATTGTCAGGGAAAGTAGAGTGGTATCAGGCCCTGATAACTTTGAGAAAATGGTAGTTTATATGGATTTCATATCTCAGTCTGTTGAAAAGTGAATAGAAATTGAGTAAGATGAAGATAATGAATGTGTATCGTTCCTTTGAGAATCAGCTTCTGAAGAAAATAGAAGAGAAGGTATTAGCATATTAAGGGGTATTGATATTGAGAGACAATAAAAGAAGTAAGGAAAACACTAAATATTTTAGCAGACACATTGGAAAGCACTGTAAAAGGATAAATTGATGGAATAGTCTAAAAATTGTAAATAATAAGACCCAGCTAACTAATTGTTATTTTCAAATAGGAGGTTATCTATAGTTATTTACTACTCAAAAGGGTCTGGACTTTGAAACAAGACTGTTAAGGGCATCTTTTGTGCACCTACTATTGTCTTTCTTTGTACCTTTTATTCTTCCATAGAGACACATTTATGAACAATTTATTGCACTAACTTTACCATATCTCAGGTTTATTACTGTATGCATATCTCATTATATTATTTCATGTATCTTAAAAGAATGTAGATTCATGATTAGACATTAGATATTAGATTTTTAATTGAAAAAATAATCCATCATTATCTTCAGGTCTATATGAAAAAAAGATGTATTGACAAAAGCTAATTGCATGAGAACATCCCAGGCACTACAGGTGCTTGAAAGTAAAAGTCAATGAGATCATTCTAAATTAATGTAAATGTTTTCTCACTTCCTTCACACACTGCAAATATCTATATAAATATAATTGCTAACTCTTATTTATATTGAAGTTTGAAAAGGTAGAGCAGCATCAGGAAGATGTAGAATAGACAGAACAGGTTCGGTTATCGCCTCTGCAGAATATGAGCTCTTTAACTGAGGAAAATGTAACGAATCTTGTTGAGCCTATTTTTTCACATGTAAAATGGGTTTGTTAGTATTTTCTTGCAAGTATTTTTTGTGAAGTGAAGATTATGTACATGTAATATACACAGTACGTGTACATATTTGGGTATATGTATATGTAATGCTTAGCCTGGCAAAAATTGGTGTTCGATAAAGCAGTTCTCATGATTTTCATTAATCTGAAAAAAGATAAAAAACAATATTTCAAATCACAAAAGGTTCAATGAATTACCCCATCTTTGAGGTAAAATTTGGCAGATGACTCAAATTGTGTTTAAACTTATATAAAATAATATACTTTGAATTCCTAACACAAATTATTTTGAAAGGCAAAACTCAATTGTTAGCTGACTCCAAATCTAACTTTAAAATTTATTTTGCTAAGGTAATTGGACTGCAGATCAATTTGTTTTTTTCTAAAGATAAGCAAAATATGTTTTTATCAGAAAGTCACAAATGATTCATTTTACTCTTGCATATTTTTTCAGTTGTAATGATGCTGCCTTATTAATAAGATATAATTGTTTGATAGAGTATCAATTTACTATTAAAGCATTGGGAAATTTGGCTTAGGTTAATTCATAGTCCAGTAGCTAGTTGAATGTTGGCTTCCCAGACACTATCTTCCTAATCATTGTCTTATTTGACTCTTACTCATCTAGTACTAGACTAACTTTTTCACACTATAATGTAAGTAGAAAAGAAACTTTTTCACACTATAATGTAAGTAGAAAAGAAAACACTTTAATATTTGTGACCACTTATGTCCTACCCATATTTTTATGCCTCAAGAATATCCATACTTCTTTATTTCCATATTGGGATATAATTATCTCCATGATACATCATTTTCTCAAGTAATGGTGGAGATATTTTAACACATTTTAAAGTATTTATTAAATGATAAATATTGTATTATGTCTTTAGAAAAGAAATATAAAAATAATTCTGACTTGAAAACACTCAGATCAAGAACACTTTCATCTCTCTACAGGCAGTGGCAGAACTGCTATTCCTTACATGCATAAATTAAACCATAGAGGAGATACAGTCAATACAAATACGAAAGCAAGATTTGTGTGATCAAGTGGAATTAAAATTGCAGCTAAAGATGGTAAAGTTAAGTTTCACATAGCATCTTCCTCCAAGAATTCATAACTTGAACAACTAATGTTTCATGGAGAGTGGCAGCCAAAAAAGCACACCAGAAGCAATCAACAAAAAAGGCAATCACCTGCATAGGCAGAAATATCCAAGTATTCCCAAGATTTAGACTTTTGCAAACACATGTGGCACTTAGCTAAACCCTGAAGAGAAATGCTAAAAAGAGGCAAAGGGAGAAAAGAGTGAGGGCAAGTCGAAGTGATGAAAGTGTTCACAAGTAAAAGAGAAGCTTCAACTTAGAAAGGAAATTAAGAGTGGATACCGAGGAGTAATGATATCACACTTGGGTGCAGAGAAAAAACTTTCCATTCTAGTGAAATTCCCCTCAATAAAAATCTATATAACATCAGATACAGGAATCACTACTGGGGTTAGCAAATTTTTGTGAAAATTTAGATTCAGTTTTTGCTTTGCAATAAGATGATACTTAGCCAAGCAAATACTAAAGAGCTAATTTAAAAAGAGATGTATCTATTAGAAAGCAAGCTTCAGATAATTAAAAAACAAAAACAAAAAACGGAGGGACAGCAACATAAAAACTTAGTCATGAGTAGTAAATTAACATGTTTTCTGATAAACTGAAATAAAATAAAATGAACATTATAATGGAAAAGGTATAGTATGTGAATAGCATATGTCTCATAATGAAGATAGAGTCAAACCACAAAACTATGCATATAAAAGATTTTTACTTCACATTAAATCTTGGAGGAAAAAGAGAAAAGGAGGAAGAAGAGTTAGCTGGTAAAGTTCATTATAGCTAATAGCAGGGAACCGATATACTGTATCCAAATTTGGGGGACAGAGATGAGAACATTACATACAAAAGTAAGTATAAAAATTTGAACATTTGAACGAAAGCATGAAATTTAAATGATAAAAAAGTGATAGAAAAAATAAAATAGAAATAAAACAACCACAAGAGAACTGAAGCCAAATGTACTGATAATATTTAAAAAGTTAGAAAGGCTTCCTCCCCCTTTGCAGAACACTCGAGACAAACATAAAACAATGAAATCAAGAAAGGCTAAACATATAAAAGTGACAACGATGAACTATGGAAGAGTAAGTAGAAGGAGAGTGAAGGATAAAATATTAGTGTCTAGTGAGATTACTTTCAGAATAAAATCATAATAGATTCTAGTTCACTTTATAATACTAAAAGCTTTAATACTCAAAAAAAATCAGCTATTAATGTCTATAGCCTCAAAAATACATCAAAAATATTTTTGAGGAAGAAAATACAGAGCTGCAAGAAAAAATAAAAATCAGCTTGTAAGAGAAAATAAAACTAAAAAATGCTTTAGAGAGAAACATGCTAAAATGAAGAATCTAAAACACATATTCTAAATCCAAGACAAATAAAATCAACAAAAATTAGTAAAGATATAGAAGATTAAAAGAACATGATTAAGAAGGTAATAAGGAAAAACTTGACACATAATAAGAAAATTAATAATATAAATGTATCTAATCACAAATCACATATAACCAGAAATTAATGACAAAATTTAAAAAATGCTTTGCATTTAATAATACAATATTTTAAATACTCTGATCAAACAGGAAATAAAAAAGAAACATATACAATCTTAAAAAATACAATAAAACCTATTGTCTAGATTTTATCATATATTGGAGGAATTTTTTATCATTAAAATCCATATCAACTTCAGCTGATAAGCAACTTCAGCAAAGTCGCAGGATGTTTAAGATCTATGTACAGAAAGCACTAGCATTCGTATACACCAACAACAACTAAACTGAGAGCTAAATCAGAAAGGAAATCCCATTCACAATTGCCACACACACACATACACACACGCACCACACACACACGCACTACCTAGGAATACACTTAACCAGGAAGGTGAAAGAGCTCTACAATGAGAATTACAAAACACTGCTCAAAAGAAATCAGAGAAGACACAAACAAATGGAAAAACATCCTATGCTCATTAATAGGAAAAATCAATGTCATTAAAATGGCTATACCGCCTAAAGGAATTTACAGATTCAATGCTATTCCTATCAAACTACCAATGATATTCTTCACAGAACTAGAAAAAATATTTTAAAATTTATATGGAACCAAAAAAGAGCCCAAATAGCCATGGCATTGGTTTAGGGAGTGATTTATTTATTACGATCACAAAAGCACAGGCAACAAAAACAAAAATAGATAAATGAGATGACATCAAACTAAACAGCTTCTGCACAGCAAATGAAACAAATGCGTAGAATGAAGAGACGATCCACAGATTGGGAGAAAAAATGACATATAACTCCTCTCATGAGGAGTTAATATCTAAAAATATGTAAGAGACTCAGATTACTCAATAACAAGGAAGCAAATAACCCTATTTAAAAATGAGTAAAGTACACGAATAGACATTTCTCAGGAAAAGATGTACAAAAGGCAAACAGATATATAAAAAAAAATGCTTAAGTACAAAAATTATCAGGGAAATACAATTTATAAAAACAATAATGAGATATCACCTTACCCTGTCAGAATGCCTATTACCACAAAGATGAAAGATGGCAAGTGTTGGCAAGGATGTGAACCAAAGGGAACGCTTACACTCTGTTGATGAGAAAGTAAGTCAGTACAGCCATTTTGGAAAACATTATGAAGATTCCTCAAAAAAAAAAAAAAAAAAGGAAATGAATTACCGTATCATCCAGCAATCCCACTTCTGGGTATATATCCCAACAAATTGAAATAAGTATGCTAAAGAGATATGTGCACTCCTATGTCCATTGCAGTGTTATTCACAACAGCCAAGATACAGAAACTACCTAAGTGTTCAATATGGATTAATGGGTAAAAAATATATATATACACAATGGAACATTATTCAGCCCAAAAAGGAAAGGGAATTCTGTCGTTTGCATCAACATAAATGTATGCAGGGGACATTACACTAAGTAAAATAAGACAGGCACAGAAACACAAATGCCACATGATCTCACTTATATCTGGAATATAAAAAAGTTGAACTCATAGAGGTTGGGAGTAGAATGATGGTTACCAGAGGCTGGGGGAGTGGGGTGAAAAGCAAAGGGGAGACATTGGTCAATGGGTACGAAGTTTTAGTTAGACTGGAGGAATAAGTACTGCTAATCTATTGCACAGCATAGTGACTGTAGCTAATAATAATGTATATTTGAAAAATTTGAAGGGAATAGATTTTAAGTTTTTGCACCACAAATAAGTACGTGAAGTGAAAGATGTGTTAATTAGCTTGATTTCATCATTCTACAATGTACACATGCATATAAACATCATAGTGTATGTGATATACACAATAATTTTTACTTATTGTCAATTAAATATAAAGTACTAAAAAAAATCATATAACCATCTTAATAAAATCTGAAATAGCTTTAAACAGACAATTCCTGTAAAAAGCATTTAAATACTTCCTTGACACAGTAGATGCAGACATAGATGTAGATTCGATAGAGATGTAGGACTCCAGCAAACGAGAGTTCTGTCTTAATTGTAACACACCAGCAGCTTCTTCATTACTATTTCTCTTATTGTGCTTTGTCTGGAACTAGACAAGGAAGGCTACCATCTCTGTAACTATTCAATGTCATTGTAGAGAAGTTAGGCAATGTGATTAGGCACCAAAAATGGAGTATAAAAATTGGAAAGGAAGAAGTAATGTCACCTTTGATGTAAATAGTATAAATGTGCACATAAATGTGCCAATAAAACTCAACAAAATTGGCAGATTTATGGGAAAAAATAAGGGGATCTAGTAAATTAGCTAGAGCTATAAATAATATTCAAAAGATCAGTATCTTTTATGCACATTCAAAAAATAAATATATAAGGAAAGAAAATGAATAGAATAGAATAGAATGGAGATAAATAAAATAGAATAGAGATAAATAAAAGAACCACATACAAATTTAACAAGAAATAGCTTTAACACCCAAAAATCTTAAAAATATTCCTGAAAAAAAGGCGGTCTTGAACAAATGTCAACACATATCAAGAAAAATTCAACATATTAAATGTAATTTTTCTTACATTAATTTAAAATTGTTAGAATTTCAATTAAAATACCATGCATTTTTATGGAGAAAAAAGTAAAACAATTTATAGACAAATTGATTATAGAATACATTTGGAAGTACAAATAAGTGCTTTCTATATTCAATTGAAATTGGAGTGTGTTAATTCTAAGAAGACTATAAAAGTTTAGTTTGTAAACTTTTAATTCCTAGAACAACAAATTAGTGTAAAAAGACTAGTGTAAATAAATGAATAAATAATCTTGAAACTAGATGAATTATAGTGAATGCTTTGTATACATGTTTAAATAACCCAAACAGAAGGCAGAAAGAGGAAGGGAAAAAAGAGAAATAAAAAGCAGAGGGAACTAACAGAAGGTAAATAAGAAAAAGTAGACTGAAATCTAAATATATCATTAATTACATTAAATGTAAGTGGTATTAAAACACCAATAAAAGAGACTAGATTTGGATAATGGATTAAAACGTAATAACCCAACGCCATCTAAAATAAACCCACTTTAAGAACATGATATGGATAGGCTACAATTAGAAACATGGAAAAATGTTATACCATGTAAAAACAAATCAATAGTAAGCTGGAGACAAAACAGATATTAGAACAAAGAAAACTAACAAAACAAAAAGAGATAGTATATAAAGATAAAATGATCAGTTCACCTAAAAGACACAACAGTCTCAAATGGAGATATGTCTAACAAAGGGTTTTATAAGTGGAAAAATCTAACAAAAGAGTAAGAAGAAACATACAAATTCACAATAGAAAACTTCAACATTTATCTGTAAATGATAAAAGGATAGAAAACCAGCAAGAATTTAGAACAACATTATCAACCAACTGGATTTAATGGATATTTATAGAACATTCCACCCAAACACACGAATGTTATTTTTTTTTTCAAGTAGATGTGGAACATTCACCAAAACAGACATATCCTAATGGAAACTTTAACAAATTTGAGTGATTCAAATTAATGTAATATATTATTTATGTACATAATGTAATTAAACTAGAAATCAATAAGAGAGGGGAAATATCCAAATTCTTAGATATCAAATACACATTTCTGAATAATAAATCCACAATAAAACTACAAATACACAGAAAGATACTCAATATTGTACAGGTGTTCTCGCCAGTATTATAAGGCAAATCTATTAATGAAACAATCAATCCATCAATCAGAACAAACATTAATGTCATTCTACTAACAAAGGAAGATGTAAAACTGTTTTTATTCCCTGATGATATCATTATGTAGAATATCCTAACAACTCTACATTAAAAACTACTAGAACTAACAAAGAACTTTAGCAAGGTTGCAAGATGTAAGATCAATAAATTGTATTTTATGTACTAACAACAAATAATTTAAATATGAAATTATGAAAATAATGTATTTTATAATAACAAAAATATAGAATACTTAGGAATACATTTAATAAAATAACTTCAAGGCATATTCAATTAAAACTACAAAGTATTGGTGAGATAATTGTTCCAAATAAATGAACGCCATTGCATTTTCATTGAGTGGAAGACTCAATATTATAAAGATAGCAATTCACCCCTAAATTGATCTATAGATTCAATTCAATGTCTGTCACAATCCAAGCAGAATTTTTTTGTTGTTAAAATTCATAAACTCACCTAAAATTTACCTGAAGATGCAAAGGCCTTTAAATAGCCAGAAAAACTCAGGAAAAACGTAATACTGAAGGACTTATACTACCTGATTTTAAAACTCACCATAAAGTTACAGTAATCAATAGGGTATAGTATTAGTATACTATAAGCATATGGAAAAATAGAACAGAATTGAATATCAATCCAGAAATAAAACTTTCCATTTATGATAAATTAATTTTTTTGTAAAGTTAACATATTTGCTGTGGAAAGGATAATGTTTTCAAAAAAATGTGCAAGGACATTGGATGTCAGTTTTAAGTTGAGGTACATTTTTTTAATGTCAACCCAAAACTTCAAAATGGTGTTTTATTAATATAAAAGGTATAAGAATAGGCATAGCTGACTCCCAAACTAGAAATGTGGCTGATCAACCTCACAGGCATGAAATAAAGATAGTTGTGTGAGCACATGTACTTCATCAATGATAACAATGTTAGTTCCCTGTGCTTTTACTCTTAGAAACATCTGTTAGATTTTGGCCAATGATACAAACTGACAGAGGAAAATTATGCATAGTACTATAGGTGGACCCCTGACAAGATCTCGATTAGCAATATGCTGCAATCATTTTTTTAAGTGTACATACAAATACATATATCCCTCATGCACAAACACACAAAAACGTATGTGCAGTCTTTTGAATCAGATAGCTATGGATATTGATTCAACTTACCTCATTTATTAACTGTCATTTACAATAAACTACATAGGAAATATAATCCTTCCCGTTGTTGTGAATTTTAAATTAGATGATACATGTCAACCAGTTCCCACAATCAACACATGAACAAGTATGTTTGGATATGCACAGTCACACATGCACAATACTAAACAGCATACTCTTTTCTAGGGAAGAAAAATACATTCTTTCCAACTTAAAAGGTAAGAGGGGCTATCTGTATTATATTTCAAGAATTCAAAGTCTATTGTTGGTGTCTGCCATTGACAGGCAATAAATCAGAAAAATAACAGCCATGACAACCTCATTTCTAATTGGGACAATCAAATTTTTCACTTTCAAGAAAATGGTTAGAGGCTGATTAACTCCTCCTTCATGTTTCCCATCCCAATGAAGTTGGGATAAAAACCTCCTTAAGCTTGAAATCATGTGTATTTATATGATTCATACTCTGTTCTGGATTTCCAACCCAGAAATGGGTCACCACAGAGTGTCTGAATATGAGATTGTGGCAGTAATTGTCATGATCAGGAAATTCATTCTTCAATGATACCTTACACTTAGTGAAATGGTAGAAATATATAGGAATTCATTACATAGTCATTCAGGTTTCGTTAAGACTAAAGATATTCAGTTTTAAAGTTGTGTAAAATTTTTAGGACAAAGGCCTAAAACTCAGACTTTCTAGATAGAAAAACAAATCTAAATAACCAATTGGGATGAAAAAGTTACTTACCTGCAATGTTGTGAGGCTCCTCAAAAATTACACTTTCTACAGTCATGGGCAGATTATGTGGTAGAGGATGTTTCAAGTTGATGTCTGTTTATTAATCTAATTTGATAACTTTAATTTTCTTAATAGACTTATTTTTAATCTTTATAAAATAACATGGTTTAGAAAATTTTGCACAAGAAATATAAAAAAGCTAATCTTGTGTTAGGCCCAAATGAATATCTGAGAGTCATTATACTAGAGAGCAGGGAATGTTGGGTGGAGTAACTGGGAAAATTACACACACACAAAAAGCAGCCAACCAATCAACCAACCACCGAAATTCATGCCTGTGGTTAATATTTAAAAAGATCTTACTCTTTGGATATCGTAACACATACACATATATTTTTCATAGATTTGACAATGACTCTTATTCAACTCACATTCACAAATCAATGGTTATGCTATGTCACTTTATCATTTTTACAGTGCTTTCACATATTACACTATGTTTTACACATTTTATCAATACGGTAAGTGAAGTTCATAGAATTAGGGGAAAGAACTCCATTGCCAGAGCGCAAAGAAGCTTCTCTCAAATCTAGCTTCCCTAATTCTTTTTACTATACCTATGATGCTTCATGCAGCTATTAGTTTGAAAATAAGATTTATAGACAAGTATTAAAATTATTAATGATCATAAACATAGGACCATCAACATCCTAAAAACAGTAGCATAATCCTTGGAATAGCTGTTCTTCTGTTAACACTAGCTACTTTATCACAAGTGTATTCCTAAATATTATAAATTATGAATTTGTCTACAGCTTCCTTCTGGAGGAAATAACCTCAACATGTGCACTAAGAGGAAACCATAAATCAGTCACTGCGGCAAATGATTGTTTTCTGCTTTCTAATCAACACTACCTAAATATCCACCCTCATTTTTCTTATACTATTATTGTACAGAATCATTACTCTTTTTTTAATTCTCAGCGCGTTGAAAGAAAGATTTATATTTTCTTGCCATACACCTTGATACTGATATTATTTCCCAGGAAAAATGATATTTTAGCATGGCTATAATGCTCTGCATGGTGCTTATATTACATAGAGTTTATCTGTAAAATGGTACTGTGATAACAGGATAATTCCATTTAAATAAGAATAGTGTGGGAGACATAAACCAGGGAATAGATTCAACGAGACATCTTACTCTTCTGCCAGGACTGTAGATAACACTTTATGCCTGTTAACTTATGGAAGAAAATCACTTAAATATTATTAAGGCTGAGAAACAAGGAGGGGCTCATTGAACATTGGTTATGGACCAGTACCCGTCTCATACACTTTGCTTATATGGTATAATGTTTATGAAACTGGCCCAATTGTCCCATAGAACTGATGTTTATGATTTCTTTTGAAAAAAATTAAATAAAGAGAAAAGTTGACCCTCCCATTCTTAAAACTGAAGAAGCTTACATTTTTCTTATCTGAGTTCCTTTGTCAGAAAACCAGCTATCAGGCTTCGAGACAGTTTCAAGGAACTCAACTTACCAGATAACTATATCTGGACAATGAGATGTCAGACCCAGACCCCTCACCGATTATGGTTGCATAAGTAACCTGCTGCTGCCTGTTGACCACCTTCTCTTCCTAATCCTCTCCTAATTCCTATTTTCCCATACTTAGTTACATTTCTCCCCTTCTTTTTCTACCTCTAATTTTAGTCCATTGAGAAGATGGATTTTTGAGTGACGTCCCATTCTCCTTGGCTGCAGCATTCAAATAAAGCTGCTTTCCCTGGCAATACTCGTTGTTTCAGTGATTGGCTTTCTGTGAAGCAAGCAACAGGGCCTAGACTGAACTCTTGATGTTTCATTGACATTTAGTTACACTCCTAGCAAATATGGCAGGTAAGTTATATAGATTGTAAAACAGAAAGATAGAATCTGGACTGGGATTTACATAATTATGGTATTATTATTAATTTACAAAACCATGCAAAGTAACAGACTAGAATAGAACACAACCCACAGATTTATCATTTCATAAAGGTAGAACCTGAGAGCAAGTGAGTTTGAATGTCATACAAGCAAGCAGAGGAGAAATATAGACTCCTATCACTGGATGATTTAAACTATGGTCTATCTGGCTTGATGTAATGGGCTTCAAGTGTTTCATTCACACTGATTACACCCTAGTTTATGCAAATAATAGCACTGATAAGCTACTTTAGGCTATAGCCTAAACTTTAGACAAGTATGTTAATCAGGAAATATTTAGAGTACCTCTATTGGCAAGACATTGAGTGCTGAGGATAAATTGGTGAATTACAACAGCAAAATCTAATTTCTATCCTCATTGAACTTCAACTGTAGTTGAACTCTCTTGCCCAGTCCTGTAAGAGTGCATGAAATTCTTCCATACAAGACATTTTCCGTGGGTTTGAAGAGGCTGCTGCTCAAGCGATCCAGGCTGAAAATATTCCATAACACCTTCCCCATACTCACTTCTCCACGTGCAGTAAATAACACCTACATTAGCTAATTTTTACTGGATTTGTATAAATACTCTGCTCTTGTGCTTTAGATGTACTGACACATTAAATTGCCAGAGCTTCCTGTCTTTCTACATTTGAGTAATCAGAGGCACAAAGGGTTTGAATAATGATCCTAAACTGCCAACCTCTGGAAATTGTGGAACCAGGCAATCCAAAGCCTTCTGGCTCCAGCATCACCCTTGTGGCCACTAGGTGGTGTCACCAGCCGCTGCTCTGGGCTGCTCCTCATGTCTTACCCTGAACACAGGTTGAACAGCCTGGAGTGCCCTTTCTGTGCTGTGTCCACATGTGTGAACCTTTGCCTTCATGCAAGGCCAATGTCAGCTCTAACACCCCCCAGAAATATCACAGTTCTCAACACACATTTGGTGCTTATGCCTTATTACATTCTTCATTCACCATTCAAAATGATTCTCTGCTATAGCGCATTTATTTTACTTTGACTGTGTACGGTGACCTTTAGCAGATCATTTAATGTTCACAGTGCCCCTTCAAAGTATATATTATGGTCTCCATTAAACAGATAAAAACATTCAGTACAGTTTAGTGATTTACCCAAGGACACAAAGTCTTGTGTTGGGCTAGGATTCAGAGCCGTGCAATCTCTAAACTCAATGCATTTTCATTACTAAACTTTCAAGAAGTACATTCAATCAGGAAATATTATGGTTATACTTCCTCTGATATTGAAAGATCCTGCCCATGACTTCACCACTGGCTTCAGCAGAAAAGGAGGAAACAAACAAAAAAGTCTATATTACGGTATCTATACTGGTTTTCTATTGCTGCATAGCAAATTACCACAAATTTGGGTATAACAATACAATTTGGGCCACGCGCGGTGGCTCACACGTGTAATTCCAGCACTTTAGGAGGCTGAGGCGGGCGGATTACGAGGTCAGGAGATCAAGACCATCCTGGCTAACATGGTGAAACCCCATCTCTAGTAAAAATACAGAAATTAGCCTGTAGGCTCAGCAACTTGGGAGGCTGAGGCAGGAGAATCAGTTGAACCTGGGAGGTGGAGGGTGCAGTGAGACGAGATTGTGGGCCACTGCACTCCAGCCTGGCGACAGAGTGAGATTCTATCTCAAGAAACAAAAAATGATCTCAACAATTCTAGAGAGCAGAAGCCTGAAACAGATCTCACTGGACTAAAATCAAGATATTAGAAAGGCAGCATTGCTCTTGCACAACAAACAAAAGGTTTCCTTGTCTTTTCCAGCTCCTAGAAGGTGTCCTCATTCTTGGCTCCTGCCCATCTTCCATTTTCTAAGTCAGTAACAGCCAGTAGGGTCTTCTGCATGCTGCATCATCACACTCTCTTGTGTCTTTCTTTCACTTATAAAACCCTTGAGATTACATTGGGTTCATACATAATCAGAGACAACATCACCATCTCAAGGTCATCTGAAGAGAAACCTTAATTCCACCTGCATTATTATTTCCCCCTTGCCATACAAACTAAAATGTTTACAGGTTCTGGAGATTAGGATATAGACATACTGATGAGGCATTATTCTGCCTACCACAGTATTGTAAGCCCAATTCATTCATTTAACTAACATATCAAAATTGCCTACCATATGCCAAGAACTATGCTAGGTGTGAAAGATCATGAGTTGAAGAGCCGAAGTATAGAGGGAGGGAATCATGGAAAGATTCCTACAAGGTGTGACCTTTGGCTTCAGTTCAAAGAAATAAGCAGTGATCAGTAAGTATGATACATGGCAGTTGGGTTCTAAGGCAAAACAGAGACAGAGTTGACTAAAGAGAAGAGTATTTTCATTTAATTTGTATGCTTCATTTGCTTACATTCTAATTGCTATTTGTCACTTGTTGGAAAAATTCAGCTCTGGCATCCAAGTTTAAAGCAACACCATGTGCTTCCCAGTCTAGGAGATCAAGCTATGATATTTAATCCTACTCTTTAATTTTACCTGATTTAAAACATTACATTTTTAGATGAAAAATATTCTCAGGAGAGTTATGCTGTGTATTTTTCAGCAAAGAATGTCCAGATGTTTTTTTTTGGAGAAGAAGAACTACAAAGTTAGAGCAAGTACTATTATTTATAAGAAGAATGAACTCAGTGGGTGAGAAGGAGAATACAAATGCAACAGCCTCAAATTCGTGGTGGATGCCTACTGGGCTCCTGCAACCCCTTTCCATTGGCGAACAAACTCTCAAAGCTTGAGCTGTTGTTCAGGTTTTCCCTAGGGAAGCATTGATGGTGTCCTGGGGGCACTGCACTGCAGTGATAGTCAGCAAGCCTTGTAAATACAAAGCATGGTACAGGATATGCATGATAAAACCACCCTGCTCAAATAAATGCAGCAGGAAAAATGGGTTTTTGTCTTCTAATTCCTTTAGATTCCACCAGATGGCTAGCTGGTACTGACCCAGACACCTCTGAGTAATTTCCCAGAAAGTCTGACAAATGTGTTGCAAACTTAGCCACATGTTAGAGTTTGTGATGCTCTCTTAAAAGCATGATCATCTTTAATAGTGATCACTTCCATTTTTAGGCACTTTATACATTGCTTTTGTCATTTGATACTGCTTCTTTTTTTCTGATCCTTACAAAAACCCTGTCAAGGAAGCAAGAAAATAATTTTCCCCCTCAGGACTTGGACAACATCAGATAGAATGTGTCACATAAATATGCATTCCATAATGAAAGTTTTATAGGTATTAATAAATGAAAGCTCAAAATGGCCTGGTGATATTCCTCAATTCATAGGAACATAGATCAGTTACCTTTTTTCTTGATATTATGTTGAATATGTAAAGATATTTGAAATAGTTTATATGAGTAGTTAAACCAGCTCATCTTCTTCTCTGTTATGTTCTTTATTGCTTTAAATCTTACATACCCGTTTACCAACCAAAAATAAATAGCCAACTATATTGCTTTAAACTGTAAAATAGGTAAGTGTCCACACATAGACATACAGGAGTTAAAATCCCAAAGGGTAATACTTTCTACCGGACATAGAGGGAACCAGAATAGACATAAAGCGATAAGGACACCCTAAGTGTCAAAAAGAGATTTCCGCATTCTCTACAGTTTTATTACTCTTTTTAAAAATTTTCACTCATTCATAATATTATATTGGTGGCAACCATTTAGTACGTTTAATTATGTCCCCAATCTGTCACAGTTGTGACAAAAGTTGACCACAACCTAGTGCAATCAGAAAACTTATTCTTGGAGTCTGAAGCAAAAATGAGATTAAAATGTTTTTGGATGTGACTGGATCACGTTAGTGGTTATCTACAGGGCACAAAAGTCTAGCCTTTAGAAAGAAAGTATAGAAAAAATAGATAAAACTCTTAGAGGATAGGAGAAAAAAAACACAGAGAGAGAATATTGACTAATTTTCTCTTAGTGGGTTCCAGAAATTTTATCAGACCAAGTTGTACTTCAATCTTTTGGTTCCTTTAGTCACCACTCTCTTCTTTTTTGATTTTTCCAATTTGTGTTAACACTTCCCTGTATTGATTTCTTGCATTTGCAACCACATGAATGTGAAATCCATAAGGGCAGACAGTTTTGCTGGCTTTGTTCACTATCATGTCCCTTAACACCTAAAATAATGCTTGACATGTAGAAATCTCTCAATAAGTAGCTTTTGCATGCATGAATGAATGAATGAATGAAGTTAAATGAATGAAAGAACAAAAGAATATTAACTAAATAAAGCCAAGGGTCAGGAATTAAACACATCACAAACATGCTCGGAATCTTTTACTACATAATTGCCTGCAGAATATCATTGCTATACAGTAACACCTAGAGAGCATCCGTAAATTAAATAGTTTGATTTACTGAAGAAAACCTTAATAATAATTTTAATAATGCTCAGTAAAAATAATTCAGTTCAATCTCAACAACTGAAGGACTAATTTTATATCAGCAAACATGACTTTAGTAATTTTCACAGAAACATTTGTTAAACTTATAATCTTGAAACTATTTTCTTTATCTCTCCTTTCTATAAAGATAATGAACAAGTATCTAATAAAATAGTTTTTGTTTGTAACACAAATTGTAATGTTTACATCATTCATTAATGTTTTTAAGAATGTCTCTAAGCACCAATATGTTTCAGAGCCTATAGTAGTCATGAAGATAAGATAGTATTTCACATTCTGGCTTTCTCTCTGCTGCACATAGTCTGGCTTATACATCTTCATTATGCAAAACTCATCTCCTTCGCTGACCTTCACAGGAGACAACTGCACCAAGAATATGGCTACTTTTGTAATTTTACTAAACGCTTACAATATAGTTGAGAGGTTTCTTCCTTTCTCTCTCTTATGTTCTCTCTCTCTCTCTCTCTCACACACACACACACACACACACACACCATATACCATACTCCACATAGGCACATATACACATACACCACACATAATACATCATAGTCACACCACTTTCACTCATCACATACAAACACCCACACCACACATCACCTACCACACATTACACTACACACATGTGCACACATACAAAACCACACCCCCCAAGCACACATCTCATATATACAATCACCTCCCCCCTCCACCCACACAAAATAAGGCACACTTTTATTTTTTTAGGCTTGTGCTCAGTGCCCTGCCAGTTTTATCTCCCCCACAGCAGCCAGCAGTGCATGGTGTCTTCCTCTAGTCCAGGGCTGATAAGTACCTGTTCTTTTTTTACGGAGAACATTTCACAAATGTCACATTCTTTAAATTTCTATCTATCTCATTTTGGCACTAAACAACAAAATGTTCCCCTCCACACACATGCTCCAGTTAAGAGGACTCACATGCCTCACATTTTGTACTGAGAAATGGGGTAAAACAAAATAACAACAAAAACTACCCAAAGGTGCCAGGCGCAATGGCTCATGCCTGTAATCCCAGCACTTTGGGAGGCCAAGACAGGCGGATCACTTGAGGTCAAGAGTAGTTTGAGACCAGCCTGGCCAACATGGCGAAACCTTATCTCTACTAAAAATACAAAAATTAGCTGAGCGTGGTGGCGCAGGCCTGTAATACTAGCTACTCAGGAGGCCGAGGCTGGAGAATTGCTTCAACCTGGGAGATGGAGGTTGCAGTGAGCCCACATAGTGCCACTGCACTCCAGCCTGGGCAACAAAGTAAGACTCTGTTCAAAAAAAATAAAACATCTACCTAAAGTCTTATAGAATGCATTTCTTTCTTCGGAGGCATTTTGGAACACACACACACACACACACACACACACACACATATATAAGTCTATATATATGTATAGATTATATATATAGAGAGAGAGAGTGAAAGAGAGAGAGAGAGAGACTCTAAAATAAAAAGAGGAAAGCATGTGATTATATGAACTTTCAGAAAGTGAAATAAGTAACTCTTTAGAATCTGGGCCAATCAGTGATGTCCTTACAGACCAGCAATCTGGACCAAAGGCTAAAATACGTCATAAAAATAAATAAGGTTGTGAATCAGGTTGTCCAGATCTTCACAGAAGCAGGAAACAGAACATGAGGATTTCCAGAGGCACAAATCGTAAGGTAATTGTTAAGGATTCAGACAATATTCGGTATGACTGGCATAAGGTTTGTGTAGGAGTCTAACCAGGGGTGAAGTTAGAGATCTAAGCAGGAGATCACATCATTAAGCATCTTTACAATCATTATAAGGATGTTCTTAATATTCACACAAAGGCAATTGGAACCCACTTAAAATCATGTCATTCCCCTTCCAATTCTTCTGATCCTCCAATATTGTGATTTGCTCTTCATTTTCTGTTCACTTGACCTCTTTCCACCATCTTGCCACTCCTGCCTTTGAATGGCAGATAGGTTAAACAGATAGCTTACATTTTAAATCTTTTGGTGCATTATTTTCTGCATAGTGCTTTGCTGGGGTGATATATTTCCCCCTATAATTTCAAAATTCAGATTTTAGTCATTTCTGATTTTAAAAAGAATGATATCTCACTCCATAACCTATATTTAAAACTAAAAATAAACATTTTTACCATTTTAGAGAAAACTTCTAAAAAGAGAAAAAGCATTGCTGTTAAAACAACTTGATTTCACAAGCCAAATTAGAGTTTCACAGGGAAACTGCAAAAGGGCAGAGGTAATTTAGCTGAAATTGGCATGGCAGTTATGTACCATGTTGGTCATCCTTTTCAAAGGCATAAATCACACCAGGCTACATCAGATTGGGAACAAAATCATTTTAGTAGACTGAGAACTCTTTTTCATTTCCACAGCTAGACTTGGAATTTTCCAAACGAGCTGGATAAAAGAAAGCCATTTGTGCTGTGCCCTAGAAAACTAAAGACCTCTGCAGGTTCCATAAATACATGAGCTAATTATTTGCTATATTCCAAATCTTTCCAATTTATTTAATTTATCTCCTATTGGAAAAAAACAGTAGGAAGTATCACTGGCCAGTTAGAGGCAGTAAGGCATAGCAGATAGAAACAAGGGCTTTGAAGTCAGATTCCTGTCTTTCCATCAGGAAGAAGAACTTGTCGTAATAGGAACTATGTGTTCCTTACAAATTTCTCTGCAACTCAAACTCCTCATCTTTCAAATAGTGCTACTAATTGTGCCTGACTCAAAGCCTGGCTAAAAAGTTGGTGAACTTACACCACAAAATAGTTTTTAAAGCTCCTGACCTATAGTGAGCATTCCATATAAGGTTAGCTCTTTGGAGCCTTTTTGACCCTTAGGTCATGTGATGGAGACATCAAGGTCTCTTAGAATTATGAAATCATGAATGAAGACCACCCAGTTGTATCTTGTGTGTCAGAAAGGAAAAGAGCCACGGCAGACAAGCATTACCAAAATAGAGTTTTGGCTTTGAAGGGATGTTCATGAAGTATTTTAAGTGTTCAGTTTGCTATGCACTTCTGGTTTTTCTCCTACTTCATTAACTATTCCTTCTCTCTCTTTACTGCTTTGTTCTAGCAACATGTTTGTTTACTTGGTGTATTAACCTGTTGTCATGCTACTAATAAAGACATACCCGAGATTGGGTAATTTATAAAGAAAAGATGTTTAATTGACTCACAGTTCCACATGGCTGGGGGAGACTTACAGTCATGGCAGAAGGTGAAGGAGGAGCAAAGTCATATCTTACATGGTAGCACACAAGAGAGTATGTGCAGGGGAACTCCCCTTAATAAAATAATCAGAACTTGTGAGACTTCTTCACTATCACGAGAACAGCATGGGAAAGATCCACTCTCATAATTCAATTACCTCCCACTGGTTCCCTCCCATGACTCATGGAAATTATGGGAGCTACAATTCAAGATGAGATTTAGGTGGAGACACAGCCAAACCATATCATTCCATGCCTGGCCCCACCCAAATCTCATGATGTCACATTTCAAAACCAATCATGCCTTCCCAACAGTCCCCCAAAGTCTTAATTCATTTCAGCATTAACTCAAAAGTCCACAGTCCAAAGTTTCATCTGAGACAAAGCACATCCCTTCCACCTATGAGCATGTGAATTTCAAAAGCAAGTTACATACTTCCTAGATACAATGAGGATACAGGAATTGGGTAAATACACCTGTTCCAAATACACCTGGCCAGACTAAAAGCCTATAGGCCCCATGCAAGTCCAAAATCCAGCAGGGCAGTTAAATAGAGCTCCAAAATGATCTCCTTTGACTCCATGTCTCACATCCAGGGAATGCAAATGAAAGATATGGGTTCCCGTGGTCTTGGGCAGCTCCACTCCTGTGGCTTTGCAGGGTATAGCCTCAATCTTGACTGCTTTCATGGTCTAGTGTTGAGTGCTGATGGCTTTTCCAGGTATACAGTGCAAGCTGTTGGTGGATCTACCATTCTGGGATATGGAAGACAGTGGGTCTCTTCTCACAGCTCCACTAGGCAGTGCCCCAGTGGGGATTACATGTGGGGGCTCTAACCCCACATTTCCCTTCCACACTGCCCTACCAGAGGGTCTCCATGAGGGCCCCACTCCTGCAGTAAACTTCTGCCTGGACATCCAGGCATTTCCGTAGATTCTCTGAAATCTAGGTGGAGGTTCCCAAACGTCAATTGTTGAATTCTGTGTACCCACAGGCTCAATGTCACATGGAAGCTTCCAAGGCTTGGGGCTTGCACCCTCTGAAACCATGGACTGAGCTGTACCTTGTCCTCTTTTAGCCATGGCTGGGGAAGCTGGGATATAGGGCACCAAGTCCCTAGGCTGCACATAGTAGTGGTCCCTGGGCCTGGTGCAAGAAACCATTTTTTCTTCCTAGACCTCGGGTCTGTGATGAGAGGGGCTGGCATGAAGTTCTCTGACATGCCCCGAAGACGTTTTCCCCATTGTCTTGGTTATTAGCCTTTGGCCTCTCATTCCTTATGCAAATTTCTGCATCATGCTTGAATTTCTCCCCAGAAAATGCGTTTTTCTTTTCTACTCCATCATCAGGTTGCAAATTTTCCAAACTTTTATGCTCTGCTTTCTTTTGAACACTATGCCACTTAGACCTTTTTTTCTACCAGATACCCTAAATCATCTCTCTCAAGTTCAAAGTTCCACAGATATCTAGGGCAAAGGCAACATGCCATCAGTCTCTTTGCTAAGCATAGTAGGAGTCACTTTTCTTCAGTTTCCAACAAGTGCCTCATCTCCTCTTGAGACCACCTCAGCCTGGACTTTATTGTCCATACTATCAGCATTTTGGTCAAAGCCATTCAACAAGTCTCTAGGAAGTTCTAAACTTTCCCACATCTTCCTGTCTTCTGAACTCTCCAAGTCTCTAGGAAATTTCAAACATTTTCCTATCTTCTTCTGAGCTATCCAAACTATTCTAACCTCTGCCTGTTACCTAGAGTTCAAGTCACTTCCACACTTTCAGGTATCTTTACAGTAGTGTAACTGCTCAATGGGTTCAGTTTGCACACTGCCTAGACAGAGCCAATTTATCAAGACAGGGGAATCGCAATAGAGAAACAGTAATTCATGCAAAGCTGCTGTGCAGGAGACTGGAGTTTTATTATTACTCAAACCTTTCTCCCAGAGCATTCGGGGATCAGAGTTTTTAAGAACTACTTGGTGGGTGAGGGAAAGCAGGGAGCCAGGAATGCTGATTGGTCAGGGATGAAATCATTGGGAGTTAAAGCTGTCTTCTTACATTGAGTCAGTTCCTGGGTGGGGAGGCCACAAGATCAGATGAGCCACTTTATCCATTTGGGTGGTGCCAGCTGATCCATCAAGTACAGGGTCTGTAAAATATCTTAAGCACTGATCTTAGGGGCAGTTTAGGGAGGGTCGGAATCTTGTAGCCTCTGGCTGCATGATTCCTGAACCATAATTTCTAATTCTGTGGCTAATGTTAGTGCTACGAAGCCAATCTAGTCCCCAGGCAAGAAGGAGGTTTGCTTTGGGAAAGGGATGTTATCATCTTTGTTTTAAACTATAAACTATAAACTTAAGTTTCTCCCAAAGTTAGTTTAGCCTACTCCCAGAATAAACAAGGACAGCTTGCAGGTTAGAAGCAAGATGGAGTTGATTAAATTAGATCTTTCACTGTCTCAGTCATAATTTTGCAAAGGCACTTTCATCAGCACCCTACTCTACTGGTACCAATTTACTGTATTAATCTGTTCTCATGCTGACATACCTGAGATTGGGTAATTTATAAAGGAAAGAGGCTTAATTGACTCAGAGTTCCACATGGCTGGGGAAGCCTCACAATTATGGTGGAAAGCAAGAGAGGAGCAAAGTCCCATCTTATCTGGCAGCAGGCAGGAGAGCTAGTTCAGGGGAACACCCCTTTATAAAATCATCAGATCTCATGAGACTTACTCACTATCATGAGAACACCATGGGAAAGACTCGCCCCCAATTCAATTGCCTCCCACCAAGTTCCTCCCACAACACATGGGAATTATGCGAGCTAAATTTCAAGATGATATTCGGGTGAGGACAAGCCAACCATATCACCTGTTTTTTTCTTGTTATTATTATTGATTATTTTCTTTTTCCTCTATTTCTCTTTCTTCTCCTCCTTCTCCCTCACCCCTGCCCCCGCTCTCTCTCTTCCCCATTTCCTTTCTCCTCTCCTCTCCTCTCTCCCCTTTCTTTTCCCCTTCTTTGCCCCTTTCCTTTCTTCCTTCCCTCCATCCCTCTTTCCTTGTATTTTTGGTGCTGTTTCAACATTAGGTGCTCAGTCTTAGCTTAATATTATCCTCTTATTATTATTTTTTTAACTTTACAGTTTGGCCTATTCTTTTCCAGACTTTCCTTTAACAATGTTTAAGATTTTTGGTTGGTTTTTTTTTTTAACTGTAAATGAAACCTTTTTAGACAATATATTGTTGAATATCATATTTCTCACCAGTTTGAGAGTATTAATTGATGGGTTAAACTTATAGATATAAACTTATTTATATCTATTGTAAGTACAGCTACACAAGCATTCAATCATACCACATTGTTTTTCATTTGTTCCACTTAATGTATTTACATTACTTCCTCTTCTAATTTTTATTGCATAGATCAATTTTTCCTCTGCTAATGTTAAAGTTATGCACCATATTTATTGTTTATTATTCCCCTTCATATAAGCCAGATTTATGTTCATTTACAACTATTCATTTAATAACTTATCAATATTTCTGTCCTTCCAAGAAAACGTATATATTTCCTTAGGTCCAGTTGTTTCTTCTATTTATTCCCAAACTTTCATTACGTTTACATTGTGTTAAGATTTTTGTTCTACAATGTTATTTTTCTTTTAATTTTCATACTCCCTTGTGGCACTTCATCCAATCACAACCACTCATTTATCTCATAAAATGAGTAGTGTGTCTATGTGTATTAGAGTCACACTAGACATTTATATAAGTTTTAGCTCTCGACATTGATCCTGAACATCAAACCTCCAAATTCCCAGGAAACTAAAATTTAAAGTGCCCCAGATTAATTTATTCACATTTCTGTTTATCTGTGCTCATTCTTTATTTCCTAAGCTCTCCACCCTTATTCAGACTACAATCCATCCACAGGCCACGTAGATAGTCACTAACTCACAGCTACAGATATTTTCCCACTTCTCACAAGAAATCTTGACATATATCATCTGTTCTCTGAACGACTGGGATATGCTATTAATTAGTCTTCATGATTCAAGTTTTTAAAAACTCTTATACATCCTTCAGATTACTTGCTGAATGATTCGATAAAGTAGCATTTGATAATATAATCACAGCTTCAACAAATATTAGTAAATAAATTTTTTCACCTTTAACAGGACTCTTCCTGCATCATAATTTCACTCTACCCCTGTAAACTAATGCACTTTATCTAAGTCGATTTCTCACCATTGTTTACATAGACTATAATCATGTATGTCTCCTGTGTTTATTTTCCCTTTTCTCTACCTTCATCTACTTGTTTATCTAAAAAATTACACACCCTTCTACATTCAGGTTAATCGCTTTTTCTAAAAGAAAACTTCACAGTAGAGCACCATAGAAGCAGACTTGTTCCTTCTTTTTCACTTAGCACCTTGCTAATGCCCCTTTCTTAACCCTCATTTCATTATATTGTGCTTATCCATATTTTAGTTTGTTTCCCTAAGCTACAGCATGAACAGCGCTAGGACAGGAACAATGCCCTAGTCATTTATTTTTGTAGTGCCACTTTCAATGCCTGATAGAATTTCTTCAATGAGTTAACAAATGCTGAGATGTGTCATTATTCTGAAAGATAATGCATGCTAAAATAACATAAGGTATTGTGTGAGGTGTTAGTGCAAAGTGATATAATGGAAAAGGCATGTACTTTAGATCCAAACAGACTTCCACAAGTTTTATATTATGTTTAAATTGAAAATGAGTTTAAACAAACTAGATTAATTTAAAATATATATTTATCCTGTATACTGTGCCATGCTAAGAACTGTTAAGAATAAAAGGAAAAAAAAATCATACAATTCTTTTCTGACCGCTTGTAGTAGAAAGGCTTGAGAACATGGCATCTATGGCATATTAAATTCCCCATGGAAGACGCTCCCTAGACAAAGGTTAGCATGCAAATGATTTGTTAAGAAGTGTTCATTTGGGAACATTACCTGCAAAAGGTATGAGAAGAAAACAATTAGGTATAGAAAAATAGTGACCTAAAATGCAGTCATAACTAGGGACTTATCTTACCCCAAAGTGAGTTCTCAGTCTGGAAGGCACTACAGAGTTATCCCAAGCTAGAGAAAGTGGTCTGGGTCTTTATATTCTGATAGTGCCTAATTATTGGATGGAGGCTGCCCAAGAGGTTGGGTTAATCTTGAGTGAGATAATTGTCTCCAATGACTGCTAATACCTGAGAGCTATCTTCTGGCAGCACTCTAAAATCCTGGGAGAATATGTTTTTGAAGGAGGGTCTAGGTGGTGGTGGTACATCAAAACATCCAGCCTGTTCATCCTGAAGGTATACATATACATAACAGATTTTTGGAGACGCTTACAGGCCAATTTTCCTGGATAAAACAAAAAACAATAGAAAATTAGTGAAAGGAACCTCAGTCTCTTGCTGATTTTGAGGCCACAATTTATTCTCATTATATTTCTCCTCTATTCTTATTCTATATTTTGTTCCGCCTTGGCAAGCACATCTGCTGAGCCCAGTGACACAATGTACACCGTCATTCTTGAGTAGTATGAGCCAACATTCATAATGCCCTTCTTAAATCACTGCTGTTGCAGTTGTCTGTTTACCATCAAAATTAGCAGAGAATACCAATATATGCCCAGGTGATTTACCTAAGTGTCAAACATATTGCCCCGTGACACCATTGTTTAGCAGCAGATCAACCACTTTCTGATTATCAGACTCATCAGATTACACTGCTGGTGAAATTTGGGTCTGCTACTTTGTTGAGTTGTCACTACTCCGCTCTCATTTAAAAAACAAACAAACAAACAAACAAACAAAAAAAACAGGGCTAAGACTGATTAAATGGGGATATAATGGGTACCATCAGTTATTGGGATGCAATAATAATGCATGTGGTTTATATTTTTGCCAAAGTACAGCGAAGTTTCAGAAAATTCTACTTGGATTTCTCTATTGGATTAGTCCATTTTCACACTCCTACAAAGAACTGTCCAAGACTGGGTAACTTATAAAGAAAATAGGTTTAACTGACTCACAGTTCCACATGTCTGAGAAGGCATCAGGAAACTTACAATTATGACAGGATGTGAAGACAGAGCAAGGACCTTCTTCAGAAGATGGCAGGAGAGAGAAGTGAGATCACAGGAAAAATATGCCACTTTAAATACCATCAGATCTCATGAGAATTCACTCATTATCACAAGAGCAGCATCAGGGTAATCACCCCATGATGAAATCACCTCCCACAAGGTCCCATCCTTGACATGTGGGGATTATGGGAACTATAACTGAAGATGAGATTTGGGTGAGGACACAGAGCCAAACCATGTCAGCCCACTCTTCGCTCTCCCCAAATCTTATGTCCCAAAATTTCAAAACACAATCATGCCTTCCCAATCATCCCCCAAAGTATTAACTCATTCCAGCATTAACACAAAAATCCAAGTCCAAAGTCTCATCTGAGACAAGGCAAGTCTCTTCAGTCTATGAGCCAGTAAAATAAAACACAAATGAGTTGTTTTCAAGACACAATGATGATACAGGCATTAGTAAATATACAAATTCCAAATGAAATAAATTGGCCAAAACACAGGGGCTACAGGCCCCCATGCAAGTCCAAACTCAGCAAGGTAGACGCTAAAACTTGAAAATGATCTCCTATGACTCCATGTCTCAAATCCAGAGCATGCTGATGCAAGAGGCGGGCTTCCACAGTCTTGGGCAGCTCTGCCCCTGTGGCTTTGTAGGGTAGAGCCCCACTTCCAGTACCTATTTACTGTATTAGTCTGTTTTCACACTGCTGTAAAGAGCTGCCTGAGACTAGGTAATTTATAAAGAAAAGAGGGTTAATTGACTCACAATTCCACATGGCTGGGGAGGTCTCAGGAAACTTACAATCATGGTGGAAGATGAAGAAGAAGCAAGGACCTTCTTCACATGATGGCAGGAGAGAGAAGTGAGAGTGCAGGAAAAAGCTGCCCCTTTTAAAACCATCAGATCTCATGAGAATTCACTCACTATCACGAGAACAGCATGGGAGACACTTCCCCCATGATCCAATCACCTCCTACCAGGTCCCATCCTCGACACATGGGGATTATGGGAATTACAACTCAATATGAGATTTGATTGGAGATACAGAGCTAAACCATATAATCTGTCATTACAACTCTTACTCTAAAGGCATAAGAATCAATATAGAGAATATAGCAACTACCAACTTTGTCTATTCCGAGTATATATTAAGGAACTGGGGATATATCTACTGGTGAAGGATACATACATTGACAAGTGGTCCCACTGTGAGCTGATCTGTGAACAGACTGTTTATTAAACTGGTTTTGATACCTTCATTGTGATACTTCAAGTTTCTGGGTATCATTACCACTTAAAATTCTATGCATAGATGTCTTGAAATGTTTGAGACCTCCCTTTTCTTCAGTTGATGGTTACTTAAACATTAATGCCATAAATCGTTTGGAAAAGAACTTGAAGGTATCATTATTTCGATGGTATTATTGGGCCCCTCTTCCAAAACCCCAGTCTCATCTTCAGTCTATGGCTTCTGAATCAAAACTCATCTCTGTACAGAAGCTGACAAAAGCAAGATCCTTCTGATCATGTATCCTTGCTATATTTGGTTGTACAGAATAAGGAATACCCTTGTTAGATGCTCTTCAAATTTACATCTACAGAAGCCATGCACCACTAACCATTTCATAACTCTAGCAAGTCAGGTCTCCTTTGTTATTACTCTAGTCTTAACTCTCATATGATAACTATATCCACCTGTTTCCTGTCATGTAAATGCCACCTCCTGGTCTTTGTTTTGGTGTTGTATTATCACCATTGCTATTAGTGAACCCAGTTCTGTAGTGGTAT
Organism: Mandrillus leucophaeus; assembly: GCF_000951045.1. Lineage (NCBI taxonomy): Eukaryota > Metazoa > Chordata > Mammalia > Primates > Cercopithecidae > Mandrillus > Mandrillus leucophaeus. The sequence continues at coordinate 277,972 of NW_012107808.1, read as the reverse complement.
ATCCTACAATCAGTCATATAGAAATGAGCTATCACTGAATTTCTTGATGACGCTAGAGTTCATACTGCCAACACATTCTTAATTACTTTGGTAAATAGTTTATCGCCACACCAATGGGAGGCAGTAATTTGAGGGCTGTGTGTGTGTGTGTGTGTGTGTGTGTGTGTGTGTACTTCAGGTTTACATGGTATTTCCATTTTAGAATACCTACTTACTTAAGGCTTGTAATCCTATTTTGCATAAGCTATCAGAAGTAGCATTTCTACCTTACTTAGTGTGGGTTATCAGTCTTTCCATGTTTTTATAAGACATCCTCCTTTCATGTTTTTATTATTTACTAGGAGTCTGAAAACTGAGATAACACTCCAAAATTGACCAATACTTTCCTATGTATTTGTATGTACCTCCCCACTTCCAATATTTGACTAGTATCTAATACGGTAATCTCACGCTTACTCTCTCAGCCATGACTAGTAGCTGTTGGCTAGATTCTCTAACTCCTTTGAGGTATGGTTTATTTACTCTCCTATCAGGCCCACACGTCACCAGATGGGCAATGTTGTGGCTTAACTTTGGTTATTGATCTAATGGTCAGAAGGGAATGTGGAAACACATTGTGAAGGTGGAGTACTTTGTAGTATGAAGGGGAGGTCTCTAAGTCATTTTGACACAAAGGGGGCTCCCCTTAACAGGAATGTATTGGTCATATCTGTGGCCGATGTTGAAATCTAAGGGTATGTGGGTTTACAATATTTTTAGAGTAATAATCCAGATGCTCTTATTCCATGATAGTTTCATTCTTTCCTGGCCTGAGTTTTTATGTGGCTATAGCAGACCTGCTTACGTTGAGAGTTTAAGTTTCTTTACAGCTCTCTTTGACTCATGATTGAGATTTTGGTTTGGTCCTCAACATTCTTTGCCTCTAGCTGCAGTAAATGAGATCCTCTTTATATGCTACTTGCATTCATGCACTGGCATTCATGCTTAGCTTTTAATTCCAGATTAATCAATCACATTTTTATCTTTTTCTTCAAGGCATACTTCAAGCTTAGCAAAGCTACTCAATTCCACTCTCCTTATAACTACTATGTCTCCAATATTTCTCAAATATTTAACACATCACGCCATATCATCTAGTTCATTCTCTTTTACTGTCTACCTGAGTGTATACCATCGCTCCGCCACTGAAGATTTTAAAAATTGCATTGTTCTCTTGTGCCAGGGGCTGCCTTTACTTTATTTATCACCATTGATGGTGTCCTCATTTTCAACCGGGCAGTGGATAATCCAACTGCAAAACCTCATTTTAGCTTCTGCTTTCTCAGACCAGTTCAGATACCAGCCCTTTTTGGTCAGGTTCCAGATGAAGAAGGGCCTGATATGGGACTTAGCATGCATAAGATTTATTAGGGGACTATTTTTGAGAATAATCCCCTAATAAATGAAAACTGCTTCCTCTGCCCAATCTTGTCTCCTGTCCTTCCTGTAAAAGATGAGGAAAGGGAAGGAAAGGAAACAAGATTGGGCGAAGGGGGCAGTTTTCATTCTCAATGAATTGTTTATTCAGCTGATGGAGTCTGTATCTGGAGGGCCCCTCAGATCCATAAGGAGCCACAGAAAGAACATGAATCTTCATAAACCTGCATGAATCAGTTATCACGAACATGCTGCCTCTTAGGAATTCATGAGATGAAGATAGTTACCTCAGCCAATGTCACTTTGCCCTCTCAGGGCAAAACTGTGCAGCACAATTCTCTGTTGTGCTGTCTAATGCATTGCAGATGTTTAGAAGCATCCCTGGCCTCTATTCACTAGATGTCAGTAGCACCCTCCCCTAGTTCAAGAATTACACTGTTATCTTGTGTCAGGGGCTGCCTGTACTATACCTCACCAGTGATGGCATCCTTCTTTCCATCTGGGCAGTGAGTAATCCAATTATATCAATTCAATGATTGGACTAAGTATATAATGTATATTTTCCCTCAAATGGTATCAGGAAGAAATGGAATGCTAAATTTAGCTAATTAGTAAATTTCACATATTTTATACCATTTGGACAAGGGAGATTGGGAGTTAAATAAAATTTGAAAGAATAGTTTAGGCTAACATCCAGGCTGGTCCCTCCATCACCAAGGACCCTTTAGGACAAACAGAAGATTAGAACTGCTGTCCTAAGCATTTAAGATGGCAATGGCAAGCTGTTGTAGTGTATATATGAGTGTATGAGTTATGCATTAAAAAAGGCTTTGCAAACTACTCCATGTTGATAATAAAAAGGTAGTGGAAAGATGATAGAAACATAAGTTTCAAATACTACTGAGCTGCTGACTAGCTCAGTGACCTTGGTCATTTCACTCACTCACTGAGCTTTTCCTCACTCTTATTTGAAGATGATTCAAACCTTACAGTGTTAATATTTTTGTGCATATGTGAGTGCATTCATATAAGTTTGAAGTTTAAAAGAAATTTAACTTGTGTACGTATATAAAATATGTACATACACATAAGAATATCTAGCATTGTGCCTGGCCTGTAGTGGTTACTCAAATGCCAAATGAATTTTAATAACTAGCATTCAGCCTTACCTAAAAAGACAAGAACATCTTGCAAGTAATTGCTTCTGTCTTCTAAGATAACTGCTGCTGTTGGGCAACACAGTAGGGACTCCCAGTAGAAGCAACCTTGCTCTCATTGCATCTGCTCCCGAGAAATCAAGAAATAATTACCTTTTTATTTGGAGACTTGATTGATGCAGCAGCCTTCCCTGTGGCTGTGGAGAGATAAACTGGGCCAAAGAGAATAACCTGGATTTTATTCTGCCTTGATTACGCCTGTTGCAGGGATAATTTGAATCAGGGCGGGAAGTACCTTAGCTGATTAAAGAGAGGACCTTGGGCACATCAACTCTCAAATATCTTGATTACAGAAATTGAAGGCTCCCATTCTATGTTCGTGAATATCGTGAAAATGTGACATCCTGCATTGCCAAGGTAGCTATCTGAATTATATGAATACAAGGAGAAAAAGGGTTTAATGATCAGCGGCAATGTCAAGGACTGGAATCATGACAGGAACAAGTAGTGCTTCCTAAAACGGTGCAAATGATTTATAGTTGAAAATGGCAATCACTTCAATTTATATTGATGAAAATAGAATTCTTTTAAAAAGTCTCCATTTAAAAAAATACATGCCTCTTTCAATGATGATAGCTACATGACTACCCCATATTATCAGTTGAAAATTAACATTAAAATATCTTTCACCTACATAATTTTTGGAATGGATGTGGAAAATATTCAGATTACCAACGATTGTAAACACTTCAATTGTAATGTTTTTTGTTAACTTGGCTACTTTCTTATATTAAAAAAAAATAAAAATAACTAAAAATACACTTAAAACTGTCTACATTTTAGAAGCATTAATTAGGTAAATGGGGGAGGCATAAGAATAGTGGAAGACTTTGGACAGAAAGATTCAGTGCTCTTAGTAAATGTCAGGTATAATGAGAGGAGAGCAGTGTTACAATTCAGAGCACCTAGATTCCAATCTTCACCACCATACAGCAGTTGTCTGGAATTATGCAAATCATTGTGTCCCTTTGAATTTTACTGTCCTACTCAAAAAGTTGAGATGACAAATAGATCTATTGTTTACAAGTTTCTATAAGTTTTCATGTCATTGTAAATGTAATATGCTACACAGATTATTTTAAAGCACTGCAAAACTATTCAACATTTTCATTAACAACATTAACTAAAATGTAAATAATTTATCAAGGAATAAATAAAATATGTTAAACCCAGTGTGTGTTCCACAACAAGTCTTCAATAATGGTGATAAATGAAAGTTGTACTGAATATGTTATTTATCGTCTTTATTTTTCATTAAAAAATCTGCTAAATGTTGAATGATGAGTACTTAATTCAATTCATGTAAACAGAGTTAACGGGTCAAATAAACATTAAAAATATTAAGTGATACTGATGCTAGTAATATTTGTTTAATGTTTGTAGGGGTAATATATAGGTCCTAGTAATAATAAAAATTTATATTAAATTAATGCTTTCTTATGCTAACTCAATTCAACATTTAGAATGATTCAATAAAAAATAACCTGGGATTTTATCTATCACGGTTTATCAGATATTGTTTGTTTTATACAGGAATATATATTTATATAATTCTAGGAAAGAGAAGAATCTTGATTTTATTCTCTTTGATTTCCCCTGCTGCAAAGATAATGTGAGTTTATGGTACTGTGTATATATTTTATTATAAATTATAGAGTCAGGAGCTATGTATAAAATTTTTGAGAGAGAAAAAATGATTAATGCATAGCATAAAATATACATACATAATTATTTTTTATGTAATTTATAGTTACATATACTTGCTAATACACATACAATCTTAAATTTTAAAATATTTTGATATTTTAAATATTATTTAAGTAATTATTTGTTTAACTATATGTATACATATATATTTATATTTAAACAACATTATTTTAAATTTTCCTTTATATTTCACCTTACTTTGAAAATGATGTATAATTTACTACAAATCATTTCACCTCCCACAGAAAATACATGTGATTCAATGATAGATCATATTTTATTTATTTCACTGGCTTCAGGGTCAACTATTCAAGATACAAGGAGTCTGTGTTTGCCTTGGCCATATTTAACATCAAGGATCAAAATTAGGGAGAATTACTTAAGGGCAAATAAGTCTCCAAGGCTAAAGCAAGTGCAGGCTCTCAGGCTGCCTGTGTTCAGATTTAAGCTTTGCTAATTCATAGTCCTGTAGCTTGGGAAAATGAGGACAGAAAACATGCAGAATAGTCATAGAAACTTGTTTGTACTCATACAATGCTTAATAGTCTTCCTGGACTGACACATTAGTAAGTATTTGGTTAGTGTTATATATCATAGTTGGCATTACTACCAAAGTATAAAAAATGCCTCGCTTAGCCTAGCCTAGAATTCATTGCTCTTCCTCAGGTTTGCTTTGGGTTGATTCGTAACTCTCAGTTGAAGCCATTTCATAGTCTATCTCTGTGGTTAGTGGAAAAGTGACAGGTGATCATAGCTACAAAAACATCCATAATTTTCACAAATAATAAAGGAGGAAATTGAGAATTTTTATTGCAATCTCATGATGAGACATTGGGACTAAATGAAGACTGAAAGAAAGATATAAACTATGCAGAGAAGTGCTTTTGGGCATAAAAAGGTACTATGCAGAGAAGTACTTTTCTGCATAAAGTGCTTTTATGCACTGTGCCACCAGTTCTTAAAACAGGGCTTGTACATTGGTGCTTACTGAGTGGTTTTTTAATGAATAACCAATGCAAGATCCAATGCAGCCATTAAGAGTGAAGAACAGTTTCGCTTACATGCATTATCTCATTTAAGTCTCTCAAAATCTTGTCACATAAGCAAGTGTGATTTTATAATTTAAAAGGAGGTGTGAGAAATAATACTATGTAGACTTGATCTGTTTTTTGTACTGTAATTTTAATTATCCCACAAGTATCAAATGGCACTTACCAGTCATAAATGATATATTTGTAATTTTTGTTACTCCTAGGGATTAAGACTAACTACATGTATTCTTCTTTAATGCTTGCTAAATTTAAGTTGTTGTTTATTCATATTTTGAGACATGAGACAAATATAACCCACCCCAGGGAGCCTCATTTTCTGATTCGTTTTTCTCTTCTATATTTATCCTTTTTATATTGTGGTGCAATAAAATATTCAAATATCTTTAGCCCTAATTTGAGTCAGAGCAACATGATATGGCAGAAAAAAATGAATATGTTAAACGATTGTTGATTTTACCTGCAAAAGCATAAATGTTTCTCTTATTAAAATAAAATTAATTAAAATTGATTATTTTTGGCCGGGCGCGGTGGCTCACGCCTGTAATCCCAGCACTTTGGGAGGCTGAGGCAGGCGGATCACGAGGTCAGGAGATCGAGACCATCCTGGCTAACACGGTGAAACCCCGTCTCTACTAAAATACAAAAAATTAGCCGGGCGCGGTGGCGGGCGCCTGTAGTCCCAGCTACTCGGGAGGCTGAGGCAGGAGAATGGCGTGAACCCGGGAGGCGGAGCTTGCAGTGAGCCGAGATGGCGCCACTGCACTCCAGCCTGGGCGACAAAGTGAAGACTCCGCCTCAAAAAAAAAAAAAAAATTGATTATTTTTTAAAAATATTTTGTTTGGTTCTATGTTTTAATTTGTTAAAAGTAAATGAATATATTTATTGGCATTTTATATCTAAGAAGTTTGTTTTTGGTTATCTAGCATGTAAGGGTGCTTATCTTCTAACAATTTATGTCTTCTGTTTTCTTTGTGACTTTGTAGATTTCATTAATCTGAATTAAACTGATCATTTGAGCAAGTGCTTCACCAGTGACTTGTTTCACACTTCTAGAAGAGTTTTTAATTAGAGTAATCTTTCATAGCATTTTTAATCTAGTAACTTGAAGCCTCATAATATATTCACTCCACATAAAAACACTTGTCAATAGAGTCCACAGGATGATTTAACATGCCACACACACACCTCTTGTTCTTCACATTGATATGTATGTAATACAGTCAGACCCACCTCTTCATTACTTCCAAAGAGCCAACTTTATCATTCTTTCTGATCTTTTTTTCAAGGGAAAATCTGTTCTTAGGACTTTTTTTCTCCACTTTTCTTTCAGCTATTCTTTGGGTTTTCTCTTCTGTCACATTTTCAAAATGCCATCATTCATGATGTATCACTGTCTTTAAGTGTCATTATAGGAATTAAATATCCTTTTATTTTTATAGTTTCAAGTCCGTCCTTTGTTGAACTTACTCAACAAGCACTAAATATTTTTATTCATTTTAAAGAAAATTATTTCAAAGAATTATCTACATTAATTGTCTAAATGGTTTTATCATGGTGAAATATATATATATATATGTAAACAAAATTTGTCATTTTAATCATCTTAAAATATTCAGCTCAGTGGCATTTTATATTCATATTGCTGTGCAACCATCATCACTATCTATTCTAAACCTTTTTTATCACTTCCAACAGAAACTCTGCACTCATTAAGTAATAACTTCTATTCCCTCTCCCCCAGCCCCTGAGAACTTCTCTATGAATTGTCTTATTGTAAATATTTCAAGTAAGTGGAATGTTACATCATTTATTCTTATGTGTCTCATTTCTTTTAGTTAGCATAATTTATCCAAGGTTAAGGCATATTTTAGCATGTATCAGAACTTTTTTTAATGACCAAATAATATTACTTTATGTCTATTTATCACATTTGGTGTATCCATTCATCTGTTGACGGATACTGGTTGCCTTCAATTATTTCTATTTTATTTTTATTTTAAGTTCTGGGGTACATGTGCAGGATATGAAGATTTGTTACATAGGTAAACATATGCCATCGTGGTTTGCTGCACCTATCAACCCATCACCTATGTATTAAGCCCAGCATGCATTAGCTATTTTTTCTAATGCTTTCTCTATCCCCACTCCACACCCCTGACACTCTGAATCTTTTTGAATACTTTACATAAAGCTTTTGTTTCCAGTACCTCAAGGAAATTAATGTTATCAAGGTCCTCAGTGATCTTCATATGTTTAAATTGAATGGTTGATTATCAATCCAAGTATTGTTTGATATATAAATGGCATTTTACAGGACTGAGTACATTTACCTACATGAAATGCCTTCACTAGATTACCAAAAACTACTGAAGGGATTTAGAAAGTAGGACGGCCCTTTTGCAGATTCTGTGTAGAAACTGAGACCTTTCCCCTTGAAAATACCAGAGAGGACCTCCACAGGAGCTCTAACCAACTATTTATATTGTCTCATTGTTCTGGGTTAGATGACATGCCCATTCTTGATTCAAATACAGAAAGGGAAGATATAATCATTCTAATTTTCTCCAACTATTCTCTGGAGCTGAGGGTAGACTCAGTAGTTGCTGAATAAGATGCACAAAGTTGTGAAAATGGTGAATATCCAAAGACCTTTCTGTTTGAAAAGAGAAAGGGATTCTGTTTGGAAGGAGAAAAATATGAATGATGATGGATGGCAGCTAACAATATCCAGTGTATGCCTGAAACCATATCCATAGAATGTTTTTTAAAAATATCATTTCTACCTCAAGTACTGGTATTCGACTCTAAGAAACGTACTTATGTGCTTATTTAAACATTAAACCAGCATAAATGTAGAACATTTTCTAAATTTTCTCCATGAAGGTTCATATCGAATAGAAAAAGCTATTATTTTCTTCTTTTCCATTACGGAGCATGATCCTTTGAATGTTTGAACTTTTTCCTTGAAAGGCACTTTAAAACAGAAGTGATATGCATTTAGCTTCATGATGGTTATAGGTAAGATTTAATAGCTAGTCATACAAATAAAACCTGAAGGTGGTAAGCAATGATCTGTGCATGAAACAAGCACCCCAATTTCCAGAAGGCTCTCAATTAAATGAAAATAATTATTGAACTGATCTTCCGCTACCAAAATGTTAATTAAAATTTCATTACTGTTCATCAGCCACTCATACTGTAGCTCTGGGATAATGGTGATGCAGCATCTCAGTATACTATAATCTTAGTGATGTATTTTTATATCATCACCATAAGAAACATTGTGTTACTATGGAATATTTGAGATTTCTCACTGCCTGAGGCATGTATTTATTTTGTATCCTTTTCATTTTAGTTTATTGTGTTCAATCCTTTTCTGAATCCATCTACCTGTACCTGATGCATGAGTCTCTGATGCTGGGCCACAGACAAATGTTCACCCAGCACTGGCCTTGAAAATAAAACATGATGTTTGTGTCATAATCATAGCTCACATCTGACTTCATACTTGGTACAGCTAATTGTACTCCTTTTTCCTTGTGTAATTGCCAGATCCTGATGAGTTTTACGTGTTAAAAAATCCTCTTTCCTATGGAATTATAAACTATTTCATTGTTCAAACCTTACAATATCATGAATTTAGTACTACCTTTTTTCTGGAAATATTTGGCATATGAACCTCTCTCACTTATGAGCAGCATATTTGTTAATTGAGATTATTGTAGATTCACATGTGGTAGAAGGAATAATACACAGAGATCCCTTATATACTTCGTCCAGTTTCCCCCAGTGGTGACATTTTGCCTAAGCATAGTATAATAGCATAACCAGGATATTAATATAAATACAATCCACTGATCTAATTCACACTTACCGAGTTTTACCTACACACATATATCTGTCTATTAAATCTGATACAATTTTAAAACGAGTAGATGTGTTTATCCACAAATAGGAGTAAAAATGCTAAACACCGATAACACTGTAAGGATCCTTTCTATTCTTTGGTAACTATACACACCTCCCTTCATTTCTCCCACTCATTTCTAAACGTTGCCACTAAACTGATCCTCTATTTCTAAAATGTCATCATGAATAGAAAATACAGAATATAAACTTTGGGAATTAGTATTTTTTTTAACTTTGTGTGATTCTCTGGAGACTTGCCTAAGTTGATATGTACATAAATAATCTATTCCTTTTTAAAGTAGTATTCCATGGTGCATATTTACTGCCATTTGTTTGACCATTCACCTACTGAAGTACATCTGGATTGAGTCGAGGTTTTGGCTATTATGAATACATCTGCTATAAATATTTGTTGTATAGGTTTTTGTGAACAGAGCTTTCTCCCCACTCATGGAGACATTCACAAGAGTACGATTTGCTAGGCTGAATGACAGTTGTATACCTTTTTTTATTACCAAGCTCCAGGCTATTTTCTACAGTGGCTGTATCATTTTACATTTTCACAGGAAATAGATGAGTGATCTAGTTTTTCTACAGAAATGGCAATATTTGCTGCTGTCACTATTTTTTTTTTAAATTTTAGCCATTGTAATAGATGTGTGGTATTAGGTAATAATATATCACTGTGGTTTTAATTTGTAATTTTCTGGTAAACAATGACGTTGATATGATGCTTATTTGCCATCTGTATATCCTCTTCACTGAAATGTCTCTCTATATCTTTTGCCCATATTCTAATTGAGTTTCCTAGTTCATTTTTACAACACCTTTTACAATCTGTATAGTTTTGTTTTGTTGAGGTTGGAGAGGTCTTTTTAATGTTCTAAATACTAATGCTTTCTCAGATATCTAATTTTAAAGTGTTTTCTCCAAATATGTACCTTGGTCTCTTTATCCTTTTCACATTGGTTTTCACTAAGAGAAAGTTTATAATTCTTTTATTTTATGTATTGTGCTTTTGATGTCAAGTCTGAGAAATTGTAGCTTTGCTCTAGATCCTGAAGATTTTTTTCTTTTAGTTTAAACATGTTTTTTAGTTTTACATTTACATTTAAGGATATAATTTATTTTGATTTAATTTTTGTATGTTATATGATGTGTAGTCTGAGATTCTTTTTCTTTTATATTTTTTCCTTTTGGTTTATGCATATACAATTGCCACAGGACCATTTCTTGAAAAGAACATTTTTCAGTTTAGTTCTCGCATCTTGCCCAAAAGTTTGTTAGGTATATTGTATGGGTCTGTTTCTAGGCCCTCTACCTTGTTTCCTTGGCTTATGTGTCAATACCACATAATATTAATTAATGTATGTAGATAATAAGTCTTGAAATCAGATATAATAATTCATTCCTTTTTATTTTTCCTTTTTAAAATTATTTTAGCTAGTTTAATTCCCTGGGCATTCCATGTAAATTTTACAGTAATAATTCCATATTTATACAAAAAAGTGGGCTATTTTGGATAAGAATTACATTAAACCTGTGCATTGATTTAGAAAAAAACTAGCATCGTTACTATACTGTTTCTTCCAATCCATGAACACAATGTCTTTCCGCTTATTTAGGATTTTTAATTTATTTCATCATTGTTGTATATTTTTTAGCATAAAAGTCTTGCACAGTTTTGTTAGATTTACAGTTAAACAATTCATTTTTGAGTGTTGTGAATGGTATTGTGTTTTTAATTTCAGTGTTCATGGGCACACTCTAGTATCTAGAATGAAAAACTTATCTTGTATCTTGTGACCTTGCTGGCATCATTTAGTAGCTCTGTTTTTTGATAGATCCTTTAGGATTTTCCACATGGACAATCATGTTATCAGCAAATAGAAATTTTTTTTTACTTTTTCCTTTCTTGTCTATATACCTTTTGTTTCCTTTCTTTTCGTTATTGCACTGGTTGAGGACTTCCAGAACTAGGTAGAAAAGAGAAGTAAGAGCAGTCACCTTCACCTTATGTGCCAGGCTGTTCTTATGTTGCTACAAAGAAATACTTGAGAATGAGTGATTTATAAAGAAAACAGGTTTAATTGGCTCACAGTTCTGCAGACTGTACAGGTAAAATGGCACTGGCATTGGCTCAGCTTCTGGGGGCCTCTCAGGGACATTTTACATACAGAGAAGAGATATGTCACATGGCCAAAGCAGAATCAAGAGAGAGAGTGGAAGGAGGTGCCACAAACTTTAAAACAACCAGATCTCATGAGAACTGACCTTCTAACCTGAGGACAACACCAAGACACGAGGGATCTGCTCCCATGACCCCAAAACCTCTCACCAGGCCCTACCTCCAACACTGGGGATTACATTTCAACATGAGATTTGGTGGGGACATATATCCAAACTATAGCACCTTGTTCCTGATTTTAGGAAGGATTTTAGGATGTTTTTCATCATTAAGGATAATCTTAGCTGTAGGGTTTTTACCTGTTATTTAAAATTTGGAGAAGGTCTTCCTCTATTCCTAATTTTCTAAGAGTTTTTTATTAAAAACATGTATTTTTTGCTGAATTAATTTTATGCATCAATTGACATGATCATCTGATTTTTCTCCTTTAGCCTGTTGATATTGTTCATTGCAATGACTGATTTTGTAATGTTGAACCATCCTTGTATTTCTGGAATAAACACACTTGGTCATGTGTATAATTATTTTTATATATTGTTCAGTTTTATTTCATAATATTTTGTTAATGATTTTTATATCTGTATTCACGAGGGATACTAATCAATGATTTTCTTTTTTGTGCACTGTCTGGCTTGGGTATTAGTGTAATACTTCATAAGAATAGTTAGGAAATTTTCACTTCATGTCTATTTTCTGGTAAACTTGTATAAATTTGGTATTAATTACTTCTCAAATGTTTATTCGTATTCTCCAATGAAATCATTTCAGCCAGGAATTTTATTTGTCAGGACCTTTTAATTAATAATTTAATTGCTTAGATTGTAATAGAGCTATTTTAGGTTGTTAATTTTGTCTTGGTAATTTTTGATAATTTGTGTTTTCAAAAAATTATTCCATTTATTTTAAGTTGATGAAACTATGAGCATAAAGTTGTTTGTATTATTCTCTCTTTATCTTTTTAAAAGCTACAGAATCAAGAGTGTTATTTCTTACTTTAATTTTGACATGAGCAATAGGTGTCTTTTTGTTATTTTAGCTTAGAATTTTTGGAGTTTTATCAATTTTATTGATAAACATATTTGAAAGTATTTGGTTATATTAATTTTCTTTATTGCTTTTCTGTTTTCAATTTTATTGATTTCTGCTTTGATTTATTTTTTTCTTTTGTTTCAAGCTTATTTTGCTCTTCTGCTTCTACTTTTGTTAGTGGAAATGTAGATTATCAACTTGAGACCTCTCATTTTTAATGTAAGTCTACATTGCTATCAATTTTTCTCTAAACGCTTTTTTAGTTCTATGTGGCATAATATTTTGTATCTTTTAAATCGTTCACGTATATGTATTTGCTTTTAAATTATTTGAGACTTCCTTTTTGACCCATGGATCATTTAGAAATATGTTATTTCCCACATGTTCTCAGATTCCTGTTTTGTTATTTATTTCTAGTTCGATATAAAAATTAGATAACACACTTTAAATTATTTCTTTTTTTAATTTGTTGAGGCTTGATTAATATCTACTTATGTCTATGATCTATCTTGATGAGTATTGCATGAAGGTCTGAAAAAAAATGTGTGTTCTGCTGTCACTGAACGGAGTGTTTATATGTGGTAGTTAGATCTTCTTAGTTGAATGAGCAGATATTCTAGATATTCTAGGTCATTGCTGATTTTCCAATAATTCTATCATTTATCATTGTTATAATGACAGTGTTGGAGCCTGCAATTACAGTTGTGAATCTCTCCTGTCAACTCTTTATCTGTTTTTGTTTCATGTTATTTTGCAAATATGCTCCTGTGATCGGTACATAATTAGAATTTTTATGTCTAGTTGATTGATTCTTTTGTTTGTTTGTTTGTTGTTTGTGAGATGGGGTCTTGCTCTGTCATCCAGGCTGGAGTGCAGTGGCGCGATCTCTGCTCACTGCAAGCTCCACCTCCCGGGGTCACGCCATTCTCCTGCCTCAGCCTCTCGAGTAGCTGGGACTACAGGCGCCACCATGCCCGGTTAATTTTTTGTATTTTTGGTAGAGACGGGCTTTCACTGTGTTAACCAGGATGATCTTGATCTTCTGACCTCGTGATCCGCCTGCCTCGGCCTCCCAAAGTGCTGGGATTACAGGCGTGAGCCCCTGCGCCCGGCCTGTTCGATTCTTTTATCATCATTGGTATAAGAGAAACAAGGAACAAAAACATGTACATGAAATGTGGTTCAGACAAGAAGGCATAGACCCATTTCTTCTTGCTGCCTCTCATGAGACACAACCTTAAGCACTGCAAGTGGTAAAAAGACAAATATAGAGGAGAACCCTGAAGGTAGTAAAAATAAGAGTGCTTTCTTTTTACTATCGTTGTGTTTTACTATCTATTAAATTTCCACAGTATATCGCTAGAGCCTATATTGTATCTGTGGACACTCTTTAAATGTTGACATTTAAGCAAAAGTCTAAAGAATAAATCTAGAAATAAAAATGAATGTGAAATTTGATGAGAAGGATTGGCTCCTGCTGCAAACAAATTTCTGTTCATTATACATTACTCAGTCAGTGGGTATATTATAGCAGCATGAAATGGTCTAATACATCCGGTCAAGAATGGAGAATCTCAGTCCTATGAGGACAAAGAGGCTTCCATGACCTACCAGGTTGCCTGGTATTGCTCTGTCTCTCCTGCAGGGTCTGCCTTGTAGCCTGGGTATCTCTTGGTAGAAAAAAGAAGTCTCAGGGCAGATGGGTAAGGAGAGGCACTCTCATGTCTTAAGTTCAGCTGGTGCTATCCTAGGGACTACTGTTTGATCTGCAGAAACAATGGGCCTATCTGGGCTGCCTTCTGCTACTATGTCATAGGGAGAAAGAAATACTATATGGCGTTCCTCTGTCAGGTGGGAGGACACGAGGCATCTTGATGTTGTGTTGTTGCTCAGATCCCGGGTCCCCACACCAGCTCTTCTATTTTTACCAAACGCAGAGTTCTCCCTTATTTGCTTTTTGCATCATTTGCAGTGTTGAAGGCTGCGCCTAATGAGAGGGAGCAAGAAGAAATGGGCCAGTGCCTTCTTATCTGAGCCACAGCTTACTTAGATGTTTTTGATCCTTGTTTCTCTAATATTAATGATTAATTTTTAAAACTTTAGCCTGAATTAATCTGTATTACCTTATTTCCATAAACTCCATAAAGACAGAATGTAGGTTTCAGTTTTATATACTTAAACACCCTGCCTACAGTTTACAAAGAAATGATATGTCATTTAAGTTACATAAATGGGAAAAAGATTAATCACAGACAGTTTATCTCTTTAAAAAATAACACACATTTTACTTATTTCTGTATTTGTCTTAAGTTCAACCTTTTTGCCATTATCTTGATCAGTGTAAAATGCTCAGATGGTCAGTGCTATTTAACTTGTGTCTGTGTTTGGTTAGGATCAATTTAAACTCTCCAGGATAATGTCAAAATCAATTTCTTCCTTTATACTTTCTTATTTTCAAAGAAATGGTGCTAGATATTTCTATGAATACATAGAAATGTCTATGCGAATATGTATCTGACTAAAAATGTTGCAGGCATCTTTTCTTTTTTTTTCTTTTTTTTTTTTTACCCTTTGTAATATTTTTATTTTCTGTTCATTTAGTGATATAAGGGAAAGTTGTGAGCATTTAACTACATAATCTTTATGTTTCCACCAAACTCAATTTTTTAGTTCCTAGTACATGGCCTATAGTCTAACTTTAGCATATCCCTTTTATATTAGCTTATTTTCTTGTTAACAACAAGGATATCTCTTCTGGGGTATCCCAAGTCAACGTGGAAAAAGTAGTCAACAGGAAAATGAACAGAACAGTTATTGGATCTATATGAGAATTTAAAGCAAATGTTTCTAAATGACAAATTGTAACTCAGGAAATATTTTGCATATTCTATCAAAATTTTGTGAATTTTTATAATAAAGCATTCACAATTCAATTACGTGTAAAGGAAGAAAATACAAGCTACATCTGTCAATAAAATATTTTTTTCAATTTTTGTTTCATCTAGCAATATTCTCTTCCCTCCATAAGTAATCTGTTAAAAACTCTCTTCTTACTATCCGTCAGTCTTTTAAAATGTATTAAATTCCCACAATGCATTATTAGAGCCTATATCTGTGGCTCTTATGTGTTGGTATTTGAGCAAAAGTAGAAAGAATAAATCTAGAAATAAAAATGAATGGGAAATTTGACAAGAGAGATTGGTTTCTACTGCCAAAGATATAGCTATACTTCACCTAGTCTATCACTCAAGGAGGTTTCAGAATGAAGAATCATTTCCAAAATGCCATCCTACTTTCATCTTTTCCCAGGGAGGTTCAGATGTGGATCACTGAACAAAGAAAGTACAAAACCACAAATAGTCCCTCTAAGGTCCTTTAAACCACAAACTTGGAACATTTTTGTGACATTTCAAAATGACTTGTGATCCTGACACTACTATTTAAAGATATAGCTTGAATCAAATAAAATAAATTATAGGTCATCTAAGGATGGAACATTTTGTTTTGTTTTATTTCCCATTTGACTTCTTAAAACTAATTATCTTTCTTTAATATATATTGCAGGAGACTATATATTTTTAAATTCAGGTTATAGAACAAAAACACTTTCCTTCACTTATCATCATTTGATATAAGTTCTGTAAGTAAAACCTCAGTTCTACTTATATGTTTCTACATAGAAGCACCACCTATAGTTTGTTGACTTTTTAAAAAGAAGAAAGCAAAATTATAGTAACTGATTTTGCTATGAGACAGATCAACCTAGATTTTATGAATACAATAATTAAGTGCTTCAAATAGGTTTAGTGCTTTGTGGTATGAGATACTGCTTCCATCTAAAGAAACACCAATTTAGGAGAAACTAGAAAAAGAATTGAGAAAGAAGAAGAAAGTGTTTTTTGGAAATAGACCAACCATAAAAGAACAAAGCTTACTCTGCTCCTCTTAAAGTTTACTGCATTGTAATTGGGAATTTGTTGTTTTCCTGGTTCCTTGAGTAACAGAGACATAAGCAAAGATGGTATTTATGTTCTGCACGAGTCCACCCATGTCTGTATTGGTGTGATTACCCTCCCCTAAGGCTAAGTTACTAACTTATGATTTAACAGAGAGAGCTCAAACTATTCTAATGAAAGCTTATATAACTGCATATTATAAAGCATAATTGCTTGCATAGGCTCCCAATGTCTAAGGCAATCATGATCATATGCTTGCAAGTTGGTGAATGTAGAGGTTGCATACAAACCATGGAAAAATTTGGGGCACTTAGCAATTCAAATTCTAAATTAGGGGAGCAAATATTTCTGAGATCTTCAGAGCAATTCTGATTTTTACAGCCTAGTCTATGGATATGGTGTGTCTCAAATGAAATCCTCTCTTATGATTCCAGCTCAGTTCGCTGTATCCCTTTAGCTTCAAGTTGAACTCAGTTCTCTATTAGATATTTAGAATCCTCAGATTATTTGCAAGCACTATCTACAAATACATAAATTGTCCACTTTGCTAACCATTCTAAAAACACAGGTGACAACCTTTACATTTTCCCTTAATAGCATCACTATATTATAGTATGGCAGAAAGAATGCTAGGCACTTAAATCAGATTCTGAAATGCTGTATTGCTTGCTATTGACCTATATGGGCTTGGACAAGTAGCTGTATCTCTGGGATTTTCAGTGTCCTCATATGGAAAATTTAACTCTTAAAACCGTTAAGAGGCTTAAACCAGATAATTTGCTAAAATGGACTAAGATAGTGTCTGGCACAAAGCTTCCCCATGCTTCCTTTCTGCTTCTGTCTCTCCCTTTCCATGCACTTATGGTACCTCAGGCCATCATATCTGCTTTTACATTGGCTCATCAGACTAAAGTGTTAGCAGGGTTGGCTCAGCAATGGGAGATGGGAACACAAATTCAAATAAATAAGTCTTCCACTATTTTTTATCCTCGGCAGAATCCATTTTAATCGCTTGTTTCATCAAACAGTCATTGCACTCGATAACTTGTCCAACACACTAATGCAAAGCTAAATGACTGTCAACTGGCTCAGGACAGCCTGGCCCACTGCATGATGACAGGCTGTGATAGGATCTCTCATTATATTAGTGGAAATGCATTTCTAGTAAAATTATGCACTCATAAAATATAAATAAAAATATCTCTGAACTGAAGGAGTTATGTGCCAAGTAAGATAATGCTTTTGAGGTACTGAACTACAATGGTTGATAAATTAAAAAGTACTCAATAAATGTCAGATATAATTATTATTATTAAATGGCATATTTCTACTCAAAGAAAGCTAAACCTAGATTAAGCAAATTCTTAAATTTCAGATGTCTGTGTTAAAAACAACATGGAAAACTCAGTATTGCACATAGCACATCTTTAAATTATGACACACTTAAAATTGTTTATTCATTATTTTATGATACCAGAATCTAGAATGTTCCATTCTTAGTCTGACTTTAAATTAAATCAAGGCAAAAAATATGCAACACATTGCTAATCACTGTTAAATCATAAAGATACTGAGTTCTAAAGGTTTTTCTTTCTTCTTCTTCTGTTTATTTATTTATTCTTTAATTTTTATTTTTATTTTTTTGACAGGGTTTCACTCTGTTGCCCAGACTACAATGCAGTGGTTCAATAATGGCTAACTGCAGCCTCGAATACCTGGGCTCAAGCAATCCTCTCGCCTCAGTCTCCCAAGTAGCTGAGACTACAGGTACATGCCACCATGCCTTATTAATTTTTTATTTTTTGTAGAGATGAGATGTCACTGCGTTGCCCAGGCTGGTCTTGAACTCCTGGGTTTCAGTGATTTTTCCCATCATGGCCTCACAAAGTGTTGAGATTATAG
>NW_012107808.1:255935-257130 GCF_000951045.1 Mandrillus leucophaeus | reverse complement strand
TATACATATCATATTCAAACTGCAGAAAGCCCAAGATAATGTCTTGTAGGAAAACAGAGGTGAAAATCAGTTTATCTTTACAGGAAAAAAAAAAGCATAAAAAAACATATTGGACATATCAGAAGCTTGCAAAGCAGAAAGAAAATGGATTGAAATTTTTAAAGTGTTGCGAAAAACCACACCAACCTAGCATTCTATATCCAGGGAAATAATCCTTCAAAAATGAAGAATAAAACCCTTCCTCAGACCAACAAGAACTGGGGCATTTGTTCCCACTAGATCTGCCCTGCAAAATATGGTAAAAGACATTGTTGAGAGAAGGAAAACAATATATGTAAAACTCTAATCTACAAGAAGAAAAAAGATTCAGAGAAGGGATAAGTGAAAATACAGTAAAAATATTTTCTTTTTCTTAATTGATCTAATAGATAACTCTGTCTTCAAAGTAATAGCATTAATAACATATTGGGTGGTTATAATATATGGTAAAAGAAACAGAT
Source organism: Mandrillus leucophaeus (assembly GCF_000951045.1). Classification (NCBI taxonomy): domain Eukaryota; kingdom Metazoa; phylum Chordata; class Mammalia; order Primates; family Cercopithecidae; genus Mandrillus; species Mandrillus leucophaeus. Next base: position 256,630 of record NW_012107808.1, on the reverse strand, counting down.
AATAAAAATAAAAATAACATGGATCAGAATACAGACAATAAGGGTATCTCTGTTTTAAGGTACCTACACCACATGTGAAGCTATATAGAGTTATTTTAAGGTAGACTTAGATCAGTTAAATATATATAGTATACTCTGAAAAAAACTACTACTTTTTTTAAAGATGTATAACTGATACACCAAGAGAGGAAATAAAACAAAATGATACGAAATATTTGACTAAAGGTAAAGATAGCAGAAAAAGGAAGAGAAAGAAAAAATATATAACAATAGAAAAAAGTTCAAAAAGTGATACATATTCATAACTAAGCAACTATAGTAATAATTACTTTAAATATGAATTGCCTAAATACACCAATTAAAACCTAAAGCTCGTCAGAGTGGTTAACAGCAATGAAAACAGAAAATAAATAAGAACCAACAATAGGTTGTTTAAAAGAAATCTCCCTTAAAGGTAAAGACAAAGGAAAGAAAAAAGATTCGCCATGCTAATATTAAGCCAAAAGTGGAATAGCTATATTAATTTCAATCAAACCTGAGAAATTATTAGAGCTAATAAGTGGGCATTATATAATGAAATTACTAGAGCTAATAAGTGGGCATTCTATGGTGATAAATGAGAAATTGAAATTAATATTAGAACTAATAAGTGGGCGTATTAGAGCTAATTATTAGAGCTAATAAGTGGGCATTAT
>NW_012107808.1:253574-255388 GCF_000951045.1 Mandrillus leucophaeus | reverse complement strand
TTACTTTCAGGAAATTTGCCAGGAGCTCCCAGTGCAGTGCCAAGAAAAACCCTATTATGTTTTAGGTAGGGCAAGGAAAAAATAGCCATTTAAAATATGTCTGGCGTTTTCTTAATAAGATGCCTGTACTCCAACTGAAAATACTTTATCTGGGCCTCATTTAACTTGAAGGATGAACAATGATCCACCTTCCACCCCTTCCAGCCTTCCTCAATGACCTCAAGTAAGAGGAAAAATCTAAGGAACATTTAAGGTCTAAGGTCATGAGCAGTGACCACTAAAAGTCTGAGATTTAGTTATAAGATTATAGAATACTTCTCCACCTCTTTCATACCTCAACACCACATCACATCAACAGGGCTCCAACATAACACGGAATTACAGCTAAAGGAACTGCAACTCCTGGATGATTTAAGGAGTTCTTAGGGAAATGTAAAGACAATGGGTAGGGGGGGGTGAAAAATAAGAACATTAGAAGAAATTGGAGCCTCAGTCACCTATACATATAACAAACATTAAATACTGCCAAACTTCTGGGCCAGGTGTGGTAGCTCATGCCTAAACCATTAAAAAAACACATGGCTTAGATGGTTTCATTGGTGCACCAAATATTTAAGGAAGAAGGAATACTAATCCTCTATGAGTTCTTACAGAAGAAAGAACCAGAAAATTCTTCATAAGGAATTCTATGAAATCATTACTACCCTAATACCCTAACCAAATAAAGATATTACTAGAAATATCTGATGCCTGTAATCCCAGCACTTTGGGAAGCCAAGGTGGGTGGATCAGTTGAGATCAGGAGTTCCAGACCAGCCTGGCCAACATGGTGAAACCCTGTCTCTACTAAAAATACAAAAATTTGCCAGGCATGGTGGTGGGCATCTGTAATCCCAGCTACTTGGGAGCATGATGACGGGTTGTGATAGAATTTCTCATTTCTCCTGAGGCAGGAGAATCACTTGAACCTGGGGAGACGGAGGTTGCAGTGAGCCGAGGTCACGTCACTGTACTCCATCCTGGGCAAAAAGTGCGAGACTCCATCTCAAAACAAACAAACAAACAACAACAACAACAAAAACACTGCCCAACTTCTAGTCATGTTAACATGCAATCTCACATCAAAGCTTATTTATCTCTTTTCCTATTACCTGATTCAAAAAAATTAAAGGCAAACTTAAAGGCAAGAGAATACACAGTCACAAGAGACAAAGCAAGCATCAGAACTAGACTCAGATAAGACAAAAATATTGGAAATATCAGACAGGGAATTTAAAATAATGATCATAAATATGTTAAAGGATTTCACATATAAAGCAGACAATATGCAAGAATTGATGACTAATATAACTGGAGATATAAAACTTTAGGAATGAATTAATAGGACATGCAAAACTCAAAAATACTTAAAACAAATTTCAAAAAAGAATGTATCTGATGGGCTCACAAGTGGACTAGACATAGATGGGGAAAGAATCAGAGAACCTGAAGATAAGTAAATAGAAATTTCTAAACATGAAATAAAAAAAGAAAAAAATGGAAAAGAATTCAGAAAAGAATATTCAAGAATAACAGAGAGGAGAGAAGGAAAAAAAGGGCAGAAGACATATTTGAAGTAATAGTAGTTGAGAGTGTTCAAAAATAATGATAGACACCAAACTATAGATCCAAGAAGTTCAGAGAATACAAAGTTGCATTACATATATATGTGTGTGTGTATTTATATATATATGTGTGTGTGTGTTTATATATAAATCTTATATATAACATATATATGAACTTATAACTTATAAAAGTTTAAAAGTTTATATATA
>NW_012107808.1:233038-252589 GCF_000951045.1 Mandrillus leucophaeus | reverse complement strand
GGCATTCTATGGTGATAAATGAAAAATTGAAATTAATATTAGAACTAATAAGTGGGTTATTAGAGCTAATTATTAGAGCTAATAAGTGGGCATTATGTAGTGATATTATTAGAGCTAATAAGTGAAATTATTAGAGCTAAGATAAGTGGGCATTATATAGTGATAAATGGGTCAAGTCTTTAAGACGACATAAAAATCTTTAATAATGTCCACCTAACTACAGAGCATCAAAATATGGGAAGCAAAGACTGATAGAACTGAAAGAAAACGTAGTAAATCCACTATTGCAGCTGAAGATTTCAACACTTCTCTTTCAGTCACTGATAGATTGAGCAGAATTTGGTCAATAAGATGTAGCTAAACTGAAGAACAGCAACATCTTGATCTAATTGACAGTAATGGAATAGTTCGACCAGCAACAGCAAAATTTACATCACATCAAGTTCACATGGAACACACTCAAAATATTCACAAGTCAAATCCAACTATATTCGTGTGTGTGTGTGTATGTGTGTGTGTATACACACATACATATATAACCACAACCAGTGGGATTTATTTCAGATTTGCAAGACTACTTTAACAGTTAAAAGGCAATTAATGCGATCTACCACATCGAAGGCTAAAGAGAAAAAATAATATAATTATATAAGTTGATATGAAAACATTTGAAAGAATCCAAAATTCATTAATATAATAACAACAATCTCACAAACTAGAACTAGAGGGGAAAAAATCTTCACTTTATCAAAGTAGTTTCTCACAGTTAATTATAATGGATGCAGTAGGTTTATTGTTTATCTATGATAATAAACCTGTTTATCTCCAATGAACCTACTGCATCCATTGTTTATCTACAACAATAAACGTATTCTTTATCTACAATAAACCTACCGCATTCATTATAATTAACTGTGAGAAACGAGATGCTTTCCCCCTAAAATTGGTAGCAAGGGAAGGGTGTCCTCTCCCGCTCTTCTTATCCAATATTGAACTGAAGTTGTAACTAGTGCAATAAGATAAGGAAATAAATCAAGCGTATACAGAATGAGAAGAAAGTACTAAAACCACCTTTTCCATTTGCAGGTAACATAAATGTCTGTGTAGGAAAATTCCAAAGAGTTGTCAAACACATCCCTTGAACTGTGAGAAGTCTAACACAATTACAGGATAAAACAATTAATATACCATAGTCAATTGTTTTCTGATATATCAGTTCAACAACTGGAATTTGAAATTAAAATTAAAAACACAATACAATTTATAATAGCACCAAAATGAAATATATTTAGTATAAGCTAACAATATTTGTACATGATCTATATATACTAAAATCTTCATGAAAGAAATGAAAGATCTAAATAAATGTAGAGATATTCTCTGTTTAAGGATTGGAAGACTCAATGTAGTTAAACTGTTAATCTTCCCAATATGATATACAGATTCACACAATCCCAAACCAAATTATAACAAGTTACTTTGTAGTTATTACCAAATTCGTTTTAAAGCTTACAAGATGAGACAAAAAGACCCTAAATAACCAACACAATAGTTAAGACAAAGAACAAGATCAGAGGACTGACAACTGCATTTCAAAGCTTACTATAAAGTTACAGTAATGAGATCAATGGAAGACAATAAGCCCTGGCAATATATAGCCAATTGATTTCTGACAAAGGAGCAAAGACAATTGATGGACAAAGGATAGACTTTCCAACAAATGGTGCTCGAACAATTGGAGATCTATATGCAACAAAATTAATCTACACACATATCTTATACATATTAACTCAAAATAAAACAGAGCTACATGTAAAATGCAAAACCATAAAACTTCTAGAAGAAAATAATATAGGAGACAATCTTAGTGATTTGGGGCTTGGCAATGAGTATTCAGTTATAACACCAACAACACAATCTTTTAAAGAAAAACTGGTAAGTTGGACTTCATTAACCACCACCACCACAACAACAAAAAACAAATTTCTGTTAAAGACACTGTTAAAAGCATGTAAAGACAAGTCACAGACTGGGTTAAAGTGTTCATAAACACACATATTCGACAAAGGATTTGTATCTAAAATATACAAAGAGCACTTAAACCTCAACATAAGAAAACCAGTCACCCAATTAAAAATAGGCAACATAGCCGGGCGAGGTGGCGGGCGCCTCTAGTCCCAGTGACTTGGGAGGCTGAGGCAGGAGAATGGCGTGAACCCGGGAGGCAGAGCTTGCAGTGAGCTGAGATCCGGTCACTGCACTCCAGCCTGGGCCACAGAGTGAGACTCCGTCTAAAAAAAAAAAAAGAAAAAAAACCAAAATGGGCAACAGACTTAAACGAAAACCTCACTAAGGAAATTATTAAAATGGTACTTTACACCTACTACAATAGCAAAAATCCAAAAATCAGACCATGCTAAAGCTATAGAGACTGTACAGCAGTGGAAACTCTTCACTGGTTGCTGATGGAAAAAGAAAACAGGGCAGCCATTTTGGGGCACAGTTTGGTGGTTTTTTACAAAGCTAAACATAGCTTTTCCATTGATGTAGCAATCATCTTCCCAAGTATTTACTCAATTGCTTTCAAATATGTATGTCACTCAAAATATTCACACAAATATTTTTCATAGCTTTATTCATAACTGCCCAATACTAGAAACAACCAAAACACTCTTTAAAGTGAATGAAAAAATAAACAGTGGTACATTTAATAGATCATTCTTTACCTTTAAAAAGGAATGAGCTACCTAGCCATGAAAATACCTGGAGGAAATTTAAATTAACATAGATAAGTGAAATAATCCAGTCTGCAAAGGCTACATACTGTATAATTCCAATTATATGACATTCTGGAAAAAGCTGAATTTGAGACAGTATAATGATCAGTGGTTGCCATGGTTTCTAGAGGCAATAAGAGAAGACTGGTGAAATGCAGGGCAGGTTTTAGAGCTGAGAAACAATTCTGCATGATAATATAATGGTGAATACATCATACTATGCCTTTCCCTTAACCCCCAGAACTTTATAACACAGATAGTGAACTATAATGTATGCAGTTGTGAAAGAATTTATTTCAGAGGTGGGAAAATTCCATGAAGTAACGCAGAGTATGACAATGAATCTAAACTGTAATAAAAATGTTAAAAACAACCTCACTAAAGAGGGTGGTGGGGGACAAGGAGGGGAAAGATGATGACTTATGTAACTTCTGAAATGAATGAGGACTAGAAGATTAAAGGCAAAAGAAATTATACACAGCTACTGCAGTCTAGTTGCTAAATTTGTTTTCCATGGAAATATGGGTTAACAATGTTGATACTTCTACACATATTTACCGCACTGAACAATTAAGTATATAAAAGGCAGATTGTAGGAGTCAAATTTCTCATTGATGGAATGGGGATTTACAGATAATACCTGAAGGAGACTAGAATGATCCATGTGCTAATGGGCTAAGTAAGAGACATTAGTGTGAACCCTTGTTTAGTTATGTGTAGATCCAGAAAAAATCATACAAAAATAATTATAGACATGTGTATTCTTAGTTACTATACATATATATAACATGGTGACTAATATAATATCCTAGATGGGATACTGGAAGAGAAAAATTACATTAGGTAATAACTTTAAAAATCTGAATAAACAGTGAACTTTAGTAAATAATAATGCATCAGTATTGATTCATTAATTGTAATAAATACATTACACTAATATGTGATGTTCATAATGGGGGAAGCTGTATGATAGAATGTATGGGAACTCTGTATTACCTGTTTAATTTTTTTTTGTGTGTAATAAGCATTCTAAAAATAAAGTCTATTAAAAATATAAATATATAAATAATAAATACATGATAGAGGTGATATAACTTGATATGTTTCCGCCATTAAAATGTACTGTAGTTAAGTTTTTATTTAATGCCTTGGATGTATTTATAAAAGAATTAGAGAAAATTATAGAACTGCTTGAATTTGAGAATTTTCCTCTCATTTAGAAGTATGAAAAATGTTTTGCTTTGTAATAACACGTGTTCTCTAAAACAGAGACACAAAGCTAGTATGTCAAATAATTGTGTTGAACTTGTGTGACAGTTTTCAACAAGAAAATTTACAGTTTTATATGAGTTATTTTAGTGTTAGCTCTGGGCAGGTCAAAGAGAAAACCGTAAAATCTCTGCATATTTCAAAATTCTGAGTAATTTTCCCCCAATTATATTTTAAATAAAAATTATTGTGCTTCTATTACAATGCTGTATAACTTTTTAGAGTAATGGTCAAAATACAAGTTCTGAGGTAAAACAATATTACATAAACACAGAATTACACTTCTGACAACTTGAGTCTGATCTTTTTTTTGTTTTTATTTATTAAAAGACCTTAGTAAGAAACAAAATAGTGTATTCTCCAAATTCTATTCACTAGGCATATTTAGAGGACTTCTTTCTTTGAAAACTAGAGAATTCGAGTTGAACAAGGCACAGACCCCACAAAAATGTAAGCCATTGTGTAGTAGGGGAGGAAGAGCCACATATAAAAATGTTGTTTATAATATGTGTACCATAATAGAGATGGGGAAAAAAGGAGATGAACTGCACAGACCACAGGATGTTTAAATCTAGTGTTGTGTTTATTATATAAGAACATAATGTGTGTATTCTTATGCGTATATAAGGAGAGAACTTGGTACTGAATATTTTACTTGAACTGAGCTTTGACAGGTAAGTAAACTTCCTTCAAGGTAATTGTGCGTGAGACACTAATGGACAATAAAAGAGCAAGAGTATAAAGGAGTATAAAAGTGAGGAGAATGCTTCATGAATGTTGATTCCTAGAAGTAGAGTGCAGGACATATGATGGAGTTGAAGATGAGGTTGACAGCATTTGTTGAAGCCAGTTCTGGGAAATCCTCTAACACCATGATCAGGAAAGGTTTTCAGCCTTACAATGAGTCATCAGTTACGTTTCCTTCACGTAGAACAATAGCTGGTTGAAGTGAATTTTCAATCACTCAACCTAGATGCTCAAAATCCTAATGAAACATCTTCTTTATTTTTACGCTACATTTTACGCTTTATTTATACACCTCAACTAATATACCTAGCCAATTTTTTTTTAAATTGTTTATATATCTGCCCCCATCCATTAGTCTCAGCCTCTTATAGACAATAGCTGTGTCTCTTATTTGTGTTTTCCTAGGACATCATCACAATTTTTTGCACATAGTTGCACATATGTAACATGAACAGTTTCTACTGAACTGTGTTTGAAAGGAACAAATTAGGATTTGGTTGATACACAGCAAATAATTATTGAGTACGCACTGGTATAGATGTTACCATTTCAATTACTTTTATATTTAAGGAACAAAATAGTGGTGGTGACAGCAGCCTCTGAAGATTGTGACTTGTGTGTAGACAGGAAAAGTGAAGACAACAGAAGAGTTGACATGTACCATAGTCCTCTTTCCTAAAGCTTATAAATAATAAGAATTTTGTCAATGGAGACATGAGAAGAGTATTGTGAAAAGATACTGTCCTTCTTTGACGCTTATACTCCTCTTCCTGAAATAGGGTAGACTCTTAGTTTATGTTTGATAACTGAATCAATGAGTAAAAAAGCACATAGCTGTTTGTCTTACTCCCATTCCCATTTTCAAAAACATTAACTTTGTTCTTCAGGATCTTTTCATAGAAATTTTCTATTACTTTGAGTGCTGCTAAAACTTCTTCCCCATCATCTTTTTGTTTTCACAAATAGCATTTGTAATACCTTTTAATCTCTTCATAGACATTTCAAATATTCTTTCTATATTAATGAATCATCCCCATACTCTATTATGCCATATTTATTTCTGAACTTGTTGAACATCTATTCAATCTTTCCTGAATTGGTAAACAGAATATAATACAGATTTTTAAACACATAATTTAAAACACGTAAGATTTTTAAACATGAAATATTGTAGAATATTGGCTTTCATGAACACTCTAATGTCCATTCGAATTACAGACATGCATGAGTCCCATAAAGAAGGCTGACACATTTCAGAAAAAGTGACTATATTAGAGAGATGTAACAGGGATTTTTTTAAAAAAATTATTCCATCAAAAGTAGCCAGAGCAAAGTCAAATTTCATCTAGCAACCAATGAATATTTTTAAAAGTGAGGTTTTCGAAGCCAAATCTATGTTTCTAACTTATGTTTAGATTTTTGAATGTTTGCACTCAAATTAAACTTGAGTTGACATATGCAAGCCGTATTTATATGCTCTATTGCAGACATCATTCTAAACATTGTATTTACTAATATGAATAAAGCTTTTTCCTCAAGAAGGTCACAGTCTTATTTAAATGAAAGAGGCAAAATAAAATAACAACATCTTTCAAAGACACTTCAAGTGTCACTTTATCTTTAAAGTGTGTCTCCAGCCCTCATCTCAAACATATACCTCACACACATTTGCAAACCACTTAATACAGAAATACAAAGTAAACATTATGTATTATATAATAATTTTTTCTGTGCCTACTTACTTATAAAGAAAGCATTTATAAATGCTATGAGACGATGTACAAGGAAAGCAATTTTTCCTGATGGACTATGATTAGCATCTGAAATTGTAGTGACATATTTGCTTTTATTTTTGATCCTCACTTTTTCAATGGATAAACAGGTGAGCAAGGTCATCTAATTTACCTATTTTTTCAAGTACATTTTTCTTTAAAGAAAAAAATATTGATTTCCACAAGTTTGAAAATTACTTCTATATGGCCTCCAAGACTTCTCCCAACATTAACAGTCTATGAATCTGCATTTTAGTCCCAGTGAACCCTGCTTAGACTTATTCTACAATTTGGCTAGAGTATCCGTTATCACCAACCATCAGGGATGAAGTCGTGTGAACATTTTATTAAATGAGATAGAACAAACACAAATCATCAAATATAATTTCAACAATGAACCTCAACATTTTACATTTGAATACTTCCCCAAATGGTCGCAATTTATTAATGTCAGATTAGAGGGCTCCATTCATTTTTCCTATTCAGTAAAGAGACAGTTAATGAATGACGGTGACTTGGTCAGGCTTCTAATGAATGAGTCTGGGAGTGTGTAGCCTCAGTGTGAAGGGACACAACTAATGCCAGAAGACTATTGACATGTTTTTCATCCATGTAAAATATATCTTCTTATACAGCTTTTGGCTAATGAGATGGTAATTATGTCATCAAGAGCTCTATAGAAAACACTGGGTTTTATGCCTGTATCTCTAAGTGCCATTCCATGAACTAATGCATGACTTTCTAATTTCTTTACTTTTCTTATTATAGCTACATTGTTTTAGAGAGATTTCCATAGCAAATGAATAAAAATATGGTAAGACTTCGTGTCCATTTTGAAAATCTGGATAATGAAGAAGAGTGCAGAAAGAAAGCACCTGCCAATCATCATTAGAAGGGAGCGTGCTCCCTTCTAATTGATGTTAAGTCTGGAAGGGACTGGAGAAGACAGAAGAGTAGAAGGGAGAGATGCTGTTTTATGTTTTCAAAATACGGAATGGAAATAAAAACATAGTTCAATTTGGTTTTCTTTTCAGAAAATGCAACCATATTCAAGTATCAAGCCGCTTTAATTTGACAATTTTAGGCTCCAAACAACTATCCCAGTGCATTGAGAAACTGACTACGTATTTCCATTTCCCCATCTAATGTGTTTCTCTTTTTAAATGTAATTTTTCATTGTTATCAATGTGATACATGTACAAAGGGGTATACATTGTACTACAAGGCTGATAATGAAAAACAGCAATAACCCAACTCACCTCTTTCTGATAATTCTTGTTCCAAGAAAGCAACAGCTTTCAGTGTTTTAACCTATTTATCCTAGCATTTACCCCATATTTCGTAATAACATTTATAGAAATATTTCATGCTTATCAGCTTTAGTTACTAAGAAAAACTTTTTTACAGAAAAATAAAAGTTGATTCTTTAACTCTTTTCTTCTCTCATTCAGGTAGATACTCATCATCATAAAAATGTATGTAGTATATCATATAGTAATATTGAAAATTATTAATATTTACTTAAGTGATTCCCCTTAAGATATATATTATTCTAACCATTTTGCATATTTTCCCCCTTACAATCCTCATAAAATCCTTGTAAAGGAAGTATTATTATTACTCTTTTTAGAGAAGAGGCAAATAGTTTCAGAGATATTAACTTCTTTATAATGATGAATCTAATAATTGGAAGAATTGAGATTCAAATCCAGATTTTTCCCATTCCATGTTTATAGTTCTAAAAACTAGGTAAAGGCCGGGTGCAGTGCCTCAGGCCTGTAATCCCAGTACTTTGGGAGGCCAAGGTGGGTGAATCATTTGAGGTCAGGAGTTCAAGACCAGCCTGGCCAACATGATGAAACCCCATTGCTACTAAAAACACAAAAATTAACTGGGCATGGTGGCGCACACCTGTAATTCCAGCTACTTGGGGTACTGAGGCAGGAAAATCGCTTGAACCAGGGAGGTAGAAGCTTCAGCGAGCCGTGATCTGCTTAATTGAGTGGTAATTTTGGAAATAGTCTTAATAAAATCACTGGTAGAGAAACATTTTCATTTACAGGTCATTTTAAGTTTTTATCTCTGTAAATCTACATCTACTTATAATTCTCTTGTAATTAGTCCCTTTTCAGGAGAAGCTCAGAAATATTCTCTCAACAATAGCACAGCAGGTAGAAGAAACCAGTTCCCTTGACTTTTTTAAAGCAGTGCTCCCAGAGTTTTTTTTTAAATTTTTTTTGTGTGTGTTGTTTTAATTTTAGTCAACCAAATCTATTTTTCTAGTATGGATATGAGAAAATATTTTGAAATTGCAAAGCTATAATTTTCACATCTTTAAAAATATGCCATATTATGAAACTATTCTGGGTAAAGGGAAAACTAAGAAGTCAACAAATTAAAAGGTAATATGCTAAGGAAATGATCTAATAAAAAGTCTTTTCAACTAAGTATTGAGAAGATCACATGATGTCTGTCAGAAATCTAGATCTGGGTCAACCTCACTTACATATATGACCTTAAGCTTCTCATTTAATATCACTTATTCTCAGTTAATGTGACTATTTTGCAAGGTTCTATTTACATTAAAGTTTACAGTGGTTTTAAAAGTGTTTTGTAAGTACACTGTTTAGTACTTGTTAAGTTCTTAAAAATTATAGTCATTTATTTGCAATGTGGTTTTATACATAATTACTATTAAAAAGTCCTTGCTATTAGATCACAGGCACTTTCATGAAACTAATGAGGCAGATAAAATCTCTATTCTTCATTTTGCTTCCTTTAACTCTTGCTCCTTCAAAGAAGGCCTCCATTTGCTTTAATTCCTGTGAAATTTCACAGAACTAAAGGTAGTTAAATTTTGGGATGCTTCCTAATGCTTCTTTAAGACTAACTGCCACCCTTGAGAATGTATCAAGCAATGGTATGTGCATTGGCCAACAGAAAACACCATCGACAAGGTTCTGGGAAATTAACATGATTTCCTCTTCCAAAATAAATGTTTGTTCTGTGATCAACCCTACACCGAATTGATTTCAGGGCCCTTCATTTGCAGACAGTTACTTCTTAAACACTATTTGTTGTGTTAGCCACACTCAATTTATTTACAACTGGTCCCAGAAGTTCAGTGAATAATCAGCTATGTTTTATGAACATGACAACAGACGTGCTGAATGACATAATTACAATAATCAAATCGTAAAATATTAATGTTGAATGGCGGTTCATGCCCACTCCCTAAATTATGCAAATTAGAAAGCATAGGCTTAGGAAAAGAAAGTAACTTCCTCTAAAGTCACCTAACATTAGTTACAAAGCAAAGGTCATTGTCAAGAACTGCAAAGGGTTTGGAATTTAGCTCTCTTTGTAATCTGACAGTTGTAGATAAACCACAGTTTTATAGATGCTGATAGAAAACTTGAGACTTCTGGGTCAGAGACAAAGGACTTTGTTACTCATGGCATTCACTGCAGGTAGAATGAGGCTCATGTTTGCAATGGTTGCCTTACTCTCTCAAGCCCCAAGGAGTGATGCAGAAGCAATCCCAGGTAGATTCTGTATGTACAGTGGGTTTGTGGTCAGGTGTGGTACAGATGAGTAACCCTTAACTTAGAAAACCCCAATGTTTTAAAAGGGGCTGCTAGAGAACCTGCCCAAACTTAGTTTCAATATTAGGTTAACTTGGAGGCTTCCATTTAAAATACTTAGAAGTTGCCCAAACTTAGAACCATATTCATATTGTGAACTAGTTAAAGTACAATCTAATAATTACAATTTATTAGAAGAGGCTTTTTTTTTTTTTTATCCACAGTCAATTTCTAAGGGAGATTAGTTTCCTTTTTGCTATAGTTGCCAAAGAATGAAACTAATACTAAGGTATGCTTTGATGAAGAATGTACCATTTTGCCAGACATAGCTTAATACCTGTGTCTAGAAATCTGGCTCTCCACTATACACAGAGCCCAAGGCCTTTTCTCCTGTGTCCTACCTGGCCATTAACATTTGTTACTAATGGGTGCCTAAGGCCAACTCTAGTTTAGTGTTGAGTTTTCAGCTTCCTATTCCCTTCTGTCTGCATTATGTTTACTTTATAAATAAAAAATTATTTATGTGTTTGAGATACTATTGCAAGGTGTTTGCAGATTCTTTTTTTTAATAATTTCTATTCTGCCAGTAGCCCTATTATAAATAGAAGGCCTCCATTATTTCTTATTATTTGTCTCGTGTGTTAGTCTATTTACATTACTATAAAGGAATTTCTGAAACCGGGTAATTTATAAAGAAAAGAGGTTTATTTTGGCTCACGGTTCTCCAGGCTGTACAGAAAGCATGGTGCTGGCATCTACTCCTGGTGAGGGCCTCAGGAAGCTTACAATCATGGCAGAAGGCCAAGGGGGAACAGCAGGTCACGTTGCAAAAAGAAGGAGTAAGAGACAGAGGGGAGGCACCAGGCTCTTTTAAACATCCACATCTCGTGTGAATTCGTAGAGTAAGAACCCACTAATTACTGTTAGGACAGCACCAAGCCATTCATGAGGGATCTCCCCCATGACTCAAATATCTCCTACTAGGTCTATCTCCAACATTGGAGGTCACATTTCATCAGGGGATTTGGAGGGATCGAAACATCCAAACCATATCATCTCCAGACATATAGATTATGTATGTATTCAGGCATAGTGGATTGTTTGTTGTTCCCAAACCATAGTCTAAGTTTCTGTTTATCCCTCCTTTTGAGAGTATATTCAATTTATTGGAAAGCCCTCCTTATTTCTATTAGTTATTTTTCCATAATATTTCAAAATCCATTGCAGATGCCTACCTTCAAGGGATACTATAAAATCCTCCACATAAATATGATATTGCCTTACATTGAAATAAAATTTTGGCTGGTGATACGGATATTTTAGCACTTATTTTCTCCAGTAACCATCAGGAGATGGTAAAATTATTATTATTGTAATAGTATTAATAACTTAGTAACAGTATTAATATTACAAAAATATCAATAATAACATCACCCATAGTTTGAGTCAGGAACCGGACTTTCTACTTTACATGCATTTCCCTAACGCTGGAAATTATCTTTCAAAGTTAATATTTTGATCCTTATTTTAAGGCTGAGGTAATTATACCACGTAGAAATTAAGTAATAATCTAGAATTTACATAACTGGTGAGTTCCAGAAAGTGAATACAGACCCACATCTTTTCATCCAAAACTCATGCTAATTCAACTGTAAATGCTGCAAGTAAAATAATTATATAAATATTATTTCTGCAATGTATGAAATGTATAAATGCCTGGTTTAAGTTAAGACCTTAGACTATGTGTTTTGCTTTCCAAGCTTCATAAAGAGGATACCAGTTTGGAAAATTTTGGGGTAAGTTTGAACAACATTATTATGGTATACTCAACTGATAATGCAAATAGAGCACCTAACATTATATTTATCATTAATTCATTTTAGAATTGATGTGAGAACCAACACAACTATGACAAAATAATTTGCATAATATGTTGTCATCAAAGAAAAACATGCATCCTAGGTTAACTTTGAAGATTCCATTTAATATACTGCTTGCATTATTTCTTATTTTCCCTAGTAAGTTCATGGAAACTCTGCTGGTGCATATGTGGGAATAAAGAAAATTGAATCACATATCACAGGCATCCCTGGACAGGATTCACAACGGAACTGGAAAATACCACTAAGGTAAATTTTCTAAGCCAGGAAGCCACAAAAGCATATTAGTCTTGGGCTGAGGTCCTGATGAAAGTACAATTTAAAATATAAATCAAATAAGCTTTGTGAATGTTCACTATCACTAGGCAAAAGTAAACACACAATAGAAGTAAAAAAGGGACAGAAGCAAAAATGAAAACAAAAATGAAAGACAGCTTCCCTAAATATAATGATATCTGCATCAACTGCTAATATTACATAGATAATGCTGATTATGTGATGTTAAGTAAAGCAACAACCACAACAAAGATTTAAATAAAACATCTCCTTAATTTTAAATTGGAAGAGTAATTATTCAGCTTTCCCTTCTATTTCTGCCTTCCTCATGTCTGTTTACAGGTTTATCACTTTATCTGTCTGATTTTCTCTCCATCAAGCAAGTGTCATCTGCTGCCTATCTCCATGAGTAGAATCCTAAACACTTGTGTCCCACCACATCTTGTTACTTAGTATTGAAGTCACCCAGAAAAACACAATGCAATCAAGCACTGGATGGAACATTTTAGTCACATAGAAAAGGTATAGTCCAAGGTCAGCTTCGTAGTGGGCTTTGATCCCCCGTGGCCAGTGGGTCCCTCCTGGCAACTGACACTGGGCCATTGGCCTGCAGGAATCTTTCTTGTGCCTCAGAGTAAAGGACCCTGCTTCTCCCCTCAGAGGACAGGTGTAACAGCAGGGGTTGGTCAGATTCCATGTGACGCACACACTTAAACAAATCAATGGAGTACACGCTGCATTTGAAACAGGGAGAGATATTCCCATACAAATTGACAGGAGCAGCACAGGCTGTAAAGACTCTCTGTCTCTTGGTAAGAAAGCGTTCCAGGCCCAAGTCCTATTTTAATGCTTCTGAGTCAGGGCCGAAAGACTGCATGTAGGAGGCTGCTTTTCCCAATGCCCTCCGTCTCTCTGTCCATCTGTCCATCTACCTAGCACACAGGCATCATTATTCACATAGAATCAACTTCAGATGTAGGTTATTTTTGGTACTCTCCTCTATCTTCCACATTGTGCAAAGAGCCTCTGCTTATTGTTAACACAAATGGTTGTATAAAAGGCTAATCAGACAAAATAATAGCATTAGAAGAGAAATCCCTCAACACTAAAGTCATTGTTTCTCCATTCTAATATACATTTCTTCATGGACTAGATTACCTCCATGTGTCCTCACATAGTCAAGTTTCCATTATTCTCACACCTTCATTAAGGGTGAAGGAACTGGTTAGAAGAGGATTGGATACGCCGATGGAGTATCTGTAACAGACTTGCTGAGGTCCACAAGTCATGGGAGGAAGCTTTTCTCATCTATGGGGTAGCTGTTAATTTCCCATTTAGAACTTCATGGCTGCACTAAAACCCTAAAAATATTTCTTTCAGGCATAACTAGTTTTCCTTTCCTGAACATTAGAAATCATTTAATGTTCCATTCTAGCAGGCCCAGGCTAAACAGATAGCAGGCCAGGCCTGGTAGTTCTTTAGAGTTGATGTCATTACAGCAAGAACAATGTTTTTTACTTTGGTAAAATTAGCAAGAGTGGGATCAATGACATGATTTTCATTCTCTGCCTTCAGCCAGTGACCTTTTTAGGTGCCTATGAGATATATGAAAGGTTTATCTTCAGAAGGTAACCATCTGTTATGTATTGAGTTTATCCAAATAGGACATATTTAGTGAAAGACAGAAAACAGATATTACAAGGGATAAATTTGACAAAGTCGGTGCTTTGTTGTGGTATTATTTGGTGTAATATAATCTGCAGGATTTTCAGGGTTCTGTATTTGTTACATTCTTGCAACTGTCTCTTCAATTGGGGAATTAGGGTATGACTTAAATTTGACCAAGTGGCATAATAAGATGCTGTTCCAGAGATCAGAGAAGCTACTCTGCAGAAGTAGATGAGAATCACTCATGAAACAGGTCAGGACATTCTGTCATATGCCAGACCCAGCACAGCATTGCAGTATGTATGCAAGGAAACAATTCTGTTGATTTCTGTCCAAGTATGACTTTTCTTCTTTGATGTCATCACATTAGTTTCTATTGTTTAACCTAGTGCTCAAAGTCAAGGTTGAGGATAGAAAGTACTGTTTAGCCTGGAGGGTAAGATGGAGAGTCTGAAACAAGACTGTGAGGAGCCCCAAACCTCCAAACATAATATGTAAAGTACTGGGGATACAATGGAAGAGAAGCTTGAATGCTTGTGGTTATTTTCTGCAAGATGCCTGCATTAATTTATCCATACCTGCAATGGGACAGGTTATAAAGGGATTATGGACACAGAGTTTGCCTAGGGAAGTGAGTCTTAAGAATTTTCGCAATCTTGTTTTCACCCCATCTGGTGCTAAATGGAGAGGGAAGGGGACACCATGTAGAGAATATCACAGCTATCTGAATTAGTGGCTACAACAGTAACACCAACAATCATCGCAGTGACCCTATCTGCTATGGCAAAACACTACCAGGAGCTTTCCTAAGAATATTTTTCTTAATCCTAACAATTACTGTATGAGACATATCATTTTCACCATTTTTCAGATAGCAAATCTGATATCATTTGTAAAGAAAAATGAGAGGTTTAGTGCAAACTTCTTTTCAATTCACAATGAAATGGAGGAAAAGAAATGTTAAATAACTTACAACTCTAGGGAAAGTGGTTAGCTGACTCTAAGAAAGGAGTATAGCCCCGTTTATACCATTTAATATTTCTCTGCAAAATGAGTCCTAGTTATATGATCTTCAAAGCTGATGCTTGGCTCTGTGAATTCGCTGGACAGAATCTCATTATCCCCACCATCCCTTACAATATTTTGCATGTAACTTTCACTAAAGGGCTGTTGAACTAAAATGCATCACAACATGTAAAGTATTCTGAGGTTTCCTTTGATGCCAGGTACATATTCTGTGCTTTGGGATCTGGTATTGAACTTTAGACCTTATCTCCTAATTTGAGATAAAGGATGGATGATGCTATTGTAGTATCCACAATTTGTAATTTGTTAAGGAGGACTCTACTTTCCACACAACTTAAAAAGTTCTGTAATTTTGAAAAAACAATAAAAACTTTGTTTTTATAATGGAAGGAACAGACATTTTTGTGAAAAGTCCCAGGTAATGTAACAATACAATGAATCTCAAAGTTAGTGGCATCTTGTAGACCATGGCATAGATTCTGTTAATTTCAGAGATAAAGGAACTACTGCTGAAAGAGATAGCATGGTATGTTCAAGTTAATAGACCTTACTGGAAAAAAAAAAAAAAAGGAAACAGACACTAATTCACTAACTGACTCATGAATTCATTCAGTAAACATTAACTGAGTATATCTATAGTGTCCAGAAAAGCGCTTTGCCTATGGAGATAGAAAAGAGTAGTGGTGACTATACTATAGGAAATGAAGGGGCAGACATACTACAAACTGTCGTGTGCTTTAACAGAGTAGAGTGCTAGCACATCAGTGTCTTACAAACCTGAGTCTTCTGACTCTCTGACTTTAGCTCTGCCCAACAAATTATCTCATGTGCACACTGCATCTGAATGTGACTCCTCATAATCTTTTGCTTTTATAGGATATAATTCATAAAGAAAATGAGCTTTATTCAGAATGTTTTATGTGAGAGGCACTGTGGTACATACCTTACATATATTAAAGTTTATTTTTATGGGGAAGGTTTTCAGTGTTGTAAAAATACACTAAGTATATTTAATAGAAAAAGTATAAGAAAACAAAGACTCATGTACCCAGTATGCTTTCATTAAAAGAGACAAAGTATATCATTAAAACTATTAAAATATCTCTGTCCCTCTCTGATTCACTCCCTCCCTAGTACCCAGATAGCACCACAAGCCTGAACTTTACAGATAAGACCTTTAATTTCATTTTTAGTTTGACAGTATAGGTATGTATCACCAGCATGTATGTATTTATACTTATGTATTTTAATGGTTTTGAAATTTAGAATTAAAAAAGATATAATGTATCTACTCTTCTGTAAATGTATGAGATTCACCTATGATAATATAGGCAATTCTAGTTCATTCCTTTTCAATTATTTATTTCAGAAAATAATTCCAAATATTTATGTGTGTGTGTGTATATATATATATATATATAGTTGGTGCAAAAATAATTGCAGTTTCAGACTGTGAGTTTTAAATCATTATAACTAGGCTCAAACACATCTTTATTAATCAAAATGGAACCATAACAATCAACACATTTTTTGTCAATGAGAAATAGGTATGTTTATTCCTATAGCATAAAAATCTATGCTTTGGGATTCGACAAAATCTTGGAAAGCATTTTCTTCATCCTGCTGGTTGTGGAAGCATTTTCCCTGCAAAAAGTTGTCAAGATGCTTTAAGATGTGGTAGTTGGTTGGCAAGAAGTCAGGTGAATATGCTGGATGAAGCAACACTTCGTAGCACAATACATTCAACTTTTGAAGCGTTGGTTGTGCGATGTGTGGTCAGGCGTTGTAATGGAGAAGAATTGGGCCCTTTCTGTCGACCAATGCTGGCTTCAGGCATTGCAGTTTTCGGTGTATCTCACTGATTTGATGAGCATAATTCTCAGATGTAATGATTTTGTTGGGATTCAGAAAGCTGTAGTGGATAAGACCAGCAGCAGACCACTAAATAGTGGCCATGACCTTTTCTGGTGCAAGTTAGGCTTTTGGAAGTGCTTTGAAGTTAACCACTGAGCTGGTTGATTGTTATATAAAATCCACTTTTCATCTCATGTCACAATCCAATTGAGAAATGATTCATTGTTGTTGCACAGAATAAGAGAAGACAACACTTCAAAACAACTTTTTTTTATATTTCGCTCAACGCATGAGGCACCCAGTTATCAGGCTTTTTCGCCTTTCCAATTTGCTTCCAGTGCCAAAGGACCATAGAATGGTTGATGCTGAGTTATTTGGCAAATTCTCATCTTGTTGTAAGAGGATCATCTTTGATGATTGCTCTCAATTGGTCATTGTCAACTTCCAATGGCCAGCCACTACGCTCCTCATCTTCAAGGCTCTCATTTCCCTTGCAAAACTTGAACCATCACCACACTGTGCATTCTTTAGCAGTTCCTGGGCAAATTGCATTGTTGATGTTGCGAGTTGTCTCTGCTGCTTTAAGACCCATTTTGAACTCGAGTAAGAAAATCTCCCAAATTTGCTTTTTGTCTAATATCATTTCCACAGTCTAAAATAAACATAAAATAAACAGCAAGTAATAAGTCATCAGCAAAAAAAAAGTGAAAAATGCCCATTAAAATGATGTATAATATAACCAAATTTAAGAATATGTTCCAGTATCAATTGGCAAATTGCAACAACGCAAAAACCACAATTATGTTTGCACCAACCATGGATATATGTATATATACAGGCATGCACACATATTCATCGTCCTTTCAATTGACATGCTTATGCTGTTCGGTGAGCACAGCTTACCCCACCAGAAAATCTGTTTAGAACATTCTTGAGAATTTCTACATATAACAGACTGTAATTGGATTCTTTGTAACTCAAAGGATACGTGCCTGAGGGCATGGATACCTGATTCTCTCTGATGTGATTATTAAGACCTAGTATTTGGTAGCACAACAGGGTGATTATACTCAAAATAATTTAATTGTACATTTTAAAAAAGCTAAAAGGGTATAATTGGATTGTTTGTAACACAAAGGATGAATGCTTGAGGGGATGGATACCCCATTTCCCATGATGAGATTATTGCACATTGCATATCTATATCAAAACACCTCATCTTCCACATAAGCGTATACAACTACTATGTACCCACAACAATTTAAAATTTAAAATTAAAAAGAAAATTCTACATGGTCACATGTGCAAGTGTTACTTAAGAGTATATTTATTAATATCAATGTGGACCTCAGGGTAATTTACATATAAATATATATGTGTACGTGTACATACGTGTGTGTGTGTATAAACTTTGGATAGCCTAGTAGGTATAACAAGATAGAACCCAAATATACAGTTGCTAATGGCCCCAGCACTGCAATAAGTGTTTACTTCTCACTCACTCATGCATGCTAAGTGGCTTCCAGGCAGGGCAGAGTTTTCAAGTTTACAATAGCATTACCTGAGGATAATCTAAGTGGTCATTTTCTCTAGAAGTTCTTGCTAAACCTTGATGTTCTCATTTCCCAAATGGTCAAGGCTTCCCTTCTCTGTGCTCCCACAGTCCTGTAATCAACCGCATGTCTTTTTTTTTTTGAGACAGAGTTTTGCTCTGTTGCCCATACTAGAGTGCACATTTTGGTGAACTATGGTAGCGATGAAGCTTTTAATCATTCAAAGAAGTACAGATAGCAAACAAGGGAGCAGTAAGTAGGTTCCTATTACTGTTATAACTCTTCTTATAAGGGTTTTAAATCCTCCTAGCACTGGGAGTCATTTTCTAAACATGGCCCCAGGATCAAATCTATGCCACACTTGACGGGCATATGTGCCAGTTTTGTCATACCTCTAACCATGTTTTCAACTACTTGCCCTTGATTATCTATGTATAGGCAGCAATTAGTAAGGTTAAATTTCCTACAGATCTCTCCTTCAGCTGCTAGCAAGCAGTCAAGAGCTAATCTATTTTGATAGATACCATTTCTCATCTGAGTCTCTTGCCGGGCCAGAATAGTCAAGGCTCTGCCAGTTTTATTAGTGATTATTTCTAAGACAGCTTGTAACTGTATGGTTCCGTTGGTCATGTAAATGGGGGTCCAGTATCCCCATGAGCCATCTTGTGCCCAAGTAGCAGGCCTATAATACTGTATGATTCTCTCAGGGGGCCATTTATCATTTTTTCAATTTCTTATAGCTATGCTTCTCTTTTTGTGGGAAGTATAGACAGGCAAGCCTAGGAGTTCACCTGTTTTTATGGGCAGTAGGAAGAAAGGTGGTTTAATAGTGCCAATAACACAATTACCTGCCCACTGGTCAGGTAATTTGGCATAAGCTCTATGCCCACATATCCAGTATAATCCAGTGGGGACTGTCCAGTCCTGGTGGGACTTTTAGTTTTTTTTTTCCCCTTAGAATACTTCTGAACTGGTGAACTGTGCTCACAATGAGGTTTCCTCTAAAAGTTGTTATTATTTTTCTTTTTTTTTACTTTTTTGTTGTTGTTGTTGTCGTTGTTAGCAAAGGAGTTGTGGCTACAGACTGAATGCATTTGGGCCATCCTTGGGTTACTGGGTTAAGGATTTTTTTTTTTTTTTTTTTT
>NW_012107808.1:230732-232988 GCF_000951045.1 Mandrillus leucophaeus | reverse complement strand
TTTTTTTTTTTTTTTTTTGATAGGAAGTCCTCTGTGCTTTCGGGACACGCCCTTGTTTACACTGACAACACAGTGGTATTGGAGTGTTACAGAGTTACGGAAAATACCTTCAATTATCAATTACAGGTTTTAAATTTACCTTGGCTTTTAAAGGAATAGGGTACACTTTTTTTTTTTAACTACTTGTTTATCTCTTTCTTTCTCTCTTTAACTTTGTCTCTCTTTGACTTTCCTTTTGCCTTTGTCTCTTCCTCTCTCTCTCTCTGCCTCTGTCTTTCTGTCTCTCTCTCCTTGACTCCCTCTTTGTCTGTCTCTTCCTCTCCATCTCTTCCTCTCTCTCTGTCTTTGCCTCTGCCAGCGGCTTATGCTGCTGTTCTCTCAACCACCCTGTGTTGGGGGCGGGGGATCTAAAACAAGCTGGTCTGGGTTCCCTGGCTTACAGGTTACCTTGTGCCATACCTTTGAAACAAGGGACCTGTCCACGCTTCCTTCTAATGGCCAACCTACCTCTAATGCTGGCCAGTCTATCTTACACAAAGTTTTAAATTTTCCTGGTGTCATAGCACTCCATAGTCTACCTTAAATCCTTTTTTTGAAAATTTTCAACATAGTTCCTTGTGGGGTGGGCTTACTTTGTGCCTCACCCATGTTTCCTCTAGACAAAACACCACGCTCACACCACACGCACACCACAAAACAAAGAACGGGTAAAAAGGGCACACACACACTTTTGTAGTTTACACCAAACCAAAATCAAAACCAAAATCAGAGTATCCAGAAATCCAAACCGGGTCAAAACCAAAACCAAAGTATCAAGCAATCCAAGTCAAGTCAAAAACAAAAACCAAAGTGCCAGTACAGGCACACCAAGGGTGATCAGGCCACGCTTCCACTCAAATGGAGTAGGCAAGTTCCCAAGACCAGTCCTGTCAAGCAATTTAAACCAAGTCAAAACCAAAACCAAAGTGCCGATAACGACACGCTGCGGGTGATCAGGCCATGCTTCCACTCAAATGGAGTGGGCAAGTTCCCAAGACCGGTCCTGTCAAGCAATTCAAACCAAACCAAAACCAAAACCAAAGTACTGATAAAGGCACGCCATGGGTGATCAAGCCACACTTCCACTCAAACGGAGTGGGCAAGTTCAAAGACTAGTCTTACCAAGTTTTAGATGTCCAGACTCCAAGTGCGCGTTCCTTCCTGGTGTTCATCCAGTGCATTGATCCTTCACGGGAGCCTGCCACACACTGCTCTGGCGAGGCGTCCCACCGGGGCAAATGCCTGCCGGGAGCACTCTCAGGATCCGCTCACTCGGGCTGGTCGGAGTCCCCCGCAGAGATATTCCACAGGGCAGGCTTAAGCCGCCTAAGGAGCTGCCTATACCATCCACCATTCACCTCCCTTCCCGGTCAGGG
Source organism: Mandrillus leucophaeus (assembly GCF_000951045.1). Classification (NCBI taxonomy): domain Eukaryota; kingdom Metazoa; phylum Chordata; class Mammalia; order Primates; family Cercopithecidae; genus Mandrillus; species Mandrillus leucophaeus. Next base: position 231,573 of record NW_012107808.1, on the reverse strand, counting down.
AATCAAGAAATGTAGCAGGACCAGTGGCAGACAAAACTCCTCAGACACTGAGTTACAGAAGGAAGGGGTTTATTTGGCCGGGGGCATCGGCAAGACTTCAGTCTCAAGAGCCGAGCTCCCGGAGTAACCAATTCCTGTCCCTTTTAAGGGCTCACAACTCTAAGAGGCTGCGTGTGAGAGGGTTGTGACTGATTGAGCAAGCAGCGGGTAGGTGACTGGGGGCTGCATGCACCGGTAATTAGATTGGAACAAAACAAGATGGGGATTTTCACAGTGCATTTCTATGCAATGTCCGTAATCTATAGATAACAGAACCAATTAGGTCAGGGGTCAGTCTTTAACTACCAGACCCAGGGCGCGGCGCCGGGCTGTCTGCCTGTGGATTTCATTTCTGCCTTTTAGTTTTTACTTCTTCTTTCTAGTCAGAAAGACTAGAAAGCAGAAGGCAGAAATTGGGCATAAGGCAATATGAGGGGTGGTCTCCTCTCTTATATATATAACATACTAAAAAAGCAGAAACTAGAAAACTTAAAAAATGGATATTATACATAATACATATGTTATATATAAGTATATATATTATAATACATATACTTATTTTACATATACATTCCCCTTTTTTTTTTGAGATGGAGTCTCGCTCTGTCGCCCAGGCTGGAGTGCAGTGGCGCAATCTCCGCTCACTGCAAGCTCCGCCACCTTCCGGGTTCACACCATTCTCCTGCCTCAACCTCCCGAGAAGCTGGGACTACAGGCGCCGCCACCACGCCTGGCTAATTTTTTTGTATTTTTAGCAGAGACGGGGTTTCACTGTGTTTGCCAGGATGGTCTCGATCTCCTG
>NW_012107808.1:222824-230357 GCF_000951045.1 Mandrillus leucophaeus | reverse complement strand
ATTTCCTATTCCATGGTATGTATCTCTTTATGTAGTTTTCAGTGAAATTCAGCCCAATGAAGTAGAGATTAATTTCTTTATTTTAAAATTGAGGAAAACAGTTTTAGTGACGGGATGTCCTTCATAAGGTAATATAATTAAATAATCAGGATTCGCATCTGTGTTCTTCTGATTGTGAAACTCCCTGTTCTTTCTGGCTTCATGGTGCTGCCTTAGGTATACATAAATATCATCATTTCTAAGGAGAATGTTTTCCTCAGTAAACCTATTGCCACCATCATATATATATGTGTGTGTGTGTTTGTGTGTGTGTATGAAATATATGTGTTTGTGTGTATGTATATATGAATACATACATACACATATACACAAAACCACAAATACACATGTATTTCTAAATTCCAATGAGAGAGAATATAACAAATTAAATTTTAAAAAATATTTACATATGTGCTTACATATGAGTGGTGCATGTTTATATACATATATGTGCATTTGTGTGAGAGCACTCCTAAGTCCCATGAACAGATCTGTCATTTTCTAAGTTACATTTTCTGCAACCATAATGCCATTTCCCCCACATTTTATATATCCCGTTTATCTTCTTGTTTGCAAAATACTCCTGTTAATTATCACATAAAACTACTTCTCTTAAATAAAAATAAGTTGTTTTCTCCAGCTTCATGCCTGAGATATATTTCCAGTCAATGTAAATGTGTGTGTGTGTGTGTGTGTGTCTATGCATCTACTAGGGAAACAATAACATCATGTGGAATAAATAGTCATTGACTCAGAAGTAAGAAACCAGGATTCATTTCCGGCTCTGCTACCAACAAATTCTGTTATCATCTAAAAATTGCAGACATTAAAATGTATTTCTTTGACTAGCTTTTCTGAAGAGTAAAAGGTTAGATAAAGTTAGGTTTTGTAAGGTTAGATCTTTAAGTTCTTACCTTATAAAAATCAGCGAAATTTAGTGGTTAAGTGCACAAACTCAAGACAAAGAACACCCCTACTATCATTGTTACCTTGGGAAAATTAATCTGTCTATGTATCTTTCTGGTTGTATATGTTCTCATCTGCAAAATGTTTATATTAGTAGTAAGAATTTCAGTGAATTGTTATAATTAAATTATTTAATTCTTTTAGTAGCTTATAAAGTGCCTTACAAATTATTAAGGATTAATACATGTTAGTAAATTATATTCTCTTCTAAAATAGGTAGTCCAACAATGTGATACAAAAATAGTTCATAATCTACTTTAGGATAGATTTAAAAAGTCATGGTATATCCTTTATTAAATATAGAAAGATTAGCCCAAAGGGAAAAACATGCATGGGACAGTTATGAATATGTGTAATTTGATCTTATTTAAAAAGGAAACATGTACACAAAAGGCAGAAGAGAAAATGGCTTGCCTGCAAATAAGCAGTAAGTGATTTTACAATTTCCCTCCTGCCATTGGGAAAGCTGTTGGCTCTCACCATCCATTGGTCTTGTTGCTGACATCTCCCTCATCTTAAATTGCACATTATGGGGGCTACTCTCTGGCTCTCCAAGGAATGAACAAATTGCCTTCTGTTTATTTCCTCCATCAATCAGGTAGAGTAATAGGCTCTTTCCTCAAACCCCAGAAATGTATCCAGCTCAATTCAAGCCCTAGTGGTTGGAAAGTGTCCAAAATTAAAGTACGTAAGATTCGAAGACCAGAATTTATAAAAAGTAATTGTACCCACTTAGAAATGTTAATTATGGTCTGTATTTCTGACTTCTAGCAAAACCTAATTGTCCTTCCGTGGAACAGTGAGAAATCCATCAGATTGGAGATAAAAAGTCTTAGCCTTTTGCTGTTTCTGGAACAGCTAGGACAGTATGATATCTAAAACGTCCCGCTCCACTTCTTGAATTTACTCATTTATGAAATAATAATAATAATCTTCAGCATTGCACTCAACGGCTTCTAAGGCTGTGCTACTCAACTCTTTTTGTCTCTGTATTTTAGCCCGTTTTTCTCATCTGTTACCACACCTGTTTCCTAGTCCCAATAAACTCCCTGGAATCCCATATATCTTGGTTTTAAAGAAAAAACACACAGAATTTCTTTGGATGGAATATTTTAACCTTTCTCTCATCTAACTTCCTAATTTCTAGGCATTTTGAACACTTAGGACAGATGCCATACATCTCCATGAATCTTCCTAAAATCCCTGCATTAGAATTGCTTGGCAACGTTTTTGTACCTTTACAGAAAGGCACAATCAGATACAGCCTAGTTCTTGCCATGTAATTTTATGGCAATCTATCTATGTGATATGGTTTGGCTCTGTGACCCCACCAAATCTCATCTTGAATTGTCACTCCTACATGTTGGAGGAGGATTCTGGAGGGAGGTGATTGGATCATGGGGCAGTTACTCCCATGCTGTTCTTGTGATAGTGAGTTCTCACCAGATCTGATGGTTTAAAAGTGTGTGGCAGTTTCCCTCTCAACCCCGTCCTGCTGCCGTACTTCCCCTTCACCTTCTGCCACGGTTGTAAGTTTCCTGAGGCCTCCCCAGCCATGGGGAGCTGTTATTCAACTAAACCTTTTTTATTTTAATATAAATTACCCAGTCTCAGGTAGCTCTTTATATCAGTGTAAAAGCTAATACACTATGCATTATTATTCATTGTTTGTACATACCCCGGACCCCCACTCATCTACATATAACCTGGACCACATCTTATTCATCTTAATGCCCAGCATAGACAGCATCATAATAGATACACTGGTTTAATAACTTTTTGTTGAATGAATGAATTTATAAATAAAACTCAGTTTCCTATAAGTAGAATGAGAAAGTGGGAGTCTGAAGTTCACCTCAACTATATATATTAAAAAAAATCCATTAAACTTTGCAAACGCATTTATTCAATGTTAACGAAGACAACAAAGAGTGATTGTTTTACTTATTTTTTAAGTAATTAACAAAATTGAGCAGCATACGGGTCACCTGGTAAATAGAAACTTTGCTTTGACAGAGATGAAGATGTAGATAATTAGACAAATGAAAGGGATTTGGAGAGGATTAGTTACTAGGGTAACCCAGAAGCAAGATATCATGATAATCTAAAACCAGACAAATTTAAAAAGTGAAGACAATCATAACATGCTGAGCCAATTTTCTTATTGGCAAAAGAGGAAAATTTATTCTTCTGAATCAGCAAATATATGGGCCCGATTAGCTGAAAGCACAAAGTTAAACAAATGGGAAAATCCTCAAGTAAATAGTTTAAGTTAACATATATGTATGTCTCAATGAACAAGTACAATTTATTTTTATTTATTTATTTATTTTTTTGAGCGGCTCTGTCGCCCAGGCTGGAGGGCAGTGGCGCAATCTCGGCTCACTGCAAGCTCCGCCTCCCGGGTTGACGCCATTCTCCTGCGTCAGCCTCCGGAGTAGCCGAGACTACAGGCGCCCGCCACCATGCCCGGTTAATTTTCTGTGTTTGTAGCAGAGACGGGGTTTCACCGTGTTAGCCAGGATTGTCTGGATTTCCTGACCTCGTGATCCGCCCACCTCGGCCTCCCAAAGTGCTGGGATTACAGGCGTGAGCCACCGCACGGCGCCTGAACAGGTACAGTTTAAATTCAAATTGCAGAACAAAAACTAGAATATTCAGAATGTTAATCACAATAAGAAACAGACACTAGCATATAATAGTTTGTTATGAAACAGTTCTTGTCTTTTTCTCATGTAAATGAGAGACTTTATGACAGTCCCAAGGCTGACTTGCTCTAGTATCTTACTTTCCATAAAAATTGGAATTGCCAGATTTGACAGTCTATCTTGTCACATCACAGGTCTTAATTTGATGATTATAAAGAGGTGTCAAAAGATGAAATTACAACTAATTTAGTTTAAAGAACTAATTGGCTTTTATTTGCAATTCTAAAATCAGGTAATACGTCATGCTTAAAAATAGAATAAATGTTCTGCTGTGCGAGATCAAGCGTTTGGTTTTTGTAAGGTGAGAATAAGGAAACAGCACAATAAATAAAGTGGATTCATTTATATCAGGCTATTATAGTTTACTAATAGTTGTAAAAACAGAGGGAAAATTTGTATTATGCTGACTCAGGTACACTGGCTCTTTCTGATCCATTGCCATGAATCTGTTTTCAGAAAACATACCTGATCTATTTGATTATTTGCCTGTTTCTTTAAATTTTCAGGTTGATTATGTGGCACGTAGCATGGGTAACTCCATTTTGGTTTGGTCTGATTTGCTGGGGCCTGTTACATAAACTCAGTCAAAAACAATGGCCTCTCATAATTTTATTTAACGTTTTCCCCTGTTTAGTCAGGCCGTCACCTAGGTGCCAGTGTGACAAAAACTTAATATGTTATCGCTACTCTCGGTTACCACCATTCTTGGTTTTTAGCCTCAACATATCATTCATAGGTCACAGTTTCCTTGTTATATGTCGCTTTGAATGTTTGTTGGTGTAGCCAGAGAAGGACCATTTAATGTTCAAAGAATGGCTGCATGCAGACATTAAAACTTTTGAGAGAATACAGAATACCAGAGACACTACTATTATGACTATCAGAAGAATAATACAGAGTTTGGAGAATGCATATTAGCCAGGGTTCCCATAAAACAAATCAACTAAAATTTAATAGATCAAAGAATAAATCAGATTAGAAATCTACCCATATTAACCAAGTAGCTTATTGAATAATTTTTTGTCACTGAGTTTCTACAATGCCCAACATACTTACCTATGTGAATTAAGAAGTGTTAGCCACCTCACAGAACCTTCCCTGTTCAGCCAGCAGGTAATTGAGAGCAATGCTCTTATCTAGTACAATTCTAACAAGAGAATTTAGAGAAGTCTGTTGTGCAACTATAGCTGTTGTAGTAGAGTTTGCTATAGAGGCTATTGTGAGAAACACATTTCAAATCCTTGACTCATTTGTACCTACTCCAAGCCATGGGAAAAGGTACCTGAAAAATAATGCTCATCCAGAAGGGTTAATGCTTCCTGGTAATATTCTCCTTAACTTACCTTGTAGGTTAAGGGGAGTGAACCAATATTCTGCTTCTGATGGGTTATGGAGTGATGAAGGTACCATTAAAATTCTTAGCCCATATTGACCCTTCATTTGCCATTGGTCAAGTTACTCAATGAAGCTAGGGAATTTGAAATGCTAACTACAGGGTTATTCTGACAAGTGAAAGAGGTATGCATAAGCAAAGAAAAAAATTGAGAAGGGTTAGAGTCTCATTATGATGGGAAGTCTTGTTCCAATGACTTGGGAAAAGCTGCCCACAAAATGACATCATCAGCTTCTTGCCTTTGTTTGCAATTTGAATGTCTCTGGTTATAACATTGGGTATTTCTGTGAATTCTATGAGTGGCTCACACATCAGGTACAAGGGTTGTCCTTTGAAATTTACATTGACTTATCCATCTCCAGCTTATAAAGTTTCACGGACAAAATAATTTCTGTTCCTTGTGATTTCAAGTCATAAAAGTTAAAAAAAAAAAAAATTGGAGAAACGTAGAAGAATTCAGGATCCAGTCCAGTCTACAGGTAGATAATGGAAAACAATGAATACAGTTAAAATCTAATAGCAGTTATACTATAGTTTTCTTCTGAAACATCATTTTTCTTTCTCTAGTCATCCTCATTTCTACTCAAATCTAAGACAGTCAGATGGATTGTTTGAAAAATAAGTTTAATCTCATCAAGCTTGTCCTTATAATTAAAGTAAGTGCAGAAAGAACAGTGATTGACCACATAGGCTGTTAATGAGTTTGCTTTGCTGGAATTTTGTATAGGTAATCCCAGATTAGACTTTTAAAAGTTTCTCAAGGTTAGAAAGCCAAACCACAGCAGACTTCAGACTTTGCCTTTAGTACCTATATATTAGAGTGAATTCTTCTCTTTTTGAAGTTTCTGAAATATCCTCAGGTTCTTGGGCCTGCCAATCAGTGAAATTTTTGTATTCACTGTAAGGCTGGGAACACTTGAAGCCAGGTGTCCTATGCACATTCTCAAATATGACATCCCAGTCAAAGCTTTGGTAATATAATCATAATTTATAGAATATACATGCTAATAAAAGTTTTCATGTTTATTAACAGATCCAAATATATTTAACTTATCTACACTGTATAAATACAAGATCCCTAAACATATAAACTTAAATGTATATTTAGCAATTAAGATTTCAGCATTTGAACCTACTTAGAAATCACTCGGACATTTAATGAATATCTGTTACTTAACATAATATAAATTTAAAACTTTAAGTTACCAAAAAATATTTTTGAAACCATGAAAGGTTCATTTGTGAACTTTTATCCCATTTGCACTCATCTAATTTACTTGTTTTTAATAATTGTGCTTGAGTTGCTCATGAAAATTTTCACGAAACACTAACCATCACACCCAAACTTTTCCACAAACCCTCCTGTATCTTTTGGAGCCATTTATCTTTCCAAGACGTTTATTTACTCTAAGGATATCTGTCTTCTTTACCCCTGACCACTTTGTCTACTCCAAAAGGAGACTGAGTCAAGGGACTATTGCCCATTTCTTGATTAACCTCCCTGAGTATTACCCTAAATGATTGTTAGCTAGTTTATTCATTGTAGTCTGTGACTTTTTGCTTTTAAATTGAGCTTCAGTTTCTTAACTAGATTACTGAGTTTAAAGAGGAGCCTATTAATAAATGGGAAAGGTAGTTTCTATGCCTGAATTCAGCATAGATAGCTCTGAACTAGGGTGTGAATGTGGTTAAAGAAGAAAACTGGGTTTGCCTAAGGGTCTAGCTTTTATAAACACTTTAGCTTTCTTTTCCCCTTTTGGGTTGAATGGTAACTAATTGAAAAAGTTTGCAGATTCAGTGTTTCTTATCAGTTAATTCATTTATCTTTTCATTTACCTTTTGTAAGAAATCTTTTGAGGAGACAAAATTTTTTTGAAACCTTTTTAAAAGCTTTTGTACAGCAATTAAAATAGGTACCCCTGGGTGGACCTAACTTAAGAGTACTTATTTTAAAACACATGCCTTAGACGAACAGTCTTAATCATTTGGAATGTCCTACATAATAGCCTTTGTAATTCTAAATTATCTTTAGTAAGATTTTGCCATTTTTTTAAGTGTTTGCAGCTTCTGGGGCCTAATACTTAACACATGTAAAGGGTAGGTGTCGCCAGACGTTGGAGTACTCAGTTCTTTAGATATTAAGAATTTTATTTTTACATTGAATCTTGGGTCTCTTAGAGTCAAAATAAAAGACTAAAAAGAAAACACCATAGTGTTGGGTCCTGTAATATTTTTACAGTGTTCTTTTGTGGAACAGAAATTTTCTTGAGACTGTTAGGTGACCTGGTGTCACCTTTGCAGTTTCATGACCCAGCTTATCTTAACATGGGAGTCTTATTTTTAGCTGACTAGTGGTCTAACAGCTTTTAGGTGCCTGACTCATGCCCACCACTGGAGTATGTCTTGGCTCGAAGATTGCCTTTGACC
>NW_012107808.1:172837-222774 GCF_000951045.1 Mandrillus leucophaeus | reverse complement strand
GTAATCCCAGATTAGACTTTTAAAAGTTTCTCAAGGTTAGAAAGCCAAACCACAGCAGACTTCAGACTTTGCCTTTAGTACCTATATATTAGAGTGAATTCTTCTCTTTTTGAAGTTTCTGAAATATCCTCAGGTTCTTGGGCCTGCCAATCAGTGAAATTTTTGTATTCACTGTAAGGCTGGGAACACTTGAAGCCAGGTGTCCTATGCACATTCTCAAATATGACATCCCAGTCAAAGCTTTGGTAATATAATCATAATTTATAGAATATACATGCTAATAAAAGTTTTCATGTTTATTAACAGATCCAAATATATTTAACTTATCTACACTGTATAAATACAAGATCCCTAAACATATAAATTTAAATGTATATTTAGCAATTAAGATTTCAGCATTTGAACCTACTTAGAAATCACTCGGACATTTAATGAATATCTGTTACTTAACATAATATAAATTTAAAACTTTAAGTTACCAAAAAATATTTTTGAAACCATGAAAGGTTCATTTGTGAACTTTTATCCCATTTGCACTCATCTAATTTACTTGTTTTTAATAATTGTGCTTGAGTTGCTCATGAAAATTTTCACGAAACACTAACCATCACACCCAAACTTTTCCACAAACCCTCCTGTATCTTTTGGAGCCATTTATCTTTCCAAGACGTTTATTTACTCTAAGGATATCTGTCTTCTTTACCCCTGACCACTTTGTCTACTCCAAAAGGAGACTGAGTCAAGGGACTATTGCCCATTTCTTGATTAACCTCCCTGAGTATTACCCTAAATGATTGTTAGCTAGTTTATTCATTGTAGTCTGTGACTTTTTGCTTTTAAATTGAGCTTCAGTTTCTTAACTAGATTACTGAGTTTAAAGAGGAGCCTATTAATAAATGGGAAAGGTAGTTTCTATGCCTGAATTCAGCATAGATAGCTCTGAACTAGGGTGTGAATGTGGTTAAAGAAGAAAACTGGGTTTGCCTAAGGGTCTAGCTTTTATAAACACTTTAGCTTTCTTTTCCCCTTTTGGGTTGAATGGTAACTAATTGAAAAAGTTTGCAGATTCAGTGTTTCTTATCAGTTAATTCATTTATCTTTTCATTTACCTTTTGTAAGAAATCTTTTGAGGAGACAAAATTTTTTTGAAACCTTTTTAAAAGCTTTTGTACAGCAATTAAAATAGGTACCCCTGGGTGGACCTAACTTAAGAGTACTTATTTTAAAACACATGCCTTAGATGAACAGTCTTAATCATTTGGAATGTCCTACATAATAGCCTTTGTAATTCTAAATTATCTTTAGTAAGATTTTGCCATTTTTTTAAGTGTTTGCAGCTTCTGGGGCCTAATACTTAACACATGTAAAGGGTAGGTGTCGCCAGACGTTGGAGTACTCAGTTCTTTAGATATTAAGAATTTTATTTTTACATTGAATCTTGGGTCTCTTAGAGTCAAAATAAAAGACTAAAAAGAAAACACCACAGTGTTGGGTCCTGTAATATTTTTACAGTGTTCTTTTGTGGAACAGAAATTTTCTTGAGACTGTTAGGTGACCTGGTGTCACCTTTGCAGTTTCATGACCCAGCTTATCTTAACATGGGAGTCTTATTTTTAGCTGACTAGTGGTCTAACAGCTTTTAGGTGCCTGACTCATGCCCACCACTGGAGTATGTCTTGGCTCGAAGATTGCCTTTGACCAACTTAGCCAATAATTTCCCCCTATGTAAACATGCAAAACAAAAGCAAGAAAAGGAGAAAACTCAAATTTTGTTAAATATCTGAAATCTGGATTCGCACATCTCATGCCTTAATAGCCACTTAATGGAACCACCATCTGTCACCTTTAAAACTCCAGTGAGTGTCAGTGACACATCAGTCACCCTGCAAATCACCAAAAAGTCATGTGTTCTTGGTACAACAAAACCACACACTCTCTCACAGCACAAATAAGTGCTGGATTCAAAAGCCAAAAATATCAGGGAGCTCAAGGCAAAGACAGCAGAATTTGAACTCAAGAAGATTTCACGACCCTCAGGGTTTAGGGAGGAATCCCCAAAAAGGCAGTCAACAGTGCCTCACCTGCATTCCCCATGGGGCCTCGGGGTGTCTTTGGAGTTCCTTCATAAGTTGCCAGACATTTTCAAAAGACAAAATTACAACAAATTTAGTTTAAACATTTCATTGGCTTTTATTTGCTATTCTAGAAGCAGGTAACACCTCATTCTAAGAAATAGAATAAGTGCTTGGCCCAGCGTGACAGAACAGTTGGATTTTGGAAAGTGGGAATAAGGAAAAAGAACATTAAAAAAAAGTGAATGTATTAACATCAAGTTACTACAGGTTACTTTTTTTGTAAGATTTAAAGCAGAGGGAAATTTCTTACTATGCTGAATCGGGTAGATTGGGATCTTTCTGATTGACTGCTGCTAATCTCCGATTTTCGGAAAACTACTGGTCTGGGGATTTACCTGCTTCCTTTAGGATTCAGTTAGATTATTCTAACTGAATTTGACATCAGTTGACATGAGTAACTCCATTTTGTTTAGTCTGGTCTGCTGGGGCCTGGTGGCCCCAGTCCAAAACAATGGCCTCCCATAATTTTGTTTAGCAATAGTATCTCAATTTTGCTTTCATCATACTCTTCTTGATTGCTATTGAGATTTACAATCTCTTCATATATTCATTGGATATTTGCATGTCAATTCTGAATTCTGACAATATTTCTTTTTGTTTACTTTTAGATTTGCTTCTGAACAACTTTAATTTACTACTCTTAAAGGTTTCATGGATTCTATTTTGGCTTATGTAAAATTTGTCAGTCTAACAGCATTTTTGTGTATGAATAATCTGGAAAAAATAAATAATCTGGGAAAAAACTGTCAACCATATTTTTTTTCCCAAAATCGTTGCATTATGAAATTCACCCTTTCTTTGTGCTACTGCCAGTAAGGAGGTAAACAATGGATGATGTAAAATATCTTTCCTCTCTGGCAGTTTGTAAGATCTCTATATTTTGTATTCTGAAGTTTTCCTAAAATACGTGAACTTATTTTTATTTATTACATATAATATATAGAATTCTTTATGCCTCCAAGATCTGAAGATTCATGCCTCTATCCTATTCATGATATTTTTCTGCCATTATGCATCCAAATATTGCTATTTTTGTTTTCTTTATTATCACATAGTTGTTGAGGGAGAAAAAAAAAGTCTGTATTCCATCCCTGATTCTTTTCATGTAGATGTGATTGTATAGATATTTCATGCCATCCTTTGTCTACCTCCTTACTGGCACTAGCACAAAGAAAGTAGAGTGAATTGCATGATGCAACAATTTGGAAAAAAAAAACAACTGTGGTTGACAGGGTTTTTTTAAGCTTTAATGAGGAATAATTAACAAGAAAAAAATGTACGTATTTAAGGTACACAATGTGCTGTTTTGATACAAGTATTACCTGTGAAATAATTCCACAGTCAAACTGATTAACGTATCCCTTCACATAGTCACAAGTGTGTATGTGTGCACGCGCTTGTGTGTGTGTATGGTGAGAACACTTAAAATCTACTGTCTTAGCAAATTTCAAGTATACAATAGAATATAATTAGTGACAATCATCATGTTGTGCATTAGATTCCCAGAACATGCTCATCTTGTAACTGGAAGTTTTTATCTTTTGACCAACATCTCTCTCCATCCCTGCCATGTCACTGCCTGTGGCGTTCACTTCCTCACTAGGATCACTCTGGACCCATGGCTATTCCTCAGCCTCAGCTCAACCTTTGCACTTGCTTGTCCTAGAATGTTCTTCAGCTTTTGACATAACTGGCTTCTGTTTATCCCTCAAATCACTGCTCTTCTTATACAAATATTTCTTTCCTAGAACTTATCATTAGTTAACATTCTATTTCAGTTATTTATATTTTATCTTCCCATTAGATATTATGCCTTGTGTGGCAGGAGTTGATTTGCTTGTTTACTGATTTTTCCTTAGAATCTTAAAAAAGTGTCTTGCACATGATGGGTATTAAATAAATATTGATCAAATAAGCAAATGACTGTTTATAATGTTTTATCATATATATTTAGTTGTAAAAAAGCTTTAAGGTCTGTTGAGTATTTTCATATACATTTACATTAAGTGGTTGTACTAAGGCTAGACATCAAATATCTCATGTTTAAAATCTTCTATTTTTTAATGTCAGAAATATGTAGTACTATATGTAAGGTTAATAAATATTATAACAACAGCTAGTAGTCACTGAAGTTTTATGTAACAAACACCGTGCTTTAGAAATATCTTTCAGTGCATACTCAAAACAAGATTGCTCATATTATTTACATTTTTGCTCTATAATGTGGAAACACTATGACTGAGTGAAGTTAAATTAATCACCTGTGGTTACTAATGTAAGGGTGAACCCATTAAATAAAACTGAGATACATTAGGCTTCAAAACCCATGCTATTTACACTAACTACCTTTTCAGATCACAGTCCGATTTCAGCTTATCTCTATTAATGACTACATAAATTATATCTACTTATAATATTTTTACTCCATTTTTATTCCATTCTAATATTCAAGCACATTTTTCTTGTGCTTAATTGGTCTGAGTCTGAGATGAACTTTACGTGATTTATTTAAAAGTTAATTTAACTTGACAGCGTTCTTTGGAGAATCTGCATTTAATATCTTAATTTTCCATAAATACTCATTATAGTAGACGTTCTCTGAACAGCATTGGTTATGGTTCCTGTGAATGATGTCACACACTCCATGCAAGCTCCAGTCTTCACTGCAAGGAGAACACTGTGTAAGCTTCGTAAACTTGCAGGACTTGGAAGGACATAAAACAGACTTAGATATTTCACTCAGAACACAGAGTACTTTACCGTCGGGTGAGAATTGCATTGCAGCTGCATCAAAGACAGGGTTCTGAGCTTCTAGAAGATAGGCCTGAAGTGGCACCAATCTTCAGTAATATTACACATTCCATAGCATGTATTGAGCAGCTATGTCAAAATATGAAATGACTAGGATACCATGGAATGTGACATCCTTGCCTTGTATTCCAGTCTTAATGTCATCTCTTGAGGTTAAAGATGGTGTGAGAACTTATGATGGGATGGGGATGCTTGCTTTTCATGTCAGTCAGTTAAAAAGCAAGCTAAAAGATTAATATTTTGTGTTTGAGGCCATATATCCCTGGCACTAAAATTGCTGCTACAAACAGACAGCAATGACAAAACAAAAACAAAAACAGAAACAAAAAATCTTGTGTTCTGACTACATCTTATGACTCATCATTTCTATTCTTATCTCCCACTGAAGCTTCCACTCAATACTTCAAACACACACACATCTTCTCCTTATAGCCAGGCACCCCAGAACTATTAATGATCTTACATAACATCTTCTAGCTCTCAGCCTAGAATATTCTTCCCCCTCTGGTAATGGTTGTAGGAATATTTTCACTGATAGCAGAGGTGGAGTTGACTTACAGGTTTTCCTTCTTTCGGAGTGCTGTGATATGTCTTGTTTATCAAACTACCCCTCTGACTAGAGAGTGAACTCCTACAGAACAAGGCATATTATCAGACCAATGGAAAAGTAATTGCAGTTTTTGCCATGAGTGGTAAAACCACAATTACTTTTGCACCAACGTATAATAAATAATTATTGGCTTTCTTTGTATTCCTAACTTTGAGCACAATGCATGATATATAGAATAAATGTGGTAACTGGTGAATGAGTGAATGAATGAATAAATGATTTTCAAGCATTTAAAATAAATGTAGTTTTCCCTAGAGGCCATTATCCCTAGCAAACTAACACAGGAACAGAAAACCAAATGCCACATGTTCTCATGTGTTAAGTGGGAGCTAAATGATGAGAACACAAGGACACACAGAGGGAAACAACACACACTGGGACCTTTCAGAGGGTGGGGAGTGGGACGAGGGAGAAGATCAGGAAAAATTTAATGGGTACTAGGCTGAATACATGGGTGATGAAATATTCTGTACAACAAACCCCCATGACACAAGTTTACCTATGTAACAAACTTTCACTTGTACCCCTGAACCTAAAATTGAAATTAAAAAAATAAATAAAGTTGAATATTGATGGGAAAAGTTAGATCAGGAATGCTGGATACTATTTTCTGTTGAGTATGTTTCCATCACCAGCAGGGAGAATAAATCGGTTTAGTGGGACAGTAAAGGACTTTGGACTATGGACTCTAGTATCTAGGATTTAGGACTATGGACTCTAGTATCTAACTTCTTGATTTCCAGTCCTGTCTTAGTAGATACTTGGTTTGTGTCTTTGCACAGCTATTAAACTTTTCTGATTCCCATCTCTTCAATTTAAAAATGGAGATATTGAGAGTTTCTGCAATCAATTGGATTCAAGTCAGACTTAAATTACATAGAATATGTAAATATCTTTAGCACAATATTTAGCTCATGGTAAAGACCCAGAAATATGAATGACTACAGAAAAAATATAATACTTACCATCTTATGATTGTTCCCTAGGCAAAAACAAGTCTGGCCATCACTGTGTGCAAAAATGTATTGTCTTAAGCAATGGAAAGTTCTGACCTTTTCTTGCTAAGTCTATGAGTTATGCTTTATGATAAGGCATTGGTCTTTACATACTCGAAGTAAATATGTTGCTTAGTTTAATTAAAAAGACATGCCTTTGCCTACCCTATCTCGGGCACTATGCTGGGTATACAGATTCAAAGCATAACACAACATTCTCTTGCCCATAAAGAATTTGGAGCATGGGGAGAAGTAAAGGGTTATTTAAAGCAGCCTGCAAAATTCCTGTTTTCTGAGACGCTAGTCTAGTTTGTGCAGACTGTGGTGCCTTGAGTACCACCACTGGTGAATAGGCTAATTACACATTTTTACTGGATTTCTTCTGAAAAAGCTAGCAACCAGAGTACAATAAAGAAGTGTGCTTGGGCTAACATGCTTAGTAAACTTCATGGCCACAACCACCTTACCCATGGCAGACCTAGCATTTATTTAGAAGGCAAGAATGCCTGATTCTTTTCTGCTCTACTATACGCGTTCTGATTACTTTCGCATCTTTGAGAAAGATTACTATTGCCAAATGTTTTTGTTGTAGAAGTCAAGTTATGAGAACAAACAGCACTAATTAAATTTGGAAAAAATATACTCACGCCAGGGATTCACTATAAATGTGCACTCTTTTTCTTTTATTGAATGACTGTGTGTGCTTTGAACTTGATAGTAGTTTTCACTCTGCAATGGTAGAGCAAAGAAATATTGGGAGAAAATATATAAAATGTCATACATAAGGTGAAAAACAAGCAAAATATCATGAACAAGCCACTTTGTTTTTCTATAACAAGCACTAGAATATTGCAGAAATAGTGTTAGACAGCCTTGGTATATTCTCTATGTCAGTGTATTTAAGAGTTCTTTTGTGAAGACAATATGAAGCTAACACAATACTAAAACCGATTTAACTCACACTGTAGTCCAAATACACTTCCGCAGCAAGCACATGAATGCACACACGCTCACATACATGTCATACATACATGCATACAAATATGCGCACATGTGCACACTCAAGTACCTGTCAAGTATTAAATACTAAGCATCAGTGCTGTGTTTTACTCCAAGTGCCCAACTTTAGCCTCTCCACACAGATACTTTAGTGTATCTCCTCTCAGTGGTTGTAGGTTTTTAAACATCAACTGCCTAATTAAAGCAGTCTTCTGAATCCTTATGTTTTTCACCAAAAAAAAAAAAAAAAAAAAAAACTTCAGTAGCAATGGAACAAAAAAGCACGTCTCAATTATTGACAAGGAAATGAGAAAAAGGCTTAACAGCAAGAAAACAACAGTTATCTTGATGAATTATCTTGATGAATTTATACATATAGAAACATTAGCTACCCAGTACCTACGAAGTCTACCATGTATTAAACTGTTTACAATCACAAAATCCCATGAGTCTATGAATAACTGTGAAGTGCTCTGTGACCAAATGAAAGTCTTATTAACTACAATACTGTCCCTCTAGAGTTAAATTTCAGGTGGAAACTATCAGAAAGCTCCAGAAAACTGTTTTCCTTATTGTGCTTTAGTTATTTTATTGGATTGTAATTTAGATCAAATAAGTCACATGTCTTAAAGTTACATACATTCATTGAATTTAAACAAATCTGTAAACTCATATGACCACCACTATAATTAAGATATATAAAACATCATCTTCATCCCCAAAATTTATCTTGGCTCTTCCCAGTTTCTACCAACTCAGGCCCCAGAAAACTAATGATCTGCTATAATTATACATTCTCTAGGTTTCCACATAAATGGAATAATACAGTCTAGTGGTCACTCAATATCAATAGGGAACTGGTTCCAGGACTCCTGAAGACACCAAATTCACAGATCCTCAAGTATCTTATGTAAAATGGTGTAGGATTTGCATACGACCTATGCACATCTTCTCACATACTTTAAATCATATAGTAAGTATTTACTAACTGTATAGGAAATGGCAAGAGACTTTTCCAAAGTGTTAGAACCCTCTTACATTTCCATTGTATTAATATGAGTGCCAGTTGCTCTATTTTGTCCAAAAAACTTTGTGTTGTCAGTTTTGTCTTCTCACAATTATTTTAATAATCAAACATAAAATAACATTTAAATAATTTAAAGTTGAGTACCTATATTCTACCATCTAGATTGTACCATCATTTTTATAAAAAAAAATCACATATCTATTCTTCTCTCTCTCCCCCTACGCTTCCATTAATCTAACTTATTTTTGATGCATTTCAAGGTAAATTGCAGACATTGACATGCTCCTCTGAATAGTTTAACATTCAAATTATTAAATAGAAGTGAGCATTTATTTATATTTTTTAAATTTTAAGCCAAAATTTACATACAATTAAGTGAACAAATATAAGTGTACCATTGCTGAGTTCTGAAAAATGCTTTTCATTTTTCAAATAATTGGGAATTTTATAGGTGTAATTTTGTTATTAATATCTAGTTTCTTTTGAGACCCTAAAATGAACTGCATATGTTTTTAATTATTTTCAATGTTTTGAGACACTTTTTCTGCCTCATCAATGCCATATTTTTATTTTTATTTTGAGACAGGGTTTCACTCTGTCACTCAGGCAGTGGCACAATCTTAGCTCACTCAACATTTGTCTGTGTTTCTATTCATTGTGCTTTCACCATTTAAATACATCATCACATTGTGTTTTTATTGCAAAATTCTGATACAAAATAAGTAGAAAATTCTGTCATTTCTACTCTGCACATACAAAAGATCCTCTGGTTACTTTTAATATTGTTTTTGGAATTTTAAGATTATCTCTTTATAAATGATTTGATTTGACTTTTTTGACTTTTCTTTGTTTTGGCATTCTCCTAAATTTGTTGAGCTTTTTAAATCTTTGTACAAATAAGATTCAAATTTACTAAACTTTCAGCCACTATTTATTCAGCTGTTGTTCCTGCCTCACCCCTTTTTCTGATACTCCATTTCTGTGTGTTTTCCAGTGCATTCTATCACACACAAGCTCAAAGTGCCTGTTTCTTTTTTTAATTGTTGTATGTTCAAGATCAGTGATTTTTTTTCCCCACAGTGTTAAATCTATTATTATTCTCCTCCAGTACAATTTTTAAATTCACATATTTTATTTGTCATATCTAGATGTTCCATTTTGGTTTTATATATTTAATTTCTCTTTTCATTAGGTTCATGTTTTCTTGTAAATACTTAACCATGGTTACAAGCTTTATTTTAATATCCGGGTCTGTTTGTTTACTCGTATCTGTCCCTTCTTGTTTTTCTTTTTTTTAAATTTACTAATTTTTCTCCTCATTATGATTTGCATTTTCTCTGATTCTTGGCATCTCTAGTTTTTTTTATTGGTTTGGGCGATTATGAATGCTATGTTATTTTTTGTCCTCTATTCCAATATGTTGCTCTGCTGTCTTCTGACTTCAATTCTGTTTTCAATGAGAAATCAGAGATCTTCCTACTCCTTTTTCCTCTATATACAGTATGCCTTTCTTCCCCGCCCTCTGATTTTAAAATATTCTCTTTAGTTCACACAGCTTCTGCTTTGTGTTTATTTAGCTTCTTGGATATGCGGGTGTATAGTTTTGTTAAATTTGGAAAATTTTTTCCCATTACATCTTCAGATAATTTTCTGACTACCCCTCTCCTGACCATCCAGGCACTCTAACTGTATGTACATTAAACTGCTTGAAATTTTTCCATAGCTTACTGATACTGGTTTTTTAATTTGCTTTTTTCTCTATACATTTTCTGTGAATAGTTTTTAGTAATATGTCTTCAAGATTTTTTCTAGTTGTCATCAAATTATCTAATTATCATCAAACTAATCTTTTCTCCTGATAATCAAATTTGCCCTTTACTCTGTATTACACGTCATAGTTTTTATATCTCAAGCTATATTTGGGTTATTTTTATATCCTCTATATCTCTACTTAACTTTTTGAACCTATGGAATGAATGTAATTATAATAATAAAAGATTTTATTTCCATGTGTGCTAATTCAGTTCTTAGTTGGTTTTAAATGAATTTTTTTTCGCATAGGCCATACTTTCATGTTCATTT
The DNA here is from genome assembly GCF_000951045.1 of Mandrillus leucophaeus. Classification (NCBI taxonomy): domain Eukaryota; kingdom Metazoa; phylum Chordata; class Mammalia; order Primates; family Cercopithecidae; genus Mandrillus; species Mandrillus leucophaeus. The sequence goes on along the minus strand of NW_012107808.1, from coordinate 212,115 downwards.
TAGGTCTGGTGATTTTTTACTGGATGCCAGACATCGTGATTTATGTTTTGGGAGTGCAGAGATTTTAATATCCCTATAAATATTTCTGAGCTCTGTTTTCGGGATACAGTTAAGTCACCTGGAAAACATTTGGTTCTTTGTATCTTTAGCTTAAGATTTATTGGGTAGGATCAGAGCACTGTTTAGATTAGGAGTGATTATTTCCCACTGCTAAGGTAAAACTCATCTGTGTACTCTACACATTGCTTCACGTTCAGGACGTTTTCCATTACGGCAGGTGGGAATGGGTTTTCCAGCCCTATAAGAATTCTGGGCACTGTTACCGCTAATATTTTTGGATGGTCCTTGCCTTGACTTTGGCAGTTTCCTGAGGTGTATGTGCCAATCTCTGCTTAACTGAATAGTGAGGGGTAACTTGTGCAGACATCTAGAGTTCTCTCTCTCTCTCTGTCTCTCTCTCTCTCTCTCTCTCACTTCAAGCAGGGGAAATGCCAGATACTTATAAAATCATCAGATCCTGTCAGCCTCCTGAGTCGCTGGGACTACAGGCATGCACCACCACACTCGGCTAATTTTTTTTTTTTTTTCCTGAGATGGAGTTCTGTCATCCAGACTGTAGTGCGGTGGTGCATCCTGGGCTCAGTACAACCTCCGCTTCCCAGGTTCAAGCAATTCTCCTGCCTCAGTCTTCTGACTAGCTGGGATTACAGGCGACCACTAGCATGCCTGGATAATTTTTGTAATTTTTTTTCTTTTTAGTAGAGATGGGGTTTTGCCACGGTGGCCAGGCTGGTCTTGAACTTCTGATCTCAGGTGATACACCCACCTCAGCCTCCCAAACTGCTTGGATTACAGGCATGAGCCACTGCACCCAGCCTAATTTGTGTATTTTTAGTAGAGACGGGGTTTCACCATATTGGCCAGGCTGGTCTCGAACTCCTGACCTCATGATCTGCCCATCTCGGCCTCGCAAAGTATTGGGATAACAGGCATGAACCACTGCGCCTAGCCTTTATTTATTTTTTTTAACTTTGTGCCACAAACCTGAGTGATTGGCACAGTAGGAAACAGAGTGTATCCAGAAAGCTTTATTATTTTGACACAACTACCTATAACTTACGTTTAAAAGAGGTGATTTCAAACTACACACATATATTCCATTCTTTCAGATATGTATTGCTGCATTAAAACTTACCCCCAACTTTTATTACTTATAAAAACAATCATTTAATTTGTGTACAATTTTGTCAGTCATCATTTTTTTTACTGTGCTTATCTGAAAACTTTTTTTTTCCTCTGGCTGTCATCAATTTCAAGTAAATGTTATTAAATCAACTCAAAATGAAGAAAAAATGGCCTGTAGGCCTAAAATAGCATTTTAAAAAGTTCCAGTCTTTGCCAGCATTTCCTTTTCTCTATTAAACACTCTTTTAGCCCTCCAACTTTATATTCAATGATAGCTATTATGGATTTCAATTATGGGAGGTTCTTGCACATAAATAATCATTTATTTTTCAGTTACTTTTGTTGTATAAAAAACCACCCCAAGTTTATTAACTTGTGAAACCAACATTTCGTTTTCCCATTTTGTTTTTCTGTGCTTCAGAAATTTGAGCTAAGATGACTAATTCTAATGGTCTTGTATGAATTACTCATGTTATTGCGATCATCTGGTCAGTCTGTTGAGGTAGGGATGTCCATAACTCCTTAATTCGCATATTTAGTGTTCAGGACTGCTTTTTAAATATGTCATGTATCTTCAATATGCTCACCTGGCCTTCTTCAAATGGCAGAATAGTTAACAGCAGCAAAAGAAAGGCAAGCTCCATTGTTCAAGAACATACTTTGTAAGCCTTTGCTTGTGACATTTTGCTAATATTTCATTGTCCAAAGCAATTCACATGCCAACACCAGGGTCAATATGGGGAGTGCTCTGCAGATGTGATGACAGGGAGGACTGATGTTCCTGGGACCATCTGCAGCTATCTGCATACACAGCCACATCACTTATTTATGTCCAGACTTCCACCAGAACTGAAGATCCTCTCTTAATATGTTTAAACATTTCAGAAAATACAACAAAGCCATTTATTTTTCTTGGAGATGCCTCTCTTGATGCCCACCACTGTCTGATGCTAATGTTTATGTGCTAAATGCCTACTTCATAGTCATCTTCCAGGGACTGTCATTCATCTCACATCTGCATATTCCTGTTGCTTCCTTCCTTTGTTATAGCACCTATTTTGCATAGTAGACAACTGTTATACTGTTAAAACCAATTTTATTTTTAACTTATGGCTCCCCAACAAAGTTTAAGTAAATTTTTCTTCACTTTTAATTTTCCACATTGTGATTACTTCCTTTCCAATGGATCATGAAAAAAATCTACATTTTCCAAACTCTACTAGGGTATAGGCATATATGACTTAGATTCATCCAATAAGTTGCACCCACTGCTGATTTGGCAGTTAGTGCATGGGAGCTATGTGGTATGGCAGCTGCATGTGGAAATACTGAATTCTGGAGTTCATGGGACCTCTGATTTTCAGTCCGGAGCATGAAAGTGCAACACTGTAAACAGGAAGAGCAGTGATATTTTCATTAGAAAGTTCTCAGAAGTGGTTAGAATCTGTCCCTCTCTCTGTTGCTCCTAGCCTTGTATCATACAAGTCAACAAACAATCTAGCCATCCCAAAGTATTTGAATAAACAATGTATTTTAATGAACACCTTTCTCATTCAAACAGTTCAAGTGGATTTTTCTCATTTGCAACCAAGAGCCATAATGGATGCAACATGTTATCCTCTTTCTTGGTTTCCACTTCGTTTTGGTAATATTCATCTTCTAAGCATCTTCATGTCATTAAGTCCATGAGAGGCTTATTTGTAATATACTCCTGTCTTAGACATTTTGTGCTGTTGTAACAAGATACCACAGACCGGGTCATTTATAAACAATAAAAATTTATTTCTCCCTATTCTGGAGGCTGAGAAGTCCAAAATCAAGGTGCTGGTTGGTGAGGGCCCAGTCCCTCTTCTTCCAAGATGGTACCTTGTTCCTGCATCATACGAGGGGGAGGAAATCTGTGTCCTCACATAGCAGAAGGGCAAAAGGGCCTAAACCAGTTCCCTCCAGCCCTTTAACAAGGTACTCATCTGTTCATGAGTATGGTGTTTGACATGGTTTGGCTCGGTGTCCTCATCCAAATCTCATCTTGAATTGTAATGTGCCTGTGTCAAGGGAGAAACCTGATTGGAGGTGATTGGATTATGGGGGTGGTTTCCCCCATGCTGCGCTCGTGATAGTCAGTAAGTTCTCATGAGATTGGATGGTTTTATAACTGTCTGGTATTTCCCCTTCTTGAACTCACTCCCTCCTGCCACCTTGTGAAGTAGGTGCCTGCTTCGCCTTCCACCATGATTATGAGTTTCCTGGGGCCTCCCCCCCCCCCGCCCCGTACAGAACTGTGAGTCTATTAAACCTCTTTCCTTTATAAATTACCAAGTCTTGGGTACTTCTTTATAGCAGTGTGGAAACAGACTAATACAGAGCCCTTATAACTTAGTCACTTCCCAAAAGGCTCTGCTTCCTAACATCACCGCAACAGGGATTAGACTAAAATGGGAATTTTAGAGGGGACACATTTAAACTATACCATCATAATTACTTGAAAATAAATTTAAATGAACCTTTACAATTGATTATAAACTTCTCTGCGTGAAAAATAGAGGTTGGACATCCATTCTCATTAGCATTTTAAAAGTTTTCTTTGTCCATTTTTAAGTGGAGCCCAGTTTGATTCCTTCATTCTTTTTATGTGGTTTGACTTTTCATTCTCTGAAAGCTTTTAGAGATCGTGACATTGTTATTTTTTATGTTTCACCAAAAATGTGCTATTATTCCATTTTATTCCTTATGCTTAGCATTCAGTTTTTATTTTCTATTTAGAAACCTTATATTTTATAACTATGAAAAATGTTCTTATTTCTTTGATATTCTCCTGCCATTCTTTTTGTTTTCTTTGTTCTGGAACAACTTTTATTCAGCTATCTCCTGAAAAGAATCTTTAATTTACTTATTTTTTTCTTCCAATTCTCTATATTGTTCTACTTTTGTGATTAGAAAACTCTCCATTTTGCCTTCACAACTTGTAATAAATATATCATCTCTGTCTTCATTAAACATGTCTGCAACTTTTCAAAAAATCATTTATTGAATGGATGATGATCCCCAATGTTCTGATTTTCTTCACGTATTAACTTTACCTACCTCTCTGAGGATATTAAAATATTTTTGAAGTTTTTTTTGTCTTATCATCATCTCTTTTTATAATACTGGCTTTGGTTTATTATTCTATCTGACATTTATCAGAAATGTAATCACTTGTAGATTGTTTATATTTGAGGGAACACTGAAATGATTATTGAACGGTGTATGTTCCTATTTGATGGTCTATGCCATGGTATTGAGAGGTAACAATGTGCTAGCAGCCCTCCCTTGCTCTTGGCACCTCCTCAGGCCTCAGTGTCCCCTCTGGCCTCGCTTAAGGAGCCCTTCAGCCCACCGGTGCACTGTGGGAGCCCCTCTCTGGGCTGGCGGAGGCCAGAGAGGGTTCCCTCTGCTTGTGGGGAGGTGTGGAGGGAGAGGCCCCCGTGGGAACTGGGACTGTTCACTGTGCTCACAGGCCAGCACGAGTTCCGGATGGGCATGGGCTCGGCGGCCCTGTACTGGGAGCGGCAGGCAGGCGCTGCTGGCCCCAGGCAATGAGGAGCTTAGCACTCAGGCCAGCAGCTGCAGAGGGTGTTCTGGGTCCCCCAGCAGTGCCTGCCCACCCGCACAGCGTTGGAATTCTTGCCAGGCCTCAGCTGCCTCCCAGGACTTACAGCCTGCCATGCCCGAGCCTGAAGCCTCAAACCTTGAGACTCTCACCTCCCCTCCCTGCCCTCCCGCCCTGGTCTCCCACGAAGCCGGAGCCTCCCCAAGGGGTGCTGCCTCCTGCTCTGCGGTGCCTAGTCCCATCCACCGCCCAAGGGCTGAGGAGTGCAGGCGCACCGCATGTGACTGGCAGGCAGCTCCCTTCGTGGCCAGGGGCGGGATCCACTAGGGGAAGCCAGCTGGCCTCCATAGTTAGCTGGGGATTTGGAGAACTTTTATGTCTAGCTGGAGGATTGTAAATGCTCCAATCAGCACTCTGTGTCTAGCTTGGGGTTCATGGATGCACCAATCAGCACTCTGTATTTAGCTAATCTGGTGGGAACTTGGAGAACTTTTGTATCTAGCTAGAGGATTGTAAATGCACCAATCAGCACTCTTTGTCTAGCTCAGGGATTGTAAACGCACCAATCAGCACTCTGTCAAAATGGACCAATCAGCTCTCTGTAAAACGGACCAATCAGCTCACTGTAAGAAGGAACAATCAGCAGGAGATGGGTGGGGCCAGATAAGGGAATAAAAGCAGGCTGCCCTAGCCAGCAATGGCAACCCACTGGAGTTCCCCCTTCCACAGTGTGGAAGGCTAGTTCTTTTGCTCTGTGCAATAAATCTTGCTGCTGTTTACTCTCTGGGTCTGCGCCACCTTTATGAGCTGTAACGCTCACTGGGAAGGTCTGCAGCTTCACTCCTGAAGCCAGGGAGACCACAAACCCACCAAAAGGAAAAAACTCCAGACAGATCTGAACATCTGAAGGAACAAACTCCAGACACACCATCTTTAAGAACTGTAACACTCACCACGAGGGTCCGTGGTTTCATTCTTGAAGTCAGTGAGACCAAGAACCCACCAATTCCAGACACAGTATGAGGTGCCAACCTGGATGTTTCCATGGCACCATCTTAGAGACTACCTATAGCTGTTTTATGCGGGGCTACTGAATTGGATCAGAGCAAGTAATCCACTGTCCTTACTGGTGGGAGGGGTCTATAAGTTTGGCTGTTAGTGTCCTGAGAACAAAATGGGGAAGAGGAAAATCGTGACTCAAAATTGTTTCTGCAGACTTTGCTGAGCCCCCTGTTTTTCACAAGGTATATCACTACTGTCCTTTTGGGTCCCTTTTATCCTACATTTAAACTTACTTTTATTCAAAATATTGAGAAAGTACATTTCTAAATTTTTCAGGGATATGTAGACCCTACCTATAATTGAAGTTCAACCCTCATAAACAAAGTATAAATCACCCATTCATCTTACAGTTTCCAAAATGTTCTTGTCTGTCTTCACTGCTTATATCATTCCCTTTATTTATTTTGTTTTGAGGTTACATCTTTTTTTATTATTTCACTGTCAGGTTCATGTAGATTTTGAAGACAATAAACCAAATATGTCTATGTATCCATCATTTTAACTGAATTGGGTATGATAGTGAAATTTTTGAAGAAAATTACAATGTTCAATTACTTTTGAAAAGCTTATGGTAATTCTGCTTATTGGAACAACATGCTATAATTAAAATATTTTTTATAAAGATTACCTACTTTATGGAAATTGGCTATGGTGAGGATTAGACTAATAACCAATTTTACATCCATTGTGATTGCAATAATTTTTAAATGTTCATTAATAGGAAGCAATAAGTATTAAATGGCATACCTCAAGATATCAATGTATAGGAGTGATTAAATGACAGATTGCTTGTAATCTTTTTTCATTATTTCTGTATTCTCTGTTTACTTCAATGGGTAGGTGACATTTTTTAAAAATGAAAAAGAAATCAGACAAGAGAATACATGTGTAAAAAATTGTATATTTACATAAAATCATCATTTCTATGTCTTATGTAAAAATTAACACTGTCCTCTTCATGCATAGCTGGCCAGTTGTTTCTACCAGCTGGACATATTGGCAATTTACCAAGAGAATGGTGCTCACACCTAATTTCCGTAATTATGGAAATTATTTAGCAGCTGGTGTTTCTTTTCTATTTAACCTTTTTGTAGAAATATGTATTTTGTAAAAGGATTGTAGAAGGATGATTAGCCTATCTGTGTACCATTAGTATAGACAAAATGGAGAGATAGAACAACCCATCATTAACCAGCTATGTGACTCTAGGAAAAAAATATATATGTCTTTTCTCAGTATAAATTTTTTTAATCTATTGAATGAAAGTTTGACTCCTACATAGTTCTGATCAGCAATGTTATAACCACTTCGCTTATAACTGAGAAACCTATTTGAAATGATTTACCCTAGATATTTTCAAGTTGTCCCATTTCACTGTGCTCCTTGCGTCACAGTAATTTTTTCATGGCATGCTTTAGGCCAACAGAAGTACCAAACAATTTCAATATATTTATTAAAAAGTTTCAAACAACTTAAATACGTATATCCTAAATTGGAATAATCAAAATACGTATGTTATATATGTTAAATGATTTTTAAAAATCCTTTCCTTCTTAATTACAATTACTTACTAGTAAAAGTGATTTTTGGGTACTGTACTGCCTCTAAAACCTGGAACCAGATTGGACACCACCACCCTCATTTTCTGTTCCACAGTGATTTTCTTGCTTTATACTGGTGTTTGCTTCTAATTCCAACATCCACTAAAATCCCAGCTTCACACAAATATCACATTCATGAAAGGAGTGCAATGGGATCTAATGTGCAAACTGTGAAATATCTCAAGCTGCTAGTTCACATAGCTTTCAAAATACACTCAATATCTCTTCTCTTGTTTCAAAAAATTTAAATTGTCTCAGAGTTATCTCTACGGTACTGCAGGATGCTTCAACACATAGTTTTCGAATCGTGGACTTACGTAATATATCTAGACATGTTTAAATGTAAAGACATTAGACTATTCTTTCACAGAAATGTTTATAAATACCAGAGCTAGAAGAATCTCTAAATTGTACTTAATTCACGTAACTTGTTTTACAGATGAAGCCATCAAAACCAGTAAATCACATGGCTTGCCAAAGCACACAGAGATAATTCATAGACTATCACTGTTATATCACTTTTGATGTTTTATTACAATGTCCTGTTGACTTATCAATCTTAGTCACTGAATAACAGAAATCATGTCTTTGGTCTTTCATTTCCATAGTCTTGGTACAAAGGACATTGTATATGCTCAATAAATGTCTCTTTAACCTATAAAAAAGTTGAGATAAGCATATGAAATCAGATCTTATACATCTTTCATATCGCAATATCTTTGATAAATGAATTTCTTCAGTCATTTATCGTAAAAATCCAAATTTGTGTGCTTGGCAGAAAAATCAATATTCTTCTTGCCTCCAGATTCTAAATAGTTAAAAAGTATTTATATTCCATTAGTATATCTTTCAGAGTATCAGCCTCATTATATATCTTAGTCTCACCAATTTTTATCTTATTTAGCAACCTAAAAATTTGATTATTTCAAATATACTAAACTATTTTGGCTCTCGGATATTGAAAAAAAAAGTCTAATGAAGATGAAAGATGTAGTTAGAAAAATAATTCTCAAACTAATATAAAATTATATATATATTATTTTATTGATATGCTTCTTTCTTCAGTCTACCAATTTAATTTAAAAATTCTTAATTGTCATTTGCTTTTGTAACTCCTGGGAGTTAAAAAAACAGGACAAAATGCTACTGTGGGTAATTCGAAATCTGGTAAAATACACAAGAACATAAACAACTAGCTCTAATAAAATGTGATGAATGCTGTGTCAGAACAATCATGACACTAAACATCAAGAATAGTTTAATGTCTTCATGTAGTTCAGAGACTTCTGAGAGTACAGTTGAAGCAAGGGAGAAACTGATCAGGATGAAGAAAAAGTATGAGCATAAATGAAGGATCCATACATGTTTAAGAAGTTTCTGGGAGAAAATACATAGCAAGGTGTTTTGAAGTTTGAAAATGAGAAGAACTACAGGAAGAATATTACTCTGGAAAAAATAATCGAAGGAATTGAGTCTCAGAGGGTTTGTGTAACTCATATTGCCTGGGAGGTACTCTCTGTCAGAATCTCATGACACTCTTGATAAATGGTGTTTTTGCAGGGTTTTCTCTGGAGTAAGTATAGAGCTATGATTCAAATTTTGGTCTTCTGGATAAGTCACAGGAGCAAGAATGATCTGTGTTTGAACTCTAATTGTTATCTAACCTTGGAATTTTTAAAAATTTTCTCACATTTAATTTTTCCATCAGAAAATGTGGATAACAGAAATCTTGAACTGTCTGTATGGAAATTAAATAGAATAAATTTTTATTGCCTCGTACAATCACTAACCCACAGAGTTATTTTTACAGATGAAAGAAAAAAGTTAGATTATGTGTCTCATTCAAAATCCATTAAAACACAGCACTTAACATTTTCACACTAATGCTTTAATCTGCTTTTGGCATTTTCCTGAAGGAAGAATTAGCAAATTCCTGCGGCACAAGAATTAGTACTTAACATAACTGAGAGAAGCAAGCAAAGTTTAAATAGCTATGATTATATTTTATGTATAGTAGGGACTGCAAAAAACTGAAGATATCGTGACCAATCTAAAGAGACATCCGATGTCAGGTCCAAGTTCAAGTGAAATTATATCATGTTGAAATATGGGATAGTTATGTCAAATCTTCCAGTTTTTTTTTAAGAGAATCTAGAAATACAGATTTCTTTAAAAAGCACATTTCGAATGCTTTTGTTCAGCAGTAATCCTGTCGTTGTGTACCCTCTGCATCAACAAGACTTCAAATCCATGGGTATTCTAACCAGTGCTAAAGGAGGCTTTTGTTTGTTTGTTTTAATTTCTATGCCAAACTATAGAAGGTTTTTTTGATTTCACCCGACTTTACACTGCTCTTGCTTATGTAAATGACCTGCTCTATAAATGGCCTGCCAGCCAGCTCAAATAACTTTGGGAGAATGTGCATTGCTGACATGTCTTATCCATAGGTATCCAAAGGATAAAGCGGGTGGTCGAACTGAGTTCTCTTCCTTGAGGTGTCTCTGTCATTCCACAGATAATGAAAAAAGTAGATTTCAGGGAAAATGGTCATTTTGCATACTAATTAGTCTCAGGGATAACAAATAAGATGAGATAATTTGCTCCCTTTTCAGCATTATAAACTTTCTGTGCTTTAGGCATTGGGTGACCTGATTAGGTAGGACCACAGCTATAAGACACAGTAATAAAATGAGGGAGAAAGGAAGAAAGATTTTCCAAGAGGCCGACTTCTGTAGTGAAAGCCCTCAGAGGCATGCAGGAAAACAAATTAATTTTTCATCTGGGACAATGCAGCTTCCTCCTGGGCCAGGAACTTGACTCCATTCAGGTGAGATAGTTGTTTCCCATCGTTTGGCTTCTCATGCCCATGGCTATCCTCTGACTTCTCTCATCCTCCACACTTTTCTTCCTCTCCTGTTTATTTTCACAGTACATGGAGGTCATCAGATATAATGAAAGTTTAATCCAAATGTCTCTTTAGAAAAAGGCCACTGTGAAACAGTAACAGGAATTATTAGGGGAGGTGATTATGACACTATATATTTGGACACTATACTGGTGAGCACTTAAGTTTGTGTATTTGCTTCACTGTCCCCCACGTATTGACTGAAGCCTGCTCAATGGGGGTGGGGTGGGAAGAGCATCTGTTTAGCATTTAGAGACTTTGGTTGAATCAGGGTAACAAAGGGACATTAGGAAACTGTTAACTTCTCTTAAGGTTGAGCTCTTTATCTCTAAAATCTACTAACTCTGTTATCATTGTATTACTTTCAGGATTAAATTAGTTAATTTAGGTAAAATCACTAGCAGATATTATTTTAATTGATTTAATTTTTTTGATTTTTAAATTAATTTAATTTAATTTAAATTAAGTCACTAGCAGATATTACTCCACAAATGCTGTATTTCTATTATTGTTTTTTCCCCCTGAATATTGTTTTGACATTGTTGACTCCATCTTGTTTCTAACCTCCAAACTGTCCTTCTTCATTTCTGGGTATAGGTTAAGCTAAATTTGGGAGGAATTTTGTTTGTAGTTTAACCTTAGAGGAAGGATGATAATAAACTTTCCCAAAACCACTCCTTCCATATTTGGGACCAAAACTGCCATTGTAATACTAATGAAAGGCCATAATGTTAGGATTATGAGAGGGGCTTGGATTCTGCTAAGATACTGGTTTAGTTACATGATAACCAGCCATTATTCTGGAAGTCATAAGATTTGTAACTTCCCCAATTACTCATAGATAAAAATAGATAAAAATCACTTTTTTGGACCCTCATATTGGGCTGACTCAGCAAACAAGGACTGCTTTCCACACCCCTGTGATTTCACCCCAACCAATCAGTAGTACGCATTCCCTAGTCCCCTGCCTGCCAAATTATCCTTAAAAATTCCCCATCTCCAAATTCTGTGGGAGACTGATTTGATTAATAAACTCCAGTTTTCCACTTACATATACTATATGTGTGTGTATATATATACTATGTATACTATATATGATATATATGATATATATGTATATGATTTATAAAAGGTAAAAATAATAAGCCTGGACCATGCAAAAGCTACTCAAGAGCTTATAGCCTAGATCAATAAAAAAAGGTAATCATAAATAAGTCTGCCTGAATTCACACTTACTGCAGCTGTTAAATTTTGCTCTGTTTTAAGATATGAGATGAAAAGTGAAGATATGATCACTAAAAAATTCTTTTAATATCACAGTGCAATAAATGTTCTAATTCTTAAGTAGCAAAATTTAGAACTTTGCTGTAAATCTTTCTAAATACAGTGTCCTCTATTGAGTCCTTAATACTGCTTACAATGTAGGCAGGTGATGTATAACTCTATTTAAAATTAATGTCCAGTGGAATCACCTCATATCCACTATCTCTCTTTACATTGTTGACCTATCAGAGAATCTCAGGCCAAGTTTGATAGGTGGATTATTTCAGGTCCAGCTACATTAGATTATCTCCTTATCAGAATTTGGGGAAACAAATTAATGATTGTTTACCCCTCAGGTGTAATGTTATACCTGAATAACATTTGGGAGAGGGGGACAAAAATAAAACAGCAAAAATACTTCAAATATTCTTCAGTGTTTGATATGTAGTTACTTAGGCCACTTTGGACTTTGTCATTTGATATGTGAACATTCAGCTTTAGGGATAACTGTCGCTGACTTTTGGGCATAAAGGTTTTATTTTTTTAATGTGTGGTTAGAAAATGCTGTGACAACATGCACCTGATTCATAGACCTGTAATTTCACAGAATATATTATTCTGAATTTGGATTTAAATTAGTAAAGAAGAATTTCATTAAACATTTATTCAAAAAAGTTAACAATGTCAAGCAGTGGTGCAGGATATTTAAACCAAAATATAACATGATTACGGAGGCATTCATTTGTGTAGTTTATTACACCTACATCTAGCATTGTTATGTCTTCCTGAAAAGCACAGGCCTGGAACAAAACTGATGCAGACAAAAAGAAAAGAAAGGAAGTAACAGTTGCAACCGTCTGCTTTTACAGTCAGTGAAAGGGAAAAACATATACACAAAAGACTTCAATTCTTTATGCTGAGCTCCTTTTAAATAGTTATTCTCGGTGCTCTGAATGAAAAATGAAATTCATCTATAAATAAATAAATATTCAACCAGAGGAGAGCTCAGATATTCACAAGATAAATAAAGCAGCAGATCAGAGGGATGATTCTTCCTTATCAATGGGAAAAGCACCATTCTGCCTTTTTGGGTTTTTTCTTTCAATGTCTTGTAATAAAGAAAACCCATTTCAGTGAAGTGAAATTAACAACTACTGAACACCATAGCCTTGAATTTGATTCTAAGACATTTTTAAAGCCATAATATTCTGCTTAAGATGACACTAAAACTTACTGCCTCATTTTTAAAAGGTAGTTTGCTTTTCAAGGAAAAATAATTGCCCTATGCAAAGAAACAATACCTTGGTTTCTGTAGAATAAGGCAGTTTCTCTCTGTATGAATTAATACTTATATGTTACATATTTCTTTTTGCCAAATAAACATTCGTGTTCTACAAAAGCATTTCTGCAAAGAATATAGGGAAAACGCTGTTCTATCTTTGGCTCCCAAGAGGAAAAAAAGAGAAAAGAACACAAGTTTTGTTCTCATGGTTCATTAAAATTCCATGCCTCATTCATGGATTTCCTCAGTCTTAACTCCTTCTATTGAGGCTTTTCATCATACTAGTCAAATGAAATCTTTTCCTTCTTCAAAATTCCACGTATTTTCCCTCTGATTATTTCAAATAACTTTTTCATACCACTAATCATGATTTCTATCAGCATCGCTTAACCTTGGAGAAGTAAATCTCTTAAAGGCAAAGACTAAGTCTACTCTATACCAAGATTTCCTTGTGAATGCCAGGTGCAGAGGTGACCGGTGTATTCATACTGATGCAAGAAGAACCTCCCAATAGTCTCTACCCTACCTAGGTGTGAAAAGAGTTTTTCATTCAAAATGATAGTAACAAACTATCTCTAATCCCAGTGGCACCTGTGTCTCTGTAGTGCCTGCCCTGTCATGACTAATGCCAACTATAGGAAATGCTTAATTATCTTTAAACACAGATGCTTTCATATCTCCCACATGTTTATAAATGACACACAAGCATTCATTTTCTCTGATTAACAGGGAATCTTCCTTCTCCCAATAACATCTTAAGTCAACTCCAACCTTTACTGATTACGGTAAGTCAACCATTACTCTAACTGCTTTAGATGCTGCTACTAGGTGCTGTTTAGAAGACTGGTTGGTTCCACACCATTTACTATGCCCTCTGTTTCAATAATAATATTTAAGTACAAATTCCTCCTGGCAACATTGTGTTTCCTCCTGCTGGGCTTCAAGTTCATAGCTCTTTGATATACTCAGTATGTTCCTCAGCACCATTCCAAGTTGAACCTTTATTCTAACTTCATTCCAATCAGCCATTTCTCAGTAGTCCTTTCTGCTTAGCATAGGTACCAACTAAAATTTTTCTCTTATTAAGTTCATTTTTCAGACTTGTTATCTTTTTCTCTCTGCAGATCAACTATAGGTCATGCTGTTTACAAAGACAGCTGTTTATACAAACAGCTTTCTATAACATGGAATCTCAGGGTAGAAGGATTGGGATCTTGGTCTCTTCTGGAAGTCCTGGTGCTCCTTATGTAAACTGGTCTATTTTCACTCTACGGCATGTATACTCAAGGATCTCAAGAATGGCAGTATTGTCCAAGCCACAGAAAATCAATTACATCCTTCCACCCAAGCAACTATTTACCTATTTGTCTTATATTTGCCTACTGAAAAAGAATAAGTTCTCTAAAGGATTCCTCCCATAATCATAAAAATATACTTCCAGGTGATTGCTGTTCTCCACCTGTGCTCATAGAAGTAACAAGCATAATTATTATTTACCTTTAATCATAAAGAGTAGTATTAGAAATGTAATCCTCCTTAATGCCCAGTGTACAAAAAAAGCACAAAGATTAACAATGGGACTTACATAAAAAGTATATGTGACATAGAAGAGGCAATGCAATTTCTCCATTATTATCAAAAGAATAATTGTGCTTTTAATCTGTCTCTGGTACTCCTTGTATGATCCACTGCAACTAGTCCTTTGGGTGCTTTAGTTTCCAGATCACTCATGTAGAGAATCCAAATATAACCTAACAGAACACGTATTTATGATACTTTGAATACATGTTTATTTTAAATTATTATTTGTCAGTGACACGAAGTTTTTTTCTTCTTAATGACACAAAATAGATTGATTGAAAAGATAGTCAAATATAACACTGAATATCAAACAAATTATAAAATGGTGATTACAACAGAATTGTAGATAAAGTAAAATGAAAACGTCACAAGTTAGGAAATGAGCATTTTGACCAAATTTCAGATCTGGTGAGCAGCGGACCTAGTATTTTGTCTTTCTGAATCCAACCCCTGATTCAGAAAATCTCCTGATTCAGAAATACTCAACTGAAAACTCTAGGTCTGTTCAGGTTTACAATCCATAACAACTGCGTGAAGATCAAATAGGATATCACTTATGACAGGAACTGGTAAAGTAAAAAGCGTTTTTAACAGTTCATCTGTAAATGTTACTAATTATAATAATTTTGATACATTTAATGTCTCTCATAGCTCCGTTATGTACCCTGATCTTCATGGTGCTAGGAGAAAAATGTGCTGATTTTTTTCCAATGTAGAGATCAAGGCATGGCTTCGGAGTAAATTGCTAGCTATTGAAGCTCTCTGAGCTTGAGTGACCTCATCTGTAAAAACCTGTGCAGCATTCAGAGAGAAATTAAATGAAAAAGTGAATGCATCCTATTTGCACAAATGTGCCACTCCTAGAAAGGTCAACTATTTCTCCTTAAGAGGAAATGTCCCTCTAAGTAAATTTTGCAGAATATTAGTACCAGCAAAGATTTTACTGATAATCTAATTCTTTATTTTTTTAGAAGTGAAAGATGAAGCCCACTAATTTGATGTGACTTTCTGAACATTACACACATATATTTAAGAAGAAGTTCTAGCATCTTTGAGATCCCTTTCTGTGCCTAGAGTAAGGTTGCAATTCTTAATGACAATTCTGAACGGGCTTTTAGGGAATTCACCCAAAACCGCACCTGAAAGTGAGGCAGGGTGAAAGATTTCATTAATAACAACTCCTTTCTGTATAAATGGTACTGCATATACACCTACTATTGTTCTAAGACACTAGTAATGATGCGGAGAAAGTTAAAAAGTAGGGCAGAACAAAAACATTTTATAAAATAAGTAATTTGTGAAAAATTATCTTAAATATGCTTCTCTTCATAAAGTTTGTGCTTCATTTCTCTATATATAAATTTGCAAATTATCTGTTTTGACAAATATCTTCATTTGCCAGAAGACCAAGTAACTCATTTCATCAATATATTGCATTATACATAAACTTTAATTAAGTCAGGCCAAATCCATACTTAAGCCTTTCTTTATGTTCAGGCTTAAGGTAGGAAGCGCTAAGAGACAGAAATAAGAACTTACCTGCAGTAGAACTCCTAGAAGAAAGTTAATTAATTTTAGTTAATAGTCAAATTGATTATTACGTTTGCATTTTATGAGTTTATGTCATTTTTAAGTGGAAATATTTAGGAAATCTTTTCTTTGTTTTGGCAAAATCTTCAAAATGACTCTTTTATTACACAAACATAAAGCAAATAGGAATGCAACTAATGTAGAAATACAGAAAGTAGTCAAGCATTTTGTCTATGAAGCTTTTAATAGCTAAACAGGGGAGTGATAAAGTTATTCACTGATATGCAGAACACCAGTTGTTCATAGGTTAGCTAAGTTTTGCAGACTCCAAAGTATTTTAGGAGAAAAGGGTCTAAAACTCTACTGTATTTCCCTGTGATAACATGTATCATCACTTTCATGCTTCAACCTAGCTATGTCCGAGGCTTAGTGTATACACTTGGGAAAGTTCATTTCCTTCATCTGTATCTCTGGACTTTACTATCACATGAACTCCAACATGTAATGATGCTTTCAGTACGAAGGGCCTCTGACTCTACTCATTTGGATTCTCATATAAGGCTTAATTCTAACTTGACAGCTTTGGCACATATTTCTGAATTTTAATATTTCGTGTTAAAAATGTTCAGATTCATAATAAATTCTTTGCTAACCACGGGTTCTTGCTTATCCCTTTAAGCTTTTCTTCAGTCTCCTTAATAAAACCTCCATATACTACATCTTCAAGCTAGAACTTCCAACCTTTCAGTGTGACACGGACCTCGTTAAAAATGAAAACTTACCAGCAACTCAGCAGTGAGAATACAGCACCTCTATGCAGTTTTTTTCTTTTCTTGTCTTTTTTTTTTTTTTTAAAAGTTTTCTTCTCTTGACATGGGAACCAGTCAAGATTAATCTTTAAAATACTTCAAGAGAGCATTTACCTCCATGGATTTTTTGATAAAAAAAGGAAGCAGCTGAGGCAAACAATGTAAGTAGAGAGTTTATTTGGACCAAGCTTGAGGTCTGCAACCCAGGAGCATAGATTCTATTTATCCTGAATATACACTCAGATCAGCAATGTAACAAGTGTTGCTTGTAAGTAACTAGGGAAGTAAAGGGAAAGAAGAGGCAGTTCCTGAGTTGTTTACCAAAAATTTACATTAAAATAACATAAGCTGTTGATAGGTTATACATTGTTCTTTGTGTCACAAATTCTAGGAACCTGAAGATAATGGGCGAGGCAGCTGGTCAGGAGCACAAAGACTAAATAACTTTTCCTAGGCATAGTGTGGCATCAGAGTATGACTAAAGTCCCATACTCATGTCTCTCTGGGCCTGCATACCTTGCAGACTTCAGACTGCTCTGAACTATTTTTCTTTCCTCATTTCTCCTGTTTATAAAAAATATTCCCATGGAAGCAGTGATGATCAGTCTCTTAGGCCTTCATCCCTTGGCACCGGGAAGGCTCATTCTTGGATAATCCTCAGTCAAGTCATTGATTTATAGAACTGTCATTGCTTGTTGAGTCATCTCCAGTCTTCAGAATTTCATGCTTTTGGTTTTCTCAGAAGAAGTAAAACTGATAAATACATAATCAAAAACCTGTTTCATTGGGGATTCAGTCCAAATTGTTGGAAAATTACAAAAACTCAAAAACAGTGGTCAGGGCTGGAATCTAGTAACAGGTATGCTATAATTTTTCTCTGAGCCATAATTTTTATCTCTCCAGTTTCCCATTTATACCCAGGACAAATCTTAGTAGGACCAATTTACTTGCAAAGTAAGTTTTAGTGTTACACTGGGCCTGATTATTTTCAAAAAACACAAGAATAGCTATTACCGTATAGGCTCTTTTAAATTGGTTTTGCTGAAACTTTCTTAAGGAATTTCAGATTAGACTTTTATAAGTCTCCAGGCTAGGAAGCCAAGTCAAAGATTCACAATTAGAATGTGCCTGTAATACCTGTACAGATTGAGTAAATTTTTCCTTTCTCAAGGTCCCCAAGATATCTTGAGTTTCCTGGGCCTGTCAGGTATAGACGTTCTTTACTTACTGCAAGGTCAGAATTTTTGAAAGGGAACTATGTAGATGAAGTACCAGGCCAATCTCTCCGAGGACTTTTTATTGAATCTATAAAGTCAATCTTAATTTTTTAAAGCAGTCTAGTAATATCCAAAAATATGCCATTTTGGTCGTAGCCTTAGTATAATAATCATTGTATCTAGTGTATCTTATTTTACGGTTACCATAACGTAAGAGTATTCATAAAAGAATTTTAAATTTTGCAGAAATAACTTATAGAGAATTTTGTTCACACATGTATATTTCACCGCATTCTATAAGCTATAAATAGCTCAAAAAAGTTTCATTTACTCTGCACAACAGTTACAAAAGGAATCAGCAATGTTTTAAACACAAAGTCCTAAAAATCATTTCAGTCTTCTTTTTCTATCAGTTCAGTCCCACATAATAAATTCTTGTTCTGCTTGATGTTGAGTTAGAAATCTTCATGAACACATCAGTTTATGAGAGTTCTCAAAGTTTTTGCTTAGTCTAATAATACGATCTCCAAAGTTATCAGAAACCTGTATTCAAGAGTACTTGTCAGGGTTCTTTCCATGAATTGTCTTAAAAAAAAAAAAAAAAAGCAAATTTTGAACTGTTGTCAGTTGTAAACCACTTTCTGAGAAGAATCCAAGTAAAACAATAGTTGTCTGTGGATGACAAAAGACTTAGACTAGTCATGGTTAAAAACGCAATTGATAAGGAAATTTGGTTATGTCTGTGGCAAACGACAATGTAACATAATAACCATATTTATGTCTGACAACGTATGTTAACACATCATAATTTTAGGAATATCATACAATGTTGAAAGACAATAATATAATAGTATATAGTATATCTCCTCTAGAGATATACTATATTATTAAATTATTATTATTACTATTATTTGTGGTATCAAAAGTAGTGAAAGAAAGGATCAGAAGTGAAAAGAAACAGAAGAATTAGTCTTATAGGAACCAATTTGGGGGCATGTTAAGCTTTCTAAAAGGCAAATGATGTTTTACATTTTTCTCAGCAAAAATTATGCCAACAAGATAGGAAGTAACCAGAGGGATCAAACACGTTTAAAAAGAGTTTCAGTCAACTGAAAAAAATCCCCCAAAACAGGAACCAAAAGAAGAAAATGCAGAAAGCCCTTTTTATTCTTATTTTTAAAAATTATAGCCTAAATGTCAGCTTTTAGTTAAGCTCACTTCTGACCCTAGAGCTCTAAGAAAGAATCTTTTTAAATCTCTTATTACGAGACTTAATTCAAGAAAAACAAACTACTTCTCTGATTCAGTTTGTGTGGTGCTAAAACCAGCTTTTTTTTCTTTTTCTTTTTCCAATTGTGTGAGCAAATGGATTCTTTTAGACATAGCAAAGGATTCTTATTTTACCTACTGCTGTTTACGATCGTTCCAGTGAAACGGGCTGGTTGTGGAGTTAACATCCGAGATCTGTTGTCTCAGTCACAGAAATCTAGGATGCAGATGCACAAAGTGTCAGGTTGAGAGTAGAAGTTTAATAGGCAAAAGAAAGAGAAGAGCACTCTGTTGCAGAGAGGGGTCCCAGAAAAAGGGGTTGCTGGATCCATGGCAAAATGCAGGAGGATTTATAGGTGCCTGGTGAGGAGGCAGTGTTTGATTTACATAGGGTGTGAAAGATTGGTTGGACCAGGGATGCCATTTGCATAGATCATGAAAACTTGTTGGGATTAGGTGTGCCATCTGCACAGGGTGCGAATTTCTGGCCACCCCCGCCCTAATCTTTTATTATGCAGGCGGGTCCTCTGCCTGAGCTGCGCCATGTTGCCTGTTTCTTTATCGTACACATGGTAACAAAAAAAGGGAAGATGGAGCCTCCGTGTTGGACATGCTCGGCCCTCAGGTGGCCCTTTTCTATCAGGGCCTCTGCCAGCATTCGCCCCTGCAAGCTTCCCTCTTGATTATCTGTGTTTGCAGCTCTATGTTTCAGGCTGATCTTCATTAGAAAAGGAATGATTTGGGGGGCTCCTCTTTGTTAGAAGGGAAGCTCTGCGAAGAACTCTGTTGCCCTCACTGTCTGCCTAAATAATTTCTACCTTCTGTATCACTAAATTAGGCGGGTCCACTTTCCTAGGCCTTTACAAGAGGATGCCCCATGAGTGTTACACATAAATCCAGCTGGTGTTTCTAAAAGGGGTACTCTAATTTTGATGCTTGATGCTTGACTTTCCCTAATTTAGGAACTTTTCAAGATTTGGAGTGTGTTTAGGGTGAAAGTGTAACTTATCTCGGACTGTCTCTAACTTCCAGGGGGCAATAGTGTGCTCAGTGTATGAGGACCAGATCTTCATAGTATACGTTTTTGGAAGAGCAAAAAGAGGGAACACTTTTCAGTTAGAAACTAACAGGAATTGGTCTCAAATAAAACGATAGGTCTGAATTTTTAAGCAATAGAAAGTGTTCTAATCTTAAGAGCATGCCATATAAAACCAAAGCATCTGTGCATAACTGCCAGTCCTTTGACCTGAACCTCTGCTGTGAGACAGAGGCAGAAAAACCTTGACCTAAATCTCCATCCAGAGGTAGAGGTGGAAGAACCTTGATCTGAACCTCTGCTGTGAGACACAGCAGCAAAAAGACATTTTCTGCAGAGCTCTTTACTTGAAGCTCATGTCCAAAGACAGAGACCGAAGTCCTCTCTTAAAGAAAAGAGACGGTTTGAAAAACAGCCAAATAAAGTCTAAATTTTCAACCCAAGTGTGGGAGGTCCTAATTCTGGAGAACTTACCCAAAACACCCAGTGGGACTTCTGAAGACACAGAGTTCGTGCTGGCATCAAGCACTGATTTCAGGGAGAAACACGGCACCTGGTGGTGAGAATGAGTCACTCTGAATCCTGCTGACGATGCCAGATAACGCCCATCTCAAAGGAACCTGCTGAGTCAAATTTAATCTGTTAATAAGCAGAGATTTTACTTGGGCTAAGTTTGAGGGCTGCAACCCAAGAGCATAGATTCTATTTGTCCTCAATATACACTCTGATTAGCAACAGTAACAAGTGGATTTTTAAAGGGAAAAAAAAGAGTCAGGTCCTGAGGTTTTTACCAAGGATTTACGTTAAAATAATATAAGCTATTGATTGGCTCAACATTGTTCTTTGTATCATAAATTCTAAGAACATGAAGATATTGAGTGAGGCAGTCAGGAACAAAATGACTTTAAACAATTTCCCCTGGGCATGCGTGTGGGGTGTGGGCATGGCTGAATCCCATACCCACGTCTCTCTGGGTCTGCATACCTCGGAGATCTCAGACTGCTCTCAGCTATTTTTCTTTTGTCAAGTTTCACATTCTCAGTGTAGAATATTTTTGTCACAGGCTATTTTATATGTGGACATACAGAATGGGCAAAGGAACTTTTTAATGCAGTGAAAAATATACACAATGAAACTGATAACATGTGTTTAACAAAAATGATATGGAAAATTAAGGTCATTTTTAATGAATATGTGATTTTGAGAATGGGGGAGGGAATTCATGGGGTCTTTTAAAGCCTGTAACATCTTAGTGAGTTTGTGGCTTTGTTTTGGTTGCCTAATATCAATAAAACTCTCATAAATTTAAAAATCTCTATATTAAAAATATTTGATTAAGCAAAGGATGCAGAAAAGATTTTATTCTGTTACAGTCAGAAAAAGATGTCTTAGGCAGCTCAGGCTGCTATATCAAATACCATTGACTGGGTAGTTTAAACAACAATCATTTCATTTCTCTCAGTTCTGAAGGTTAGAAGTCCAAGATGAACTGTGGAAGTTAGAAGCCCAGTAGGATCAGATTCTCTTCCTGGCTTGCATCTGGCTGCCTTCTCATTGCCCTTACATGGTGGAGAGAGCGATCAAGCTCTCTGGCGTCTCTTCTTATAAGGGCAACAATCCCGTCATGAGGGCCCCACACTTACAACCTCATCTACCAAAGGCTCTATCTCTAAACTACCACATTTGGAGATTACGGCATCAGTATGTACATTTTTAGTGAATATAATTGAATCCATAGCAGAGTGGCAATGTTAATTAAGCAAAAAATGCAGAGAAGGCTATCTGTCACGTTCAAAAAAGGGATTAATCCACCATTCACTCCACAACAAACACAAAGTATAAAAAGTTTATGAAGAACACATCCACACATGTGAAAATGTTCAGTTTTCTTTTTTAAAGTTAAATGTAAAATCAGAAGTGAAACTCAAGTTACAATTGTGGTGAACCCTAGAGGTAGCTCTGTTAATACCTGGGGAAAATCAACTTGTTACTCCCAACTCATAGATTTATAGAGAAAGAAATTATGGCTTAGAGAGATGTAACCCTGCTGAGATAAATAATGAGTTAGCAGTCAAACTAGAGAAAGGATATAGCCCTCCACGTTCCCACTGCTTTTTCCACCTCACTTTCGTAATAAGCCACTTATAAAACTAAACTCATGTGAAACTATATCCACTTGTTCTTCATTTTGATGTACTTCATAGTCAATGTCTTTCCTAATGATGTCAATCTAATTGAAAAGTTAAAAAAAAGAAAGCCAATATGTATAGGTGACTAATTTTATTGTTTTAATCCATGTTCTATATTCAAGATAAATGATAAAATAAATTATGACATGTCTTCAGCTGTGCTGCAATGTTATTAATAAAAAGAAAGGGAGACAGAATGATAGGGTTGAAGACTCATAGATGTCATACAGCAGTTAAGAAATGCTATTTTTAAACAACATTATATTGGTTCTACTGTCCTAAAATGTGTAAATCATATGTTCCTGAAAACATTTCATAGTCGACAAATGTTACAGATACATGCCATTCAGTGATTAATCACTCTTGGCAGATAAGAGCTGTAACAGAGTCATACTGACACAGTAAATTAATGAGTGAGTAGTAATATTAATATGGAAATTTTTTGGTATTAATGACTTCAGTACCACATAAATCTAGAACTTATTTTCTCCCAGTGTGCAGAATAAGCATTTGAAATGATTTCACACTTACAATTTTTTTTTTTTTTGGTATGTGCTAGCATGGTTTACAATGAAGACATTGACAGGATGAAAGAAAAAGGAAAGGTTGAAAGATGACACTGTATGTTTTTTTCACATTAAGTAGGAAACAAGAATGGTTCAAAATTGGCCAACATATGTTGAATGGAATATAAATCAATGGAATTGTGGTAGAGTGAAAAAAATGGCCACAGTTTTTTCCCATGCATGTAGGTATGTTCTTCCCGATGTGACTTTGCTACTCCTCAAAAGAGAGGTGAAATTTTTCTCTCCATCATTTGAATCTTGGCATGACCATGCAAATTGCCTTGGTCAGAAGGCATTAGAAATATGATACAAGTAAAAACTTTAAAAGTATTTGCATATTGAGGGTTGGCCTCTATTGCTACTGGGAACCCAGGAACTACCATTCATGAACTACGGGCTTTCCATTGAAGAGCCATGTGAAGAGTCAGGGAACTCTGGCCAACACCCTGCTACATATGACACATGTGAGCAAAGCCCTGCTAGACTGGTCCACTAGACTGCCTCAACAGAGCTGCCATCTGACTGCAGCTGCACAAGTCAGCTCCCAGGGAACAAGTAGGAAATCTGCTAGGAGTCACACATACAGTATAACGGTACAGTCATCAAGACTATATGGGCTTAATACAATTATAAATATTTAAATAATTGAAGGAGATAGAGAGTCCAAAAATAACCCATCAGATTATGGCCAATTTATATTTAAATTGTTTCAAAGGCAATTCAATTGAATCTGGTATGTTTCAACAATGGTACTGGTAGAATACGTGCAAGGAAATAAACCTTGTTTCACGCACACAGAAACAAAAACCTAAAAACGTAAATGGAAAATGTAAATGTATAACATTTCTAGAAGAAAACATAAAAGAAAATCTTTGTGATATTGACTTAGGTAACAGTTACTTAGATACTACATCAGAAGAGAAAATACAAAAGAATAAATTGTAAATTAAGCTGCATCAAAATTAAACCTTTTGCACCTCAAATGTCACTACTATAAAAGTAAAAAAGGCAAACTACAGGCTGAGAAAAAAATATGTGAAAAATGTATCTGACAAAGGCTTTGTATCTACAATATAAAAATAACTCTTACAACTAAATAATAAAACAATCTTTTTTAATGGCCAAAAGTACTTACAGTCACACCAAAAATAATTAGTACACTGTACATGATTCTTTATGTAAAGCTTTAAAAACTGCAAACAAATCAGTACTTAAAGTAGGCTAGAAGATTTCTGGGAATAAGAAGATGGAATAGTGAGGGATGGATGAGCTGCAAAGGGACATGAAGAAACTATTGGGCATCATACATATGTTCATTAGGATAATTTTGGTGATGATATTCTAGGTGTAAATAGATCACAGATCTTGTAAAACTGTATACTTTTGTATGTGCACTTTATAGTATATATATATGTAAAATATATAATAGATGTTACATAAAAATTATTTTGTCAAATTGCAGAAAGTTTAAATATATATTTATCTGACACATAGTACATCCTATGTGTTGAAGATACTAAAACAAGTTAATTAAATATAAGCTTTCCCTCAAAAGGTTGTATCTATAATAGCATACTACCTAGCTCAGTAATAAGCACACTGAAAAGACTTTATCTGTTTTTTGGAACTCTGACCCATAAAGTGAGTGGTGAAACAAGGAAGCAAGCGAAGGAAGAAATAATAATAATAATAAATAAATAAATCTAGTTTTGCTTCGTCCTCGTTTAAACTTTACCAACATGTACATTGTTCTTCAAAAATATAGAATGTGATTTATTCAAAAATTATATTGTCAATCCTAGGGCAACCACAAAGCCAGGGTAAAACAAAAGAAAGCAAACTAACCAAACAAAAGTGAGTAATAAAGAAAGTAATTTTAAAAAGAATAAATGAAAACTAATAATCGGGTAAAATATAGTCAATCCAAATGCAGGCAGAGTGCAAACTGGTCAAAGGACATTTGAAACAAACAGAAAACAGGTAGCAACATTTAAATTTTAGTCCAAAAATAATAATAGAGTAATTCTTTAATCATCTAATTATAGGCAAAACATAAACCTTGACACACAGACACACACAGCATATATAAAAATTAGCTCAAATTGATCATACACCTAAATGCATTACCTAAATTTATAAATTTTCCAGAATAATATCTAGAGGTAATTTTGTGACCTTGGTTTAGGCAAAAATTTCTTAGAAATCACACACATAAACACACACACACACAAACACAAACCAATAAGAAATTGACAAATTTGACTTTAACAAATTAAAAACTTCTACTATTCAAAAAATTCAGTCTTAAGAAAATAAAAGGATGAGCGATGCACTGGGGAAAATATTTGGAAACTATAACCAATGAAAGATATGTATATGGAATGTATAAATAATATTCAAAACTCAACAATAAAAAAGGGCAAAACTTTGAACAGCATATCTCTCTATATGCATATATACATAAATTTTATATATAAAATAAGTATATAAATACATGCTTAACATTAGCCTTTCATAAAATGTAAATTAAAATCACAAAGAGATGCTACTGCCTATCTGTTCGAGTAGTGTATTTGTTTCCTAAGGCTGCCGTAACAAATGGCCTCAAATGGGATGGATTAAAACAACAGAAATGTATTATTTCAGAGTTCTGGAGGCCAAGAGTGCAAACTCCCTTCTGCAGGCTTCCAGGTAGAATCCATGTCATGTCACCTTCTGACTTCAGGTGGTTTTGGCAATTCTTGGTGTCTTTGGCTTGTAAGCTCATTAGTGCCATCTCTGCCTCCATCTACACAGGGTCACTCTCCCTATGTGTCTCTGTCAGCTACTCCTTATTTTTCCTTTATGAGGGCTTGTCAGATTTTAGTACCCAACCTATTCCAAATTGAACTCATCTTGAGAATCTTATGTTAATTTCATCTGCACCCTGATTCCAAATAAGTTCTCATTCTGAAGCCTTGGGGAGATACGGCTGTGGGGGATTGTAACTGAACCCACTACATAGGTAAAATAAGTGTTGTGTTTGTGTGTGTGTGTGACAGAGTTTGGTCCTGATGATGATAGAGAGAAACTGGATCATTTATGCATCATTCATGAACATGGAACATGTTACCGTCACTTCAGAAAATAATTTGTTAATTTATTATGATGTTAAACATATAGTTAACATTTGCACTAGCAATGTCATTTTAAGGTATTTATCTGAAAACTATAAAAACTTGTATATACACAAAATCTGTTATTTGAAATTTCATAATAAGGCTTTGTTCCTAATGACTCCAAACTGAAAATAAACTAAATATTTTTAGACTGGTAATATCCCGCATAGTGCATCACACAACAGACTACTTCTCAACGATAAAAAACTAGTAGTATATGTAACACATAGAAAAATCTCAAACACATAGTGCTAAATGAAGGAAGCTAGACTCAAAAAACCACACATTGGATGATTCCACATACACGAATTTTTGGAAAAGGCAGCACTAAAGAAAATGAAAATATCTCAGTGGTTGTTAGGTTGCCAGACACATGGTGTGAGGGTAAGTGTTAACTACAAAAGGACATGGGGAAAATAAAGAGCATGGGAGAATCTTTGGAAGCGATGCATATCTTGATAATGGGGTTATATATCCCCAATACATCTGATAAAAATATTGAAGGGATGGTCTCATTGAATTTGATCACTATGCCAATTGAATTAAATAGGAATTTATGGCTTTATCTCTAATATCTTAAGAATAAATATTCACATATGTTACTTAAATCCAGGATTTTAAAAATTACAAATCCCACAGGCTTACAATGATTTCATGCTGCTCCTGAAATGCAATATAGGGTAAGTGACACACTGGAAGTTAGATACAGAGGGCAAGAATAACTATTTATCCAAGGCCAGGGTCTCAATAAAGAAAGAAAGAAAAGAAAAAGTCACATTGTGCTTCAACAATCTGAATCACAGGAGGTATTCAGTGGAGAGAAAATAAGTCAGAAAACATCATTAGGTGCTCTTCATCTGAATAGAAGAATATCAGTACGATGTTCTGATTATATAAAGTTGTTTGTTTTCCCTTACACTTACAAAAATATTTTTATTTTGCGCTGCATATGTTAACCCTGACTCCATGCCTCATACCCCCATTAAATAAATGGACTTCAGATTCCAAACTCAGTCCAAATGGCTACAGAGTGAACAATTTAGCCACCACAGCTGTTGAACACTATAAAGAGATAGCCCTTCGATCTCCTTGTAATTTAAAAGATTCATTCCTGGCATAGTTTTCATATAACTGGAGGTAAGTTGTTTGAGGAGTGGAGGAGGATTGGAAACAGTTTTGCTCTTCCCTTGTTCCTCTCAGTGGATTCAGTGGATAAAGAGCAGACACACATTACAATAAACATTTTTATGGTCCCCAACATTAGGCATATAAATTCTACTTGTCTTCATACACTTACACACTAAAACTCCCACAAAAAGGGGGAAGATTAGAAAAGGGGTGATATAATTTGGCTCTGTGTTCTCACCCAGGTCTCATCTTGAATTGTATTCCCCATAATTTCTCACATGGCAAGAGCAGGACCAGGTGGAGGCCAGTTGGATCATGGGGGCGGTTTTCCCTATGCTCTTCTGGTGATACTGATTGAGTCTCGTGGGATCTGATGATTGTATAAGTGTCTGGCATTTCCCCTGCTTGCACTCACTCTATCATGCCACCCTCTGAAGAAGGTGCCTGCTTCTTCTTTGCCTTCCACCATGAGTGTAAGTCTCCTGAGGCCTCCCCAGCAATGTGGAACTGTGAGTCAATTAATACTTCTTTTCTTTATAAATTACCCACTCGCAGATATTTCTTCATAGCAATGTGAAAACGAACTAATACAAGGGGCCACTGACCATGCTTGGTCCAGGTCCCATGGGCCTCTCTTGTGCACTGGTGTGCCTTCTCATGTAGTACCCTAAAATATGCATTGAGCAAACAGGATCAGAGGCAAAGCCACATGTCCCAGAAATATTTCCTTGGCACATTCTTTCAGACACACCCTGCCTACAGAACATAGATAATCTTTCCTCTGCTTTTGTTCCCATGTGGAAATTTCAACTGGACTGAGCTCCTCTGCCCTGCAAATGTCCAACCCATTTCAGATGGAAAATCATCAGAATCCTAATGTTGGCTTCTAGTGTATACAATATCTTTCAATACAGCTTTATCTGTGACAGTTTTCTGTGAGACATCAATATCTTCTTCAATCTATTCTGACATTTGAGAAGGAAAATTATCACCCTTAAAGCTCATTTAAGTGAATATGTATCAAAATGAAAGCAAAAGTACATTTCTTAAAGAAAAATTATAAGCCATACTCTACTTAGCTTATTTTCTTTCCTAATGTCATGGAGCTTTGAGTAAAACCTATCTGAGTGGCTAAGACAATCTTAGAATAGGTGGATAATGTAGCTATTTCATTTTTATTCTAGTAAAAATGAGACAGATGATTACTGAGAAAAAAGGTTAATGTGAGAGTATTTTAATCAGTTTCACCAAATCCATAAAATCATTGATTCATGAAATCATGAATCATTTTATAGTATTATACTTTGATAGGCAGATGCAGTTTAGTAGGTAAGAGTCAGGAAAGAGTGAACTTTAGAACCTATTAGCCTTTCTCAATCCTCCATACATCCAGTGCTTTTATTCTCCCATGGCATGTAATGCCTAAACATTCTAGAATGCAGAAAGTCATCCCTTACAAGACCTGTTACTGTTTTCAGTAAGATAATCAATCTCATTCTCAATTACCCCATCTGTAAGAGGAGAAATATAATAAACAAATCGCAGTGCTGCATGTATGAAATATGATAATAGAAAACACTTAGCACAATCATGCATATAGGTAACCATAATATATATTCTATATAATAAATAAAAAGAAGTAGGACTATTGGAATTCCATTGTTTTCATTGGCCTGGTTTAGTGAATGTCTGGGAATTCATCTTGATACCTGTGGGTGCCTGCTGTGCCAACCATCCTTCTTTTACCTTTAGTTTCTAAAAAGATCTGGTCCTCAAGCAAAAGAAAGTCTATGCTATGATAAGCCTTCGGATGCTATATTTGTAAGAGCAGTTTAAACAGTGCATGAAACTACGCTCTACCTTCGAAAGAATAGAATTTATACAGCTGCCTGCATTTAATGGATCCACAAGGCGGGCTGAAGTGGAGCCTGCTGAGAACAGGCTGATGAGGGATCAGGTGATTTGGTGCTCAGCAGGTACCTGCCAACCACTGCAATCCGTTTCTGCTCAGATCTAGCTCACTAACCTCTTATTGTCCCAAAGGGAAGGGAAGACGTTGTGAGAAATAATTGAAAGGCGAGTGGACTCAAAGGAACATGGAATTGCTGTTGGACAATAAGGAGCAAAGGAAGGAAATTGTGAATAGATGTAAACAGAAAAAAAAAGAGAGACCAAGAGATGACTTCATGGGTGTGCATTCAGTCTATATAGCATGTATTTATACTCTGCCTCTGTCATTCACTACCTGGATGGCCTTAAAATACCATGTAAACTATGTGAGCCTCAGTTTCCGCTTATATAAAAGTGGAAATAAGACCGATCTTGTCTGGATGACAAGTTGGTTATGTGAAACTCCATACGCAGTTTCTAGAACTGTAGATATGTGTCATGCGTATGTCAGAGTATATCAGTGAGAATTAAGGAAAGCTTCTTGACAGAGTGAAGATGGTTTAATAAAAAGAACATGAGCTTTGGAGTAAGAGAGATCTGGACTTGATTCACAGATCTCGTGTTTTGCAGCATTTTGACCCTGAAACCTTAAGCTTCAGTTTCCTCATTCATAAAATGATGTAGTATCTGTGTAGCAGGGTTGTTGTAAGCATTAGCGCTGATACATGTAGACTTCCTATTACTATGCATAGGACAGTCTATTTTAATCATATTACCTCTTACTGAAAATTATAAAACACAAAATTTTTTAAAAGACAAAATCAAGCCTTCTATTTTTCCCAGCACTTTGAAAGGTTTTAGAAAACATTTGCTTCCATTCCTTCACATCCATCTGTCCGTTAAGTATCTCCCAACATTCTTACATGATATATATACAAAGACATAACATGGTTTACATATAAGGTAACTAATGTCTAAGAGGCAAATTAATGAATATCTAGTAGCAGGGAAAAAATTGAAAGTCAAGTGTATCTCACTGCAAAGCCTAGTCTGTTTTCATCTGTACGGGTTTCCCATTCTGTTTTTGTGTGAATGAGAAATAAAAGCTATTTTTTTTTTGTAACAAACCACCCCAAAATACCACTTTGTATCAGAAAAGTGGCATGCCTAATTGTATGGAGCTCCTACATGCAAAAGCTGTGGCAGCTATTCCTTAATCTTCTGAAAAAAGGTGGATGTATGAAGAGTAATTTATAATAAATTACAGGAAGTATAAATGTAACTGAGAAGAAGTGATTGATTCTAGGACAACTTTTGAAAGTCTTACGGAAGGAGGGCCTTGACAGGTGAGAGTTCAGTAATAGCCTTATGGTGGAGACACATATACTACTAAAAAGCAAAGTAATCTCTGAGAACTGAACATTTATTAATTAATAGGGATCTCAATCTTGCCCATCAGAATCACCTTTGAAGCTTTTTCAAAATGCTTCAGCTCAGGGTGAACCTTTGCTTTTTGGCAAGTAGAAACTGCTCATCATTCTAACATAGGGAGCCAGGCTCTCCATGCCTTCATTTGGACACCTACTGTCACAGCCCAAGAGGCAGGGAAGACAGACAGAGAGAACGTGGCCCAACATGCACTGGCTCCAAAGCCCCTGGGATGAAAAACAACAAAGACATCAAAAACAAACACCAAAAACAAACACCAAAAAACCGTCCATCAGCCAAAGGCAGTCACAAGGCCAAGTTCGACTTCACAAGGCAGTTTAGTTTGTTCAATTCTTGGCTTCACAGGAAGCAGTTGCAAATATTTGTGAACAATATTCCACAGGATCACAGCTAATATGTAACCATAATTATTTCCAATATTATTCCACTTTTCCTAGGGCTGCTTATTTTTTCCATTAAAATGAGAGTGGAATTCTGAAGGGAAAGGAGTGACTTGGAATAGAAAATGAATGATTTCTTTTGTAGTTATAAAATTGTGTTGAGTAATTTTACAGAGAAAACAGGTGATAACTTTTACGGTTTCCTGTGATTCTTAATTAATATGAGCCTTAGAGTTAAAGCTGTAATGAAAAGACATGAATTCATTTTTGCATGCAATAAGCATTTTGTTGGCAAATAGTGTTCCTGAATCAGCTTCTTCCTTAGAACCTAGACTTGTTTCTGCTAATAATCTTTCTATTTAATGGACAGAAGATGACAACTAAACAAGAGAATCCAATTATTTTTGTAATACATTTTAATATCTATTGGCACATGTTTTTTGTTTTGTTTTGTTCTGAGGGATTAGAAAACTGAGAGTGACCTTTATATTGTGGATAACCTTTTTTATTCTCAGTGTCATGGAAAATGAAAAAATTTTAAGCAGGCACAACTTACAATGTAGTTTTGAACAATGGATTAATAAACGCAGGATCATCTCCAGGAGGTAATACTCTTACCTGGCACATATCACAGTAAGGGAAAAAACCTAGAAGCTGACACAAATTCTCTCAAGCCTTTGTAATGTACTTGAAAATAACACTGGGGCTTATTGAACAAATTGGAGAATTAATCAATCAAAAAGCAGACTCACTGATAGAAACTTAAACATGGAAAGGTTAGAATTTAGGTAGATTCTGCCTGTTAAATTTTCAATTCAGCACAGCATGGTATGGTTCCCATCAATAAAAGTGTGTAATATACAGGCAAAGCTGAATGTTTGAGACCAACCTGACCAACATGGTGAAATCCCTTCTCTATTAAAAATACCAAAAAAAAAAAAAAAAAAAAAATTAGCCAGGCATGGTGGTGGGTGCCTGTAATCCCAGCTACTTGGGAGGATGAGGTAGGAAAATTGCTTGAACTCCGGAGGCAGAGGTTGCAGTGAGCCAAGACGGTGCCATTGCACTCCACCCTGGGCACCAAGAATGAAACTCTGTCTCAAAAAAAAAAAAAAGTGCTGAATGTGGAAATGACTTCCTGCCTTAGGTCTACCACCAGCATTCACTTTATTCAAGCAAATGTCTACCTATTTCTGGACCTTGTTTGCTTAATTCTAAACTGACTCTCACATTTTGTCCAGCTCTAAGATCAATGAATCTGAAAATGCTAAGGAACATATATCTTCACCATGATAAGAAATGCAG
Source organism: Mandrillus leucophaeus (assembly GCF_000951045.1). Lineage (NCBI taxonomy): Eukaryota > Metazoa > Chordata > Mammalia > Primates > Cercopithecidae > Mandrillus > Mandrillus leucophaeus. The sequence continues at coordinate 179,718 of NW_012107808.1, read as the reverse complement.
ACCGTTGGAACATCTTACTGTATTAGTTTGTTTTCTGTTGCTTATCACAGAAAACCTGTAACAGGGTAATTTATAAAGAAAATAAATCTATTTCTTATAGTTATGAAGGCTAGGAAATCCATGGTTAACAGTATGTATCTGGTGAGAGCCTACTTGCTAATGAGGGCTTTGCAGCATTCAGAGGTTCAGAGGTGGTACAACGTATCACGTGGTGAGGGTACTGAGCATACTCAGGCGCATGCCCAGAGATATCTTCTGAAAAAGGCACCAGTTTCACTCCCACAATAATCCATTAATCCACGAATAGATTAATCCATCCTTGAGGTCTCTCTGTCATGATCCAATCACCTCTTAAAGGCACTACCTTTCAATAATGCCACATTGATGATTAAATTCTCAACACAGAAATATAGAGAAGACATTCAAACAATAGCACTTACATATATGTATCAAATTTCTCCTCGCTAAATAGCTCTTTTCTAGAGCACTTGTTTGCAGGCAAAACAGGGAAGGCTGCAGGCAAGGGTAGCACGGTGAGAGTCTGGCCCAGTTATTTTTTCTGAAGAATGGCAAGTTAGGTACATGTTACCCCTGCATGGGCTCCATGAGAATATATATACTCTAAAGAGGGGGATACTGTGTGGAGTTATGTGAGCCACCATTCACTGACATGGTCTGGATAAAATTGATGTTTCACACACACACATACACACACACACACACAAATGAGTAGTACATGAAAGAATAGTTTCAACCAGAGCAAAACATGGTTAAATATGTTAAATATTGTATCAGTTCTGTAGTGAAGAGGAATTGGAAAATTATGCCTTTTGTATCTTTTAGTTTATATTATATATGTCATATATGTTTTATTTTAAATCTGTATTTTAGTTTTTTGTTCGTAATATTTTGTTCAGCTATTTTAATTCTTGTGTGTATGGAAAGTGAATTGAGACATAATTGGAAACACACATCAAGATCCTAGAGACTCAGTTAATACAGCATTCACTACTAAATACTTTGTAAAAATTCCTTTTAGTCTGAATAAGCCACGTATTATACCAGTGCTTCTAAACTAAGGGCAATTTTATCCTCCAGGGGCCATGTGGCAATATCTAGAGGGAGTTCTTTTGTTTTTACTTTTCCTCAAAATTCAACTTCATGGAGAGGGTTTTGTTGTCACTTCTGGGAGTGTGCTACTGGCACCTGGCTAGTGGAGGCCAGAGATGTTGTTAATATCTTGGATTACTCAGGACAGTCCCCACAACAAAGAATTATATGTCCTAAAGTGATAATACTACTGCTGTTGAGAAACCTGCATTGTGGTTTCACACATGTCTTTTTAGTTTCCTTCCCAATAACCATGTGAGAACAAGAGTGGGGACTATATTCCTTGCTTTGTAGATTGGCAGATTGAGAAGCAGACAAATTTACACATTTATTCGAAGTCATACAACTAGGTAGTGGCAGATCCAGTGGCTTTTATCTAACAAGTTAGGCATCTCTCAGGACATCACCAAATATATTCACTCAAAAATAGGTTGCAAATGCTACTGAGAACTGCACAGAAATTGCTTATATATATATATGTATATATTATATGTATGTTCCATGAATATGTTCCATGAATGGGGAGTCTTAGAAGTCCCACAATCTACAATCAGCAAGCTAGAGACCCAAAAGAGCTGGTGCTATGAATTCCAGTCCTGATATAATGGCCTGATAACTAGTAGAGTGGCTCATAAAGTTCCAGTTTGAAGCCAGAATCACGTGCCTGCTCAAGCAGTCAGGTGGTGTATCAGTCTGTTTTCACAGTGATACAAGGGTACTACCTAACACTGGGTAATTTATAAATAAAAGAGGCTTAATTGACTTACAGTTCCACATGGCTGGGTAGGCCTCAGGAAGCTTACCATCACAGTGAAAGGCAAAAGGGAAGCAAGCACCTTCTTCACAAGGCAGCAGGAGAGAGAGAGGTGGTGCTGATATGGTTAGGCTTTCTGTCCCCACCCACGTCTTCTCTTGAATTGTGATTTCCATAATCCGTGTGTCCAGGGAGGGAGTGGGTGAGAGGTGAATGGATTATGGGGCAGTTTCCCCCATGCTGTTCTCATGATAGTGAGTTAATTCTCATGAGATCTGATGGTTTGGTAAGGGGCTCTTTCCCCTTCACTCATTTGCTCTCTCTCACCTGCCATCATAAAAGATGTGCCTTTGCTTCTCTCTTGCCTTCTTCCATGATTGTAAGTTTCCTGAGGCTTCCCCAACCATGTAGCACTGTGAGTCAATTAAACCTCTTTCCTTTATAAATTATCCAGTCTCGGATCTGTCTTTGTAGCAATGTGAGAACATAATAGTACAGGGGAGAATTGCCAAACACTTTTAAACCATCAGATCTTGTGAAATCTCACTCACTGTCATGAGAACAGCATGGGGTAAACCAACCCCTATGATCCAGTCACCTCCCACCAGGTCCCTCCCATGACACATGGGGATTACAATTCAAGATGAGATTCAGGTGGGGATGCAGAGCCAAATCATATCACGTGGAGAGAATGGACTCCATTTCTCTGTCTCTTGTTCTATTCAGGCCCTCAATGGATAATTTCCCTCCACATTATTTTATCAATTTAAATGCTAATCTCTTACAGAAATATCCTCACAGACACATCTGGTAATAATGTTTAACCAAATATCTGGATACCCCATGGCCCAGTCAAATTGTATTATAGCATTAAACATTAACTGCTCCTAGGTATTTCAGTGGAATCACAGAAGACTCACATGAAATTAGAAAACTGTAGAAAGAGCATCTGATTGATATTCAAAATATTAAAAAACGTATCTGTTAATGTGGCATGGTCCAGCATAAGATCAACTGGCAGAGACTGACCATGGTGACCCAGTAGAACCCTATCATCAGAGATGATAATTTCTGAACTCAAGACTTGGGCTAACATCCATGGTTATGTAGCTAGAGTAGAATCATAATTATGGGCATATGTTCTGCTGATGATTTCACTGGTTATGGTGCAGACATTCTGGAACTCAAGATATATCTATGTTGGAGATAATACAGCCTAACCAGTAAATATGACACTGTGGTCAGGGCAGATTTCTGTGACTCACTCATGACACACTGTGACAGTGACAGAAAGATCATTATTTCTCATAAGTTTAGGAGCCACAGAAGTCTAGGAATGTCAACTGTAGTCAATTCCTGCAACCGTCATGAGAATGAAAAGGCAGTGGATCTAGGAGGAATTTGTAGTCTATTCAACCCTATTGTGCTAAGACTGCCAGAATTCTGCATGAAAATTTGCAGTTTACTATAGATAACAACAAGGTGACAACTACAAATACTTTTAGCTGTGGAGATAAATTCCAGAGAGCAATATTTGCAGAATCTATTTCAAGGTATCCTATTTTCTGCTAGTCCTCAGGTGGCCCTACTTGAGTTACAAGGAATAATTTCTAAACAAAGGTACATAAAATTGTGATGTTTAAAAAATTAGACCCTCAGTTTGACAGGTGAGGGCTTGAAGTCATAGTATGAGTATTGAAAGACATAGGACCTTATACTGCATTCACAGAATGGTGAGGCCAAGATTTTTAGATTATACTCAGAAACTCAGCTTAGAATGCATTTCTTGGAAAACCGTTTATCCACCATCGGTATTGTTTTGAAAGCTAATTGTAGATTTTAATGTCAGTGGAAATGAAAAAAAATCAGAGTGACTCTAATATGGAACAGTAAGATGGAATAATAAAAAGAGGAAACAACCATGCCAAGAGAGAGTTTCACTGGTGAATTCTACCCTACATTTAAGAAAGAAATGATAACAATTAAGTGCAAACTCTTCCAAAAAATAGAAGCAGAGGAGATATTTTAAAATAAAATATACAAGGTCAGCATTACCTTAATATCGAAACCAGACAAAGATATTACAAGAAAGTAAAAGTCAAGGCCAATATATCTCATGAACGTAACCCTCAACAAAATATCAGAGAATAGACTCAAACAATGTATTTAAAAAGACATTACACCCAAATGGGTTTTATGCTAGGTATGCAAGGCTTGTTCAACATCCAGAACCGATTAAGATGCAACACTGTTTTAACAGGCTAAAGAAGAAAAGTCATGATCATATCAACAGATGCAGAAAAAGCACTTGACAAAATTCAACACTTATTCAAGACAAACATTCTCAGTAAACTAGTAATAGAGGGAAACTTCCTTATCTTGATAAAGCACATCTACAAAAATCTACAGTTAACATCATACTTAATAGTGAGAAACTGGATGCTTCTTCTCTAAAGTCAGGAACAATTCAAGGATGTCCTATCTTATCACTTATATTCAACATCATAGTGGAAATTCTAGCTAATGAAAAACAAGAAAAGGAAATTAAGAAAATTATTGGGATAAATATTTATTCTAAAGAAACATGCTTTTCTATGTAGAAAAGACTCAAAGAATCAATAAACAAACAAAAAACTGTCACTAACAAGTGATTATGGCATGATTGTAGGACACAAAATTAATAGTTAAATTCAATTGCTTTCCTATAAACAATGAACAATTAGAATTGGAAATAAAAAACACACAGCCATTTACATGAACACCAAAATTTTGAAAACCTAGGTATGTGTTTAAAGTATGTATAAGATCTGTATGAGGAAAATTACAAACCTCTGATGAAAAAAATCACAGAAATAAATATGGAAATATTTTGTGCTCATGTATAGGGAAACGTATTCTTGGTCTTAATTGCTGATTAGTACTAAGTACAATTAAGAGCAGTAAACGTCTTGTGTACTATTAAGATGCCAGTTTTCTTCCAACTTGATCAATTGAATCAATGCACTACAAATCAAGCTACTAGCAAATTAGTTTGTGGATATCAACAAATTGATTCTAAAAGTATAGGAAAGGCAAAATGCCCAGAATAGTCATCATAATATTGAGAACAAGAACCAAGTTAGAGGACTGACATTACGTTACTTTAACACTTACTATGAAATAGACCAACACAAATACAATTAACTGACTGTAACAAAGGCAAAAAACAATTCAATGAAGAAAAAAAATATCTTTTCAATAAATAGTGCTAGAACAAGTAGACAACTAGACATCCATATCCCCTGCAGAATATCTATATACAAGCCTTACACTTTTCACAAAAGTTAACCCCCAAATGGATCATAGGCCCAAATGTAAAATACAAAACCATAAACTTTCGAGGAAATAGCATGAGAAAATCTAGGTTACCTTGAGTTTAGTGTTGCCTTTTTGTATACAACACCAAAAATACAATCCATGACTGAATAAATCGATAAGTAGGACTTAATTAAATTAAAAAATGCTCACTCTGCAAAAGACATTATTAAGGAAATGAAAAGGCTAGCCACAACTGGGAGAAAATATTTGCGAAACAAGTATCTGATAAAGGACTTGTTTCAAAAATATAAAAGGAACTCTTAAACATTAACAATAAAATCTAAAAGCCTAATTTAAAATTGGGCAAAAGATCTGAACAGGCATTTCATCAAAGAAGATATACAAAAGGAAAATAAACATAAGGAAAGATGCTGAACATGGTATGTCATTCAGGAATTTCAAATGAAAACAACAATGAGATACTACACACCTATTAGAATGGCTAAAATCTAAAACACAACACCAAATGTTGATGAGAATATGGAGCAACCAGAGCAGTTATTCATTGCTGCTGGGAATGAAAAATACACAACCAGTTTGGAAGATAGTTTGACAGTTCTTTAAAAAGCTAAACATACTCATGTCATAAAATTCAGCATTCACACTCCTAGATATTTATCTAACTAAGCTGAAAATGTCCACGTAAAAACCTTATATCCTTATAAAAGCCTGAACACAGATGTTTATAGCAGCTTTATTTATAATTGACAAAACCGAACGCAACCAAGATCTCTTTCAATGTGTGAATGAATGAACAAACTGTGGTACATGCATACAATGGAATTTTATTCGATGATAAAAAGAAATGAGCTGGCCAGGCGCGGTGGCTCACGCCTGTAATCCCAGCTCTTTGGGAGTCCAAGGCGGGTGGATCACCTGAGGTCAGGAGTTCAAGACCAGTCTGGCCAAGATGCTGAAACCCTGTCTCTACTAAAAATACAAAAATGAGCTGGTCGTGGTGGCAGGCGCCTGTAATCCCAGCTACTCAGGAGGCTAAGGCAGAGAATTGCTTGAACCCAGAAGGTGGAGGTTGCAGTGAGCCGAGATAGAGCCACTGCACTCCAGCCTAGGTGACAGAGTGAGACTCCATCTAAAAAAAAAACATTAAAAAATGAGCTATCAAGATATGAAAACTATGAAAAACCTTCAGTGCATATTAGTAACAAACAACTCTCACTGCTAGGAACTTTCTGTGGAAACGAGCAAGCCTAAAAGTCACTACAGGATGCCCTAGTTAAATAAAAGAAGCCAGCCTAAAATGACTAAAAGTACTACATACCGTATGATTTTATCTCTGTGACAATCTAGTAAAGGCAAAGCTACGGACACAGTGAAATGCTCAGTGGTCAGTAGGGGTTTGGGGGAACGGAGGGAGAAATGAACAAATGGAAAATAGGGGATTTTTGGAATAACAAAACTATTTTGGTATGGTACTGTAATAGTAGGTACATGACATCATGTATTTGTCAAAACCAATAGAACTGTAAAAACACAGAATAAACCCTAGCATGAACTAGTTAATAATTGTATATCAATATTTGTCCACCAATTCTAACAAATGTGCCAAAGAAGATGCTAATAATAGGGAAATTGTGGCTGGGATGAGAGAGAAAAGGTAGTATACGAGAACTGTCTGTACTTTTTACTTAATTTTCTTTTT
>NW_012107808.1:166521-172657 GCF_000951045.1 Mandrillus leucophaeus | reverse complement strand
TCCTGACCTCGTTATCCGCCCGCCTCGGCCTCCCAAAGTGCTGGGATTACAGGCTTGAGCCACCGCGCCCGGCCCTTAATTTTCCTATAAACTTAAAACTACCTTAATAAAGCCTATCAGTAAAAAAAAAAAAAAAATACACAAAAAATCAGAGATTAGAATTTATTCACTATAATCACAAGGTCACAAAATAAATATTGCATGTTAAATATAAGAATTCAGTTTCTGGATGTTCATCAGATAAAGGAAAGGTCTTTTAAAAATATGCGTTATGTCTGCGTCCTGACAAGTATGTGGCACTAGAGACCCCAAGTAATTTAGGTACATGCTCTAGAAGCAGTTCTAACTGAAAGTGTCCATATTACTTCCTTGCTATTACAAAGGATGATTTCTCCATGGGCATTGTGAGTCTTTTCTATCCCTGTTCAAATACACAGGGATTAAAATTTTAGACTCATCCAAAATCCACTCTCTAGAACACAGCTGAACACACCAGGCTATTCTAATTCCACTCCGTCCACTTCGATCACATCTGAACAATTTGTTTCTTATCAAACGAGAATGTAGCCCGTATTTGGTTATTTTTATCTTCCTCCACACTGCTTCTGAAAACATCCCCTTATTCCCTACCATCGTACTTACTTTTTTTACTTTTTACTGTGAAATATTACCAATTATGGGGTACTGTATTTTATTCTAGAAACTAGAAAATAGCCAAATTTCAATTTGCTGAGCTGCTACTAACTCACTTTAAGACTTTGATCAGAGCACTCTGTCCTCCTCAGTGTGCCCAGCTATATGATAAGGGTTGGGGGAATATTAATTCTGCAGCACTGTGTGTATTCTGTGATAATATCACTGTCATGTTTTTAAATCAAATAGCAGCAATAATAATTATGATAATAAAAGAAGAAAAAGAAGAAGGATGGCTGACATGCAATGTGTGTCTCCACATACTATAGGACACGCAAATTGTTTTGTAAACCATGCCAGGCTTATTCTTATTCTCAACTAACACTCATAGCCAGTCATTAGCTCCTCTCATATGAAATGCATTACAAGATTTTAAAATTTCTTTCAACATTGCACTTACGTATTTTGAGACTAGACCCAAAGTGAAAACAAAGAATAAACAAGGTTACTTTCTTCTAGATTGCATGCTGCTCCTCATCCTTTTAGAAAAAGCTCTATGAGTCTCTCATAAATAAACTTCTGAATTAGGTTCATTTTAGGAAAAAAAATTAAGTCAGAAGAAAACCCCAGCATCTATTTTGAACAAACCAAGAAGTTTTGCGTATTTGTTAAAATAATACTCAATGATTTGAAACAACAACAAAACTGATTATTTCCTTCAGTTTTAACTATATAAATTTCTTCCAGGTACAGCCATTTTAATAATTTCACCAACAAAAATCTTAAGTGCTTATACAGTAACAGGCACAGTCACCGACAGCTGTTGAAGAGGTTTCAAATCTCTTTGGGCAGATTCAAGCACTTGCTGCTTAGAGAGGAAAATGGAAATGGATTCTCTGTTGTGCAGAGAAGAAGGTATTATTTCATTCTCAGTGTTCCCTGGAGTCCTCAGCATATTACTCTATAAGCCCTTCATGCAAAATAACATGTGAGTTATATAGAGCAATGATGTCACAAAAATAAATATAAGCTGTAAAGGATCCCTGTGGTTGACCGAATCATTTTCACAATTCCTCACTCCCTTGACACAGTTAAGAATTCACACACTTTCTATGGTTCACTTGTGGGCAGAATAGGCTTTCTACCTCCTTAATCTTAACCTTGGCTGGCTGACTTGTTTTGGCCAATGTGATGTCATAGTGCATATGATGAGAGCTGAGGCTTGACATTTGCTTATACAATTGGACTTGCACTCTAGGGCTCCAGTGACCAGTTATGGGAAGAACTTTCTCTAGATAGTTGTGACTACTTTCATCTAGGAGCCAGAGTAAATACAAATTAAATTGGCATAACCCAACCCAGAGCTAGGATCTCAGAGCAGTGGAAGCCTCAACTTGTAGCAGAGGATAACAGCTCAGACTGCATTGGGAAATCCAGTTAAACTGCTAGATCCTAAGCATAAAAATACATTTTTTATTTTGCCACCAAGGTTGTGTGTTTCTTTGTCATGCAGCAAAGGCTGACTATTAAACGGTCCAATATTCTAATGAAGGCAGCATATAAAAATAACTACAAAACTATTCATTTAGTAATACAGTAAACATAGTTATAATGTATTAGAGTAGTATGGAGAAATAAGTGATTATTTACAGAAGAAGAACAAAGAAAATTTTCCAAATAGTTACCAGTTGAGATGAGCTCACCCAGTGAAAATGGGAGAAAAAAATAAATTTCAGGAATTTTACAAATATACTAGCAAAGAGTACAGAGAGAAATCATCAATCTAAGAAAAAAATTACAGTTATAATTTTAACGTGTTACCTTCTTTATCTTCCATGCCTATTGTGCAGGACTATAATGAATTTATATGTATAAGCCTGTGTCTTTACTTAGAAAAATGTTTTCATAGTCTTCACTCATCAGTATTACTATTTTAAACATATACTTTAATTTTCAACCTGTGAATACAGTATCTTTTGTGCAACAGTTTCCTCATAGATGATTTTAATATTGTTTCCAGTCCGTCTCTATTACAAATAAGACGATGATTTTACTAGCATACAGCTTTTGATTTATCTTTGAAAATGTAAATACTAAAAAAAATCCAATTTAAAAATAGGCAAAGGACCTGAATAGACATTTTGCAAAAGGGGACATACAATGGCCAATAGGGATATGAAAAAAAAGCTCAACATCGCTAACCATTAGGGAAATGTAAATTAAAACCACAATGAAATATCATCTGGCTCTTGTTAGAATGGCTATTATAAAAAAGACAAAAGATAACAAATGTTGGTGAGGATACGGAGAAAAGAGACCCCTTGCACACTGTTCATGAGAAAGTAAATCAGTGCAGCTATTATGGAAAACAATATGGAAGTTCCTCAAAATATTAAAAATAGAATTACCAAATGATCCAACAATCCAACCATTGTGTATATATCAAAGAAAATGATATCAGCATGTGAAAGAGATATCTTCATTGCCATGTCTGTTACAACACTATTCACAATAGCCAAGCTATAAAATCATTCTACGTGCCCATCAATAGATAAAGAAAATGCAAATATGCACAGTGGAATACTGTTCAGTCACAAAACAACATCCTCTCATTTGCAGCAATATGAATGGAACTGGCGATCATTCTGTTGAGTCAAATAAAGCACAGAAAGACACATACTGTCTGTTTTCACTCACATCTGAGAAGGTTGGTCTCATAGACATAGAGTAGAATGGTGGTTAGCAGAGGCTGAATTGGTTGAGGGGAGACCAAGGAGATCTTGGTCAAAGGAGACAAAATTACAGTTAGATAACAGGAATAAGTTTGAAAGATCTATTGTACAGCGCAGCAACTACAGTTAATGAAAATACATTATATTCTTGAAAAATGCTTTACAAAATTGTAAAAGAGTAGATTTTAAATATTCTCACTACAAAAATGATAACCATGTATGGTAGTGCGTATTTTAATTAGCTAGAATTAACTATTCCACAATGTGTATGCAAGCATACCTCAGATATGTTGCAGGGTTAGTTCCTAAAGCAAATAAAGCAAACACCAAAATAAATCAAGTTACATAAATTTTTTGGTTCCCCAGCACATTTAAAAGTTATTTTATACTATACTGTAGCCTATTGAGTGTGAAATAGCATTAGGTATTTAAAAATATATGTGCTTTAACTGAAATATACATTATTGCCAAAAACATGCTAATGGTTATCTTGTAACTTGTAATTTTTTTGCTGGTGGAGGGCCTTGTCTTGATGTTGTTGGCTGTTGGCTAATCAGGGCGGTGGTTGCTGAAGGCTGGGGTGGCTGGGACAGTTTCTTAAAATAAGACAATAATAAAGTTTGCTGCATGAATTTGACTCCTTCTTTCATGAAAGATTTCTCTGTGGCATTGTTATGCTGTTTGAGAACATTTTACCCAAAGTAGAGCTTCTTTAAAAATCAAAGTCAATTCTCACAAACTCTGCCACTGCTACACTTATGTAATATTTTAAATCCTTTTTGTTGTTGTTGTTCCTTTGAGGAAAGATTTTGCTCTGTCACCCAGGCTGAAGCCAGTGGTGTGAGCAAAGCTCACTGCAGCCTTGAATTCCCTGACTCAAATAATCCTTCTGCCTCACCCTCCTGAGTAGCTGGGACTACAGGCATATGTTACCATGCTTGACTAACTTTTTAATTTTTTGTAGAGACCAGTCTCCCTTTATTGCTCATGCTGGTTTCGAACTCTTGGGCCCAAGTGATCCTTCTGCCTTGGCCTCCCAAAGTGTTGGGATTATAGGAGTGAACCACAACACCTGGCCTTCCATATCTTTTATTGTCATTCAAATAGTGTTCACAGCACCTTCACCAGGAGTAGATTCTATTCCAAGAAACCGCTGTCTTTGCTCATGCATAAGAAGCAACTCCTTATCCTATCCATTGAAGCTTTATCATGAAATTGCAGCAATTCAGTCTTATCAGGCTCTACCTCTAATTCTAATTTTATTGCTATTACTACACCTGAAGTTACTTCTCCCGCTGAAGTTTTAAACCCCTCAAAGTCATTCATGAGAGTTGGAATCAGCTTCTTCCAAACATCTGTTAATGATGATATTTTGGCCTTATCCCATGAATCATGAATGTCCTCAACAGCATCTACAATGGCAAATCCTTTCCAGGAGGTTTTTAATTTTCTTTGCCCAGAGCCATTAGTGGAATCACTATCTATGGCAGCTATGGCCTTACAAAATATATTTCTCAAATAATAAGACTTGAAAGTGAAAATTACTCCTTGATCCATGGGCTGCAGAATGTATATTGTGTTATTAGACAGAGAAACAATTTAATCTCCTCGTACGTCTTCATCAGAGCTCTTGGGTGACTAGGTGTATTCTCAGTCAGTGACTACACATGGAAAGGAAGCTTTTTTTCCAAGCAGTAAGTCTCAACAGTGAGCTTAAAATGTTCAGTAAACCATGCAGTAAACAGATGTGCTGTCATCCAGCCTTCGTTGTTCCATTTACAGAGCACAGGCAGAGTAGATTTAGCATCATTCTTAAGGGTCTTAGGATTTCAGAATGGTAGATGAGAATTGGCTGCCGTTCTCACTAGTTGCATTAGCCCCTAACATAAGAGTTAGCCTGTTATTTGAAGCTTTGAAGCCAGGCATTGACTTCTTTCTATTTATGAAAATTTTAGATGGAATCTCCTGCCATTATAATGCTATTTTGTCTACTTTGAATATCTGTTCTTTAGTGTAGCTATTCTTATCAATTATCTTAGCTAGATCTTCTGGATAACTTGTTGCAACTTCTATACCAGCATTTCATGTTTCACTTTGCACTTTTATGTTTCACGATATAGATCCTTTCTTTTATTTATTTATTTAGAGATAGAGTTTCGCTCCTGTTGCCCAGGCTGGAGTGCAATGGCATGATCTCAGCTCACCACAATCTCCGCCTCCCGAGTTCAAGCGATTCTCCTACCTCAGCCTCCCGAGTAGCTTGGATTACAGGCATGAGCCACCAAGCATGGCTGATGTTTTGTATTTTTAGTAGAGACAGGGTTTCTCCATGGTGGTTAGGCTGGCCTCGAACTCCTGACCTCAGGTGATCCATCCACCTTGGCCTCCCAGAGTGCTGGGATTACAGGCATGTGCCACGGCGCCTGTCCTCTTTCTTTAAGCGTTATGAACCCATCTCTGCTAGCTTCAAATTTTTCTCTGCAGCTTCCTCACCTCTCTCAGCCATTGCAGAATTGAAGAGAGTTAGAGTCTTGCTCTGAATTAGGCTTTGGTTTGAGAGAATCTTGTGGGTGCTTTGATCTTCTGTCTACACCAGTGAAACATTCTCCACATAAGCAATAAGCTTCTTTTTTTTTTTTTTAATTTATTTATTATTATTATACTTTAAGTTGTAGGGTACATGTGCATAACGTGCAGGTTTGTTACATATGTATACTTGTGCCATGTTGGTGTGCTGCACCCATCAACTAATCATTTACATCAGGTATAAC
>NW_012107808.1:137770-162026 GCF_000951045.1 Mandrillus leucophaeus | reverse complement strand
CTCGCTGGTCGGGCTGCAGCAGCTGACCAGCACCGATTGTCCGGCACTCCCCAGTGAGATGAACCCAGTACCTCAGTTGAAAATGCAGAAATCACCGGTCTTCTGTGTCGCTCACGCTGGGAGTTGGAGACTGGAGCTGTTCCTATTCGGCCATCTTGCTCTGCCCGCAATAAGCTTCTTTACTTTTTTTTGTCACCCATGTGTTCGGGGGAGTAGCTCTTTTAATTTCCTTCAAGACCTTTTTCTTTGCATTCACAACTTGGCTAACTGTTTGGTACAACAGGCCCACCATTGGCCTGTCTTGGCTTTCAACATACCTTCCTCGGTAAGTGTAATCATTTCTAGTTTTTGGTTAAAAGTGGAAGACGTGCAATTCTTATTCTCACTTAAACACTTATAGGCCGTTGTAGGGTTATTAATTGGCCCACAGTGAATATTGTTGCATCTAAGCAAATAGGGATGCCAAGGAGAGGGAGGGAGATAGGGGAATGGCCAGTGAGTGGGGCGGCCAGAACACACACTGTTTACAGATTGTTTGCTGTCTTAAATGGGAGCAGCTTTTGGTGCCCCAAAATATTTATAATGGTAACCTGAAAGATGACCAATCACAGATCACCATAACAGATATAATAGCAAGTAAAAAGTTTGAAATATAGTAAGAATTACCAAAATGTGACAGAGATACAACATGAGTACATGCTGTTGAAAAAATGGTGCTGCCAATGGACTACCTCAATGCAGGGCTGCCACAAACCTTTACTTTGTAAAAAATGTAATAACTGCAAAGTGCAATAAAGCAAAGTGCAGTAAGACAAAGTTGGCCTGTGTACTTCAAAGTATCATGTTATACACAATAAATACATTTAATTTGACCTGTCAACTTAAAATAAATAAACAAATGTGAAAATAGGAGATGTCAATATTTAATTTAAAAGGCAATATTCATAAAAATTTGTCAAAAGATTCTATTTTAGGTGCTCTTTCTACAAAAAAAGTAACTGGAGAGTTACAGATAGGTTAAATTACTTGACTATTGTAATTATTTAAAACATCATGTTGTAAGTCTTAATATACAATAATAAAGCAAGAAAGAAAAGAAAATGGAGATGAATTATTTTGAGGGGAAAACAGAAAACTAATCAAGTGTGGTGGAGCTGCATTTATTTAGAGTAAAATGAACTAGAATTTGTTGAGCATCTATTTTATGCTCAACATCTTGTTGACAGCATGTGATCACAAATGTACTTTTCAACAACCTTCCTGGTAGAAAATTTTCACAGATATGCAGACTGGTGACTTTAAAGGGAGACACAGCTCCAAACTGACCACACTGAATCTTACACCCAGGCCTCTCTGACTTCCAAACACACTATCTTTCCACTATACCACACTGAAGTCTTGTGATACCAAGATTCTTATCTCATTTAACAATATTCTCAACTTTTTTCCTGTTAAATTGGATAAAGCATGTGTGATTACATATAATATTTTCCACCTGTTCTGACGAGACTACATTATTTCTCTCTAGCGTGCAAAAATTATTGGAAAAACATCTTAAAATATATTTGATGGAGTTAATAATGATTAAAAGCACTGTGGCATTTAAGATTTATTTCTCAAGAGGAACCTTGGGAGTCTGATAAAAAGCCAAAGAATCTTCTCTCTCTCTTTTCTGTCCTCAAGTTTTCTAACACTTGATAATGTGGGCACCTCTGCATTTTAAAGAACAGAACTTTTTGTTCAAAAATGAGGCAGAGCACCTTGTAAGAGATTAGTGTAATGGGGGGTCATAGCCTGCATTTTTTCTGTCACCAACAACTTAAATGTCAATGTGCTCTGTTCCTGTGGCTGGCTGCCTGCCTAGGTTTTGAGCACCCAGACATCTGGTTCTTTATGCTTATTATTTTAATTTCCCTCTCACATTATTCCAAATCCTTGGTGCATGTACATATATACATTGATACATACATTTTGAGAGCTAGCTTCTCTATATTGTTGAAAATAGGAAAGTAAAACTAACCTTAAAATAAGCTATGGCTTCCCATTTCTTGCAAGGTTAAGTCCAAAAACTTAGCATGGAATATATGACTTTTCAAATATTGAAGCCTTTTTGCTTTATTTCTTAGAGCTCCTCCTTCTCCCTATTCTGCATATAATGCTTAGTTGTAACTGAACTATTGCTATTTCTCCACAAGTGCCACACCTGCCTCAACATTGCTCTTGATTAGGCTTGAACACTCTTTTCCAAATCTCCTTGGTGTCATAAATACCTTAATGTTTTTCAAGAACCAGCATAGATCTCCCCAGGTCCATCAGGGACTTCCCCACCACTCTGTCATTCCAGGGTTAAATATTGTCATTTTGCATTATTTTAATAGCAGGTGAACAGTTTGCTAAGGAACCCAGCCAACATCAGAAAAGCTAATTTGCAGAAGGAGTATGTTGCCAATGAACCAGATGTCGATTCTTATTAATGTAATGAAAATATGTTTTAAGGAAATGACAATCTTGAACATATACAATGAAAAGGAATACATTTTTCTTATGTGTGTACGTGTGAAGTAAACCCTCATATATTTTTGTATGACTAAGTCATACTAACAAAATCAAATGTTATAATTTCATGTCTTTTATATATTTTTATGTGATCTTAGAATGATAAATTTGATGACATCCTTAAAAGTCTAGCTACCTCTTCTATGCCAACATTATAACCATTTTACATGGGAGAAAACTCCTGTGAGGTCAGAGAAATAAAGTATTTTGCCAAATGATCATACAGTTGTGAAATTATACAAAAGGTTTAGAATATAAATCTTCTGAGCCCCCTCTCTAGTGTTCACTCTGGCCTATCAACTATATGAATGGGTACAACATGCAAAAATATAAATTTACCTATTGTGCATTACCCATAGTTAGTCAAACTAGAGGCGAAGGGCACAGTATATTAGATGATCAAGTCTGCCCAAGACTTCTGACACCAATGGCAAGCTGGAGGCTTTCCCAAAACCACTGTCAGTTTTGATAATTCAGTAGAAAGTTCCGTAGACTCACAGAACTCACTGCAAGCTCTGACACTCACAGTTATGTTTACTTCAGGCGAAGGACACAAATTAGAAAGAAAGACATAAGGTAGAATACAGCAGGGGCCTAAAGCAGAGTTTCTGCTTGTCATCATGCTGTGGAGTCATGCATGGCATTACTGCCTCCCAGCCACAATGTGTTACAATATCCAGAGATTATTTCCAATCAGAAAAACCCATGCATGCTACAGTATTCAGAGCTTTTACTGGGCCTCTATTATGTAGGTAAGCACAATTACTTTAATTATTGTTTATGTGGTTGATTTAGTCTTCAGCATCCCGCTTCCCCATAGGTTGGGTTGATATCTTGTGAGCTAAAGTCCCAACCCTTAATCACTTGATTTGTCTTTCTGGTCTGGCCAGCCACCTAACCCTAAGATTGTTGAGTGCGGTCCTGGGATCTACTCATTAAGTCACTTTTTTTGGCATAAACTATGAGGTTTGGTTAAGGGGCCCATCATGGATGAAAAAAAGATACTCTAATGACTCAGGAAAATTCAAAGGTATAGAGGTCACCTCCCAGGAGTTGGGTCAAAGGCCAGACCTCTATTTGGAGTTCAAATTTCTGGCTGTAAATACATAGGATCAGATGATGTGTTAAGCAGTTCTTGCATGGCTATAAAGAATTACCCATGACTGGGTAATTTATAAAGAAAAGAAGTTTAACTGGCTCACAGTTCTGCAGGATTTAAAGGAATCCTTGGTGCTGGCATCTGCTTGAAGCTTCAGGGAGTTTTCAATCATGGTGGAAGGCAAAACAGGAGTAGGCACTTCACATGGCAAAAGCAGAAGCAAGAGAAAGAGAGTGGGGTGAGAGTGGGTGCCACACACTTTTAAAATGACCAGATCCTATGAGAACTTGCTATTGCAAAGACAGTACCAAGCCATGAAGGATCCACCCCAATGATCCAAATACTTTCTCCCAGACCCCACCTCCAGCATATAATAATAATGCATCATCCAAATATATAATCTTGACATATGACTTATAAAAGTTATGTATTTCATTTATGTAAATGTAAACATATTCTATCATTGCAATTCTCTATAGATAGAACATGGTTACTAATGTCCTCAATATAAGATAATGGGGAGGAAAAATTATACTGATGTTCTACTCCCTATGTTTCCTCTATTAACATAATGATAACATGATATTTTAATGGAAGCAGAAAGTCCTCCATTAAAATGACATTTCTGTGCTCTCTCAGGCACTTTTTCAGCATTCCTTGGTGAGAAAGGGTGACTTCTTGATTACTTAGTGTGATTGAAGCAGATGGACATGCCTGGCTTAGACTCCTCCAAGCTAATTCTTAGATTCTGCCTAACCCCAAAAAGCATGGAATTTCTAATTTTCTAGAGACAGGCTTCCATGAGTAAGGTGGTCATACATTCTGCTTTGCCCAGATAAGTCAAAGTTTATTCTTTTCTGGAGCCTCATTCAATTTAGAATGGGTACCGATTTTTTTTCTTATGAAGTTGTGTTATTAACAGTTGCAAGAAAATAAGTGGCTTTACGTTTGATAGACCTACAACTTGTCTTTTCTCTAGCTTCTGTCATAATCTTACCTATTAGTGTCAGAAGTAAATTCAAAGTGAACAGAGTTCTCATTTAACACATGGATAAATCAAAGAGTTGACCAGTGAACAAGCTTCTCTCTTGAGTAGCCTTTCTTGATGTCAGTACCTCTGGCCTCCCTTTAAAGTACACCACACAAGAGTATATTCAGACATAAGCAGCTACAGACAGCCAATTCCTTCTGGTCTTTGAGTAATAGGAGAAGTAGTTAATGCTGCTATCCCCACAAGCTACCTATTGTATCAGAAAACTGAACCACAGAACTTCTAGTAAGCTGTGAGATGTACAAATTACATCAGGATACCTTGGCAAAAATTTTTAAAACTTACAATTTAGATGACATAAGTGTGGAAAATAGAGACTGAGGAGTCTAACCATAGATAAAGAGAAGATGGCAATCCTTTTGCTGCAGAGGTAAATCACAATTATTCATTGTGTTATATTACTTGATAACAATTTAATAATAAATTCTACCATTAATTAGTTTTTTAAAATGTATAGTTAATGAACACTTAAGTAGTAAAAGTTCACATTTATAAAAAATGCTGATTGTGCTCTGGACTAAACTCTGGTTTTTCAGCTCTAAAATGATTTTATATACTTTGCTTTAGGAGGCTGGGGCTAAGATCATATAAACTACATTTCTTCTTTGTCACATGGCTTGCTGTCAGTTTCTGGACATAGGTGGCCTACTGAGAGACTAATAAGTAGGAGAAGAGAAAAGGGAAATTATTTTTTCTTTGTTCTAATTTTTTTTCTGTCTCAGAACCAGGTTCATCATACCCTCTAGGCTGAAACTAACACCAGCTGTCAACCCATTTTCACAAACCTGAGTTTCAGTTCTGAGAGAACCCTCCAACAAGCTGTTTGTTTTGAGTCCCCACATTATATGGGCACCACACCGTTTTTACAATTCTGTGCAATCCTTTCTATAAGACTCTAAATTCCAACAACCCCAACTTCTTCCTTCTGTTTCCCAAGAAATTAGGGATGATAGCAGTTTCTTGAAGTTACAAACCACCTTCCATCAATATTCCTTTCTTTTTATTTCTGTCCTCTAAAACCTGTCTAATCAATTGTCTGTCTGTATTTTCTCAGTCAAAATAACTGGTATTGGGGTTTTTTTTAATTGGAATCTTAGTGTGTAATGTTCACAAAATGTCTATCAGTATTTACCATCTAATGTGGTAAACCCATAAGATACAAATCACAATAGCAGTTATTGTAAGAGAGGAGCAAGTAGATAGCTACATACATTTGTAAAGAGGACATTTGTGTATTTTCAAATTAATTTTTAATTCAATTTTTGTGCATATATGAAGTGGTAACAAATAGCTGTTAATGTTTTGGCTTTATTAGTAGAAGAAAAAATTCATAAACAATTAATGCTCATTTATATCATGTGATCAATAATATATACAATCAGATTAATTCCAATATTGTTCAGGTATTTTATACAACTTATGAAATAAAAATCTTTGGTAGTTGATTTTATTAAAAATGAAACAAGCAGAAATATTGTGAGTGTTACAGAGTAACTTGCTTAAAAGTGCAAAAAATTTTTTTTTGCTTGGAGTATTTTAAATACATGTTTTGAGGTGGTGGAGATCATAGCAAAACCAATATTCCATTCTCATTAAATTAAGAATTCTGCGGGGAAACATGTATTTGAATTTGGTTTTAGAACGCATAAAATTCACAATTGTGTCCAAGCAAGGTGTGATGTACTGCCAATTAAAATATAGAAGTGCGGAGCAAGGTAGCAGAATAGGACTCCCCAGCAATCGTACCCCCACAGAAACATCAATTAGAACAAGTATCTATGCACAAGAATACATTCACAAGAGCTGAGGAAACTAGGTCAGAGACCATAGTACCTGGTTGTTGCATAACAATAAGAAAAGACACACTGAAGAAGGGAAGAAGGCTATTTCTACGTTACCTGTATCACCCCTCCACAATCTGAGGCACTGCAGTGTGGAAAGAGATTCTGTCTGCTCAGAGAAAAGAGAGACAAAATGAGGATTTTGCCTTAAATCATTGCACTCGGCCCACCACAGTAAAACTCAGCACTGGACAGATCCCCATAGCTCCATATTCCAGGCTGGTACCTGTGGCCTGATCCTGTGTACCTGCCCCGGTGCTGGTGGAATAACACAGCTCTAAGCATTATGCTTTCTGGGAGAACTCAATTTCTGGCCTACAACACTTTTAGGCTGATGTGAGTGGCCTCAGGTGCTAGAAAGCCCTCATTATCAGGCAGGCCTCAGAGGTCCCAGACTTACGGTATGCCCCAGGTCCATACTTACCATAGCAAGACCTAGGCTTCTGGAGCACCATACTGGCCACAGCTGCTCTGTACTTCTGAAATATTACAGAACTATGCCTGCTGCAAGGCTTTTCCAGAGAAAGCCAGTCTGTGAAGACTAAAATGAACATCTACATTTTCAAATCCGTAGACATTGATGAACTACCAAAGAGATCAACAATAATCAGGGAAATATTACATCATTAAATGGAGAAAATAAGGTGCCAGTGACTGACTCTAAAGAAATGGAGATGTGTGCACTTCCCTACCAATAATTCAAAATAACTTTTTAAGGAAGCCAAGTAAACTTCAAGAAAATACAAAGAAAAAACTCAATGAATTAAGAAATAAATCAGAAGATGAAACTGAATACAGAAACTCAAATGATAATTAAAAACCCCAGGAATTCTGGAGATAAAAAATTATAATGAATGAAATTTTAAAAAGCAAGGAAGAACATCAATAGCAGAAATAATCAGGCAGAAGAAGGAATCTGTGAACTCAAAGATGGGTTATTTGAAAATGTACAGTCAGAAGAGAAAAAAGAGACAAAGAATGAAAAAGAGTAAGGAAAACATACAGGATTTTTGAGACTGCCTCTAAAGAAGGAATGTTTGAATCAAATGAATTCAAAAGGAGAAGAGAAAGATAAAAGGTAGAAAGTGACATCCCAGTATATGAAGGTCAAAAGGTTCCCACCAGATTCAATCTAAATAGGACCATCCCCAAACAAACAATAGTAAAACTGTCAAAATGCAAGCAAAGAGAGAATCCTGAAAGTAGTAAGAAAAAAGAAGCAAATGACATATAAAGAATTACCTATACAGATAGCAGCAGACTTCTCGGCAGAAACCTTCATGTGGAGAAAGTGTGATATTCAAAATGCCAAGTGAAAAAATAAAACAACCACCAACCAAGAAAACTGTACCCAGCAAATCTCTCCTTCAAAAATTCAGGAATGAGATGAAGGCTTCTCCAAACAAAAGGTGAAGAACATCAGTACCAAATATGCCTTACAAGAAACACTGAAGGTAGTTCTTCAAGCTGAAAGAATGCTAATGAGTAAGACAAACACATCTGAAAGTATAAAACTCACTAGTAAAAGTACATATAGAGTCAAATTTAGAATACTATTATGTGTGTAAATTACTTGTATTTTTAGTATGAATGTAAGAATAATTTGTTAAGGAATATGCAATATAAAATGATGTAAACTGTGACATCAAAAATTTGAAATGTGGGGTGGAATGAATTGGAGTGTGGAGTTTTTGTGTGTATGTGTATGTATGTGGCTAAAGTTAAGTTGTTATAATCGGCTTAAAATAACCTGTTATAGGCCGGGCGCGGTGGCTCATGCCTGTAATCCCAGCACCTTGGGAGGCCAAACTAGGCTGATGATGAGGTCAGGAGATCAAGACCATCCTGGCCAACATGGTGAACCCAGTCTCTACTAAAAATACAAAAATTAGCCAGGTGTGGCAGTGAGCACCTGTAGTCCCAGATTCTTGGGAGGCTGAGGCAGGAGAATTACTTGAACCTGGGAGGTGTAGGCTGCAGTGAGCTGAGATCGTGTCACTCCACTCCAGCCTGGAGGATAGAGCGAGACTTTATCATAAATAAACAAATAAATAAATACCTGTTGCAACTATAAGATATTTTGTAAGCTTCATGGCAACCACAAAGCAAAAACCTGTAGTAAATAGACACACACACAAAAGAAACAATAAAAACATTTGACTAGAGATAATTAGCCAAAAAGGAAGACAGCAAGAGAGGAAGAGATAAGAAAAGATCTGCAAAACAAATAGAAAACAGTCCACAAAATGGTAGTAATAAACCCGTCTATCAATAATTGCCTTGAATGTAAATGAACTAAATTCTCCAATAAAATCATATAGAGTCCCTGAATGGAAACAAAAAAGCAAGACCCAACTATAAGCTGCTCCAAGAGACTCACTTCTGAAAGAACTCACATACTGAAAGCGAAGGCATAAAAAAGATATTCCATGCAAATAGAAACCATAAGAGAGCAGGAGTGGCTATATTTAAATAGGATAAAATAGACTTTAAATCAAAGTTTGTAAAAGAAGACAAACAGATAATTACATAATAATAAAGTACTCAATTCAACAAGAGGATATAACAATCATAACTATATATGTGCTGCACAACACTGGAGCAACTAGGTGTATAATGCAAATATTAATAGATCTAAAGTAATAGATAGACTGCAATACAATAACAATAAAAAATTAACAACACATTTTCAGAAATAGACAAATCATCCAGACAGAAAATCAATAAGGAAATATCATACTTAAACTATACGCTCAATCAAATGGATTGTCAAATAATAGACATATTTACAGAACAATCCATTCAACGGATTCAAATTACCCATTCTTCTTAATGGCAAATAAAATATTCTCCAGTATAGAAAATACTTTAGTTCATAAAACAAGTCTTAAGAAATTTAAGAAAATTGAAATCATATTAAGTACCTTTTCTGATGATAATGATGTTAAACTAATATCGCTAAGAGTAGGAACTTCAGAAAATTCATAAATACATGGAAATTAAGCAATGTGTTCTTAAATAACAAATGATTCAATGAAGAAACTAAATGGTAAATTTCAAAAGTTCATGAGACAATTAAAAATGGAAACACAGCATACCAAAACCTATGGGATTCAGCAAAAGTGGATCTAAGACGGAAACTTATAGCACTAATTAAAAGATAAGAGCTCAGTCAATGCATGAGGTTTAATTTTGAACTTCTGTATTTGAGGTTTTAAATATTACAACATGGAGAAAAGATCTTAGAGTGAGCTTCTACTTTTAATTGGATAAATTTATATTATGCATAAGAATTAGATATAATTTAGGAAGGCCTGCAATGTTATAACATTTAAATTGAATTATGGATTATAAATAGAATAATACACAAATAAAGAATATTTGATATGGGTTTTCTTGCAAAATGTCTCTTAGAATGAAGACAAATACTTTATAAAACTGTTATTAATAAAATGTCTATATGAATAAAAGCAGAAATGAAAGTACTCACCCTTCATCAAAATTTGCCCTCATTTTTTCAGGTATCTCAGCAAGTGCAGAGATAAAATGATTTTTTTAATTGAGGTCTACATAAGACAGTCAATAGAAGATATCACAAAATTTAGTAATCTGTTGCCATAAATTAAACCTTGCAGAAGATTTCTGGTTCATTCTTAAATTCATTAAAATTAATAACATGATAAAACATGTTTTTCAGAAAATAGTGCAACAGTGACATGGTATTAGAAACAAATATAGATATGAAATTGATTATAAATATATGAATATATATTGCATTATTTTCTTTTTCTTTTCTTTTTTTTTTGAGACAGAGTTTTGCTCTTGTTACCCAGGCTGGAGTGCAGAGGCAAGATCTCGGCTCACTGCAACCTTCGCCTCCCAGGTTCAAGTGATTCTCCTGCCTCAGCCTCCAAAGTACCTGGGATTACAGGTGCCCACCACCATGCCCAGCTAATTTTTGTATTTTTAGTATTGGCAAGTTTTCACCATGTTGGCCAGGCTGGTCTCAAATTCCTGACCTCAGGGGATCCACCCACCTCAGCCTCCCGAAGTCCTGAGGATTACAGGCATGAACCACCATGCCCAGTTTATTTTGATGTTTTATGTTTACATATTCACTATGATATTTTAAACTTCTTCATTTAAGGTACGCATGTCTCTATATCTTTATGTTTCTATATGATATTTTACTTATTAGAGTGGCTTTTAAATGGAATTATTATGCAGATCTACTAGTATACTTAAATCAATAACATGTACAGTTTTTAAATATTTTTTGTTTTCTCTACATTCTTAAATGTTTTCTAGTTTTCACAGTAAATTATGTAGTACTTTTCCCTTTTGAGAAAACTGTTGCTCAACCTGGGTGAGCAAGTCATTTTAAGGATGAATTACTGAAAAGCTTACTTTTCTATTATATCTAAAGTTATATTTCAATATGCTTGACTGCACTGTATATTTTGCAAATAATTCTGAATTTAAGGAGAAACAAAAAGTACTATTTACTTGTTTCTTTCAATCCCCAAACAGATGATATTAGTATTAATTGAACAAATGTTAAAATTTAGAATGAAATTATGCTAACTTTTTGTTTGAATAGACTTATCTGCATTGAGTTTCTAATGATGAGAATATTGCTTGAGGACAGAATAATGTCTGCAAGATGGTGGAATAAGAAGCTCTGGACCTCATTGTTTTACAGAGACACTGACCTAAAAATAATATATGATCTAAAAATGCTTTAATGAGAACTGCAAAAATTAGACAAGAAGTCATAGTCTACCAGGTGAGCACAAAGCAAATGGAATAGCTTAAAGAAAGGCATTGCATTTTACCTATGGTAAGCTTTCCCTGAAGCTGGCACCGCTCAGTGTAATTGGGAGAAAATGTTCAACTTGTGATTTATTGTTTGAAAGGGAAAGAGAAAAGTGGAATGTACATCCAATATTCTCAATTTGTGAAGGGCTGCCAGAGAAATTGGTTTCTGTCTTGCATGACTCTTGCATGAGTATTGATGGAGAATCAGCATACTTTGGGCTGCTTAGAACAAAGGAGAGCTTGGTGGTTTGTTACAGCAGCAGAGAACCTGCAATACTCCAGACAGACACCATAGGGAGGGGTTTTTTATTAGCTTCTTAAAAAGACAGTGGTGAATTTCCCTACTTGGGAAATTGCACACGTGAGCCCAGAGAAGACGCATCCTCAGGGAAGGTCTGAGAAATCTCCATGGTCTCTCATTGTTGTGCAGGCTGGTCTTGAACTCTTGACCTAAAGTGATCCTTCCACCTTGGCCTCCAGAAGTGTTGGGATTACAGGTAGTAACCATAATGCTTAGCCACAGCACATTTTTGAAGAAATACGGGTCAAATATAAAGTCATAATGAAAATTAGAAAATATTTTGAGACAAATAGAAGTACCAAAACATATGCATTGCGGCAAAAACCATAGTGAAAGGAAAGTTTATAGCCATAATGCTTACACTAAAAAAACAGAAAGGTTTCAAGTCCACTGTCTATGCATATGAAGAAACCAGAAAAGTAAAACAAACTAAAACCAAAAATAGCAGATGAAAATAATTATAAGGATTAAAACTAAAATGAAGTAAAATGAGGAATAGAAAAACAATGCAAAAAAACCCAACAAACTTAAGAGTTAAATTTTAAAGATCAACAAAATTGATTAAACTTTATCTACACTGAAAAAGAAAAAAGAACAAAGAACAAAACCATAAAAGAAAGAGGAAACGCCACAACTGATGCTATATAAATGAAAAGCAATATAAGTGACTTCTATGAGCAATTATACATCAAGAAATTGGAGAACCAAAAGAAATGGATAAGTTCCTAGGCACATACAACATACTATGACTGAATTTTTAAGAAATAAGAAAATACGAGTAGACTTATAACTAGCAAGCTTATTGAATTGGCAATCAAAAGATTATTAGCAAAGGAGAACCCAGTACCAGGTGGCTTTCCTGGAAAATTTTGCCAGGCTTTTAAAGAAGAGTTAACGTCTTAAATGTATACACCTCACACCCATTAGGATGGCTACTATTTAAAAAAATAGATAATAACAAGTGTTGACAAGAATGTCAAGATATTGAAACCCTTGGGTACCATTGGTGGGCTTGTAAAATGGTGCCTAGGTATGGAAAACAGTATGGAGATCCTTAAAAAAATTAAAAATTAGAAATAGAATTACCATATGATTGAACAATCCCATGTCTGGGTATATATACAATAGAATCGAAAACAGTATCTCTAAGAAATGTTGGTATACTAATGTTCATTGTAGCATTATTCACAATAGCAAAGATGTGGGACCTGAATGTCTGTGACAGATGGATAAAGAAATGTGGGGAACACATACAGTGGAATATTATTCAACCTCAAATAAAGAAAAAATCCTCTTATAGGCTACAGTGTGAATGAACGTTAAGGACATAATGTTAAGTAAAATAAGGCAGTCATAAAAAATGTTAAGTAAAATAAGCCAGTCATTATACTGCATCATTCCAATTATATGAGGCATTTGAAGTAGTCAAACTCAGAGAGATTAGAATGGTGGTTGGCAGGGGATGGGGAAAATGGAGAGTTGCTGTTCAATGGGTATAGAATTTCAATTTTGCAAGATGAAAAAGTTCTAGAGATCTGTTGCACATCAAGGTTTATGTAACTTAACACTACTGCATTGTATACTTACAAATATTTTAAATGACAAACTTAATGTATTTTTAAATGATAATAATAAAAATAGCACAGCTTGAGAAACATTATTGCTAGCCTGTTCCAAGAAATATTTGCTGAGCCCCCAAACACAAACTCGTAATGATTTGTAAGAGAAAGCTCCAGAAACTAACCCTAAGATCACACACCTGACCATAAGGCCAAGCAGCAGGCAGCATGCCAGAGAGATGTCTACAGAGCTTCTGCTGCACTTTTTTATCTTTTTAAGAAATGTCTGCTTTTTAAAAATGCAATTTTACATGCTTTTACTTAGCCACATGACTTGTTTTTTCATTTCATGTAAATGAGAAACAGCCGAAAACATACCGATGCTTGTTAATTATAACAGTAACTATTAATAACTGACAGCAGCTAAGTGCCATAGCACAAAACAGGAGAGAGAGAGGAAAAGAAGAAATATAAAGAAGAGTATCTCTTAAGAAAAAAAAAAATCTGTAAGGACCAATACTCCATCACATACCAACTGAATGTTTGTGCTACATAAAAATTTTTGTAAGCATGTAAAATGACTTTCTCAAGTTATGATTAAGAAGTTTTAATGGCAGCAAAATATATGTTAAAATTTTTGGAAGTTTCAAAAAAGTATTAACATAGAAACCATTATTTGGCAAGATATGGTTATTTAAAATATAACTACAGTATTAAAGCAGAAAATGTCAAATGATGCAACTCTGTTGGAAAGGCATGAAGAACTCTCAGGTGACTTAGAAAAGTCCTCATATTATATAAGCAAGTACTGAGGATCAAAAGGATAATCACTTGTTATTAAGTGGGAAAAACTAGACTAAAAGCCAGTAATCTTAAAATACATCACTATGCAAAATATATTTTTGGACACTTTGAACTCTTTGGGGGCTTAATATAAATATTTGACCTAAAGTGTGTTTTTTTCTCATAGGTGCCCTGAATCAAATATGTATTAAGCCCATCATAACAGGGCTATTTGAAACTTAGCCCTCCTGAAACTACTGAGAAGAGGGACCAATTTGCTACCATTTTTTTGTACAAATCATTGGACAGTTTAAACACTGGAATTGCAATCCATTTTTACCATGATTATCTCCTTCAGAAAAGATTTTTCACCATTTGCTGCTGAGAAAAAATGAAGGCCACAAAAAATGTCCTAGTAGGTGATAATGTCTTTGATATCATTTTTCGGCCTCAAGGAAAGTCATTTCATCTTCCTAGCTATTGGGTAGGCAATCTATTCAGCCAAGTGTATAAGCCACCTAGAAAGTGCAACTATTAACTATTGTCGAATCAGTAAAGTTTCATTTGTCATCCCTGAGAAATTTTTGCCTTTCTCAGGAAGAAGCAAGGAAGCATTACTTAGGATACTTTTGCAGCAGATAAAAGAATTCAACACGCAAAGGTCTATAATTGAAATAATGACTTAATGTGTCTCATTTCAACAATTTCAGAGGTAGAGCAGTTCCACGACTGGTTAATTGGGTGAGTTCATGAAATTATCAATACTTGGGCTGTTCTTATTGTTTGGCTTTCCATTTTCCAAATATTCTCCTAAATGTCACTTATTAATGGTAGAAAGAAGCCTGTGGCAATTCCAGATATTAAGTGAAGAAACAACATCCAGCAGCTGAAGAGGAAAGAAAATAAAAAATGAAGGGAGAAAGTGGCAGAGGGAGGGGGGAGAGAGAGAGGGAGGGAGGGAAGGAGAGAGGGAGGTAGGGAGGAAACAAGGAAGGAAGGAAGGGAAGGGAAGGGAAGGATGGAGGGAGGGAGGGAGGGAGGGAAGGAAGGTCATTTATTCTGTGTGTTTCATTTTAATATCAAAAAATATTTCCTATGTTATTCACTGACAAAGGGAACAGGACCTTGTGATAACTTATATGAATTGCAATTTGGAGTTATTCAGATAACCTATCTTAAAATACTAAGGAATGTAAAGTGAAATATAAATACACTTGCCGTTTAGATTTAGAGAATCTACCTCAACAAACTGAAAGAAATAAAATGCACACCTAACAGATGCAAACTTAAATTGTATAGAGATCCTGAGAATAATCCAAAAGCAGGCAAATCAATTAAATATCACTTAATCACTTTGGTTATAGCCTTCAATTCTTTGATTCATACTATTGAGCATTTTAATATATCCCTAGATTATGTTACATGTTAATATTGAATCACAATTTCACAATTATTTTTTTGAGAGGAAGAGTGATGGATACAAAAGAGCCCAAGCTTTAGAGCTAGATATACTAGGTTTCAATTTTGGTTTAGCTATTTGCTTATTCTGTGGCCTTTAGCAATCCATTTAAGTTCTCTGATGATAGTTTACTCCCATATATAAAAAGTGTAACATTATATATTGCATTGTGTTTTTGTGAGGGTTATAAATAACACATTTGAAATGTCCAATAGAATGCCTGAAAGAAAATGTAATCTAAATAAATGATAGCAATTAGGGACCAATATATCCAATTTTGTGTGTGTGTGTGTATGTGTGTATGAAAAGAAAGCCAGCCCAAGTGAACTGAAAATTGAGTATAATCAATTCAGTTTACTGTTTATTTTTACATTCTTGCCAAATGGTTCTATGAAAATACAGTACTGATATTCTTCAAGCGAAGATACATTGAATAAGTACTAGGGCTGTTAAATCATATCCTATGGATTATACCTAGCACACTCAAGTATACTTTCTCCACATATCACATTTTGCAAAATTTCATACTGAAAAAAATTCAATTAAATAAAAGATAATTATTTATGAATCTAATGGTTATTAACTAGCTACTCTGGGCAAATCACTTTGGGCAAATCCTCCTCTCTAAGATCATGCTAAACAATAATAAAAATAATTGATATTTTTTAGGAGTGTATGTGACATCAAATACCATTCTTGGTGATTTAATGCTTTTATATCATTTGTTCTTCAAAACAAGACATTTCAGGACATTAATCAAATAATAATGATAGCAGTAAATGTAAAATTACATTTACAATACATGGAAAAAATTTAGAGGATCATGGTTTTTGAAAATTTGTAAAGTTTACATACTAGGTTAATGTGGGTTTGACCTAGAAATGAAGTTCAAAAATATTTTTTCTGAAAAAGGGAACCACTGACTTTATCCAAAGAATAAGAAGGTGATGAAGAAAGTCAACAGCAAGTAGAAATCCCAGTGGCTGGAGGGAGCATAAGCCTTTCTTGAGTATGTACTTGGGGAATAAAGAAGGCCTGTATGAATAGCAGCACCAAGAGCAAAGGGGAAGAGCCTAACAGAGATCAATAAAGACAGCTAAGGAACAGGCCATTGTGGTACCTTGCCCATGTAAAAGGTTTTGTTATTTTAAAAATTTGTATTGCATGTTACCCCCATTAAGCTACTACTTTCTTCACAGAATTAAAAAAAAAAAAAAAACTACTTTAAATTTCATATGGAACCAAAAAAAGAGCCCACATAGCCGAGATAATCCTAAGCAAAAAGAACAAAGCTGGAGGCATCACGCTACCTGACTTCAAACTACACTACAAGGCTACAGTAATGAAAACAGCATGGTACTGGTATCAGAACAGATATATAGACCAATGGAACAGAACAGAAGCTTCAGAAATAACACCACACATCCACAACCATCTGATCTTCAGCAAACCTGACAAAAACAAGCAATGAGGAAAGGATTTTCTATTTTAAAAATCATGCTGGGAAAATTGGCTAGCTATATGCAGAAAACAGAACCTGGACCTCTTCCTTACACCTTATAGAAAAATTAACTCAAGATGGATTAGATACTTAAATATAAAACCCAAAACAATAAAAACCCTAGAAGAAAACCTAGGCAATACCATTCAGGATACAGGCATGGGCAAAGTTTTCATGACTAAAACACCAAAAGCAATTGCAACAAAGGCCAAAATTGAAAAATGGGATCTAATCAAACTAAAGAGCTTCTGCACAGCAAAAGAAATTATCATCAGAGTGAACAGGCAGCCTACAGAATGGAAGAAAATTTTTGCAAGCTATGCATCTGATAAATATCTAATATCCTTAATCTAGAAGGAACTTAAACAAATTTACAAGAAAAAAACAAACAACCCTATCAAAAAGTGGGCAAAGAATATGAAGAGACCTTTCTCAAAAGAAGACATGCATGCAGCCAACAAACATAGGAAAAAACAATCTCATCATCCCTAGTCATTAGAGAAATGCAAATCAAAACCACAATGAGATACCATCTCAGGCCAGTTAGAATGGCAATCATTAAAAAGTCCGGAAACAATAGATGCTGGCGAGGCTGTGGAGAAATTGGAACGCTTTTACACTGTTGGTGGGAGAGTAAGTTAGTTCAACTATTGTGGAAGACAGTGTGGCGATTCCTCAAGTATCTAGAACTAGAAACAACACCATCTGACCCAGCAATCCCATTACTGAGTATATACCCAAAGGATTATAAATCATTCTACTATAAAGACACATGGAGACGTATGTTTATTGCAGCACTATTTACAATAGCAAAGACTTGGAACAAACTCAAATGCCCAAAAATGATAGACTGGATTAAGAAAATGTGGCACACATACACCATGAAATACTGTGTAGCCATAAAAAAGAATGAGTTCATGTCCTTTGCAGGGACATGGATAAAGCTGGAATCCTTCATTCTCAGCATACTAAAACAGGAACAGAAAACCAAACACCACACGTTCTCATTTGTAAGTGGGAAGTGAACAATGAGAACACATGGACACAGGGAGGTGAACATTACACACTGGGGCCTGTCGGGGGTAGGGGTGGGGGCAATGGGAGGGAGAGCATTAGGACAAATACCTAATGCATGCAGAGCTTAAAACCTAGCTGGTGGGTTGATAGGTGCAGCAAAGCACCATGGCATATGTATACTTTAACAAACCTGCACATTCTGCACACATATCCCAGAAGTTTTAAAGTAAAAATAATAATAATAATAATAAAATCCATCAACAAGAAAAAAATTATATTGCAAAATAACAGCAAAAGATAGTACAAAAATACAAAAGTCAGCTCAAAGAATTACCACAAAATTAACAGCAGTGTATCCACTACCAAAAGGCACCAAAAATAAGGCACTGACAGTATCAGACGAGACATTTTACTTTCTATCTCATTAACTGTTTCTTTCCTTTTACCCCAAGATTGCTATAGCTTAATTTCTAAATTTGTAAATTTATTCTAGAGTTATAGCTTAATTATGAATATTTTTCTGACTGTTTTTATTCAACATATTTGGCAGATCCATCTACATTGAAAGTAGTTTAATTTGTTTTTTTTCATTCTATTGTGTAAATCATATTTTTATCAATTCCCCTCTTAATGGTCATATAAATGCTTCTTTCCCTAAGCACAAAGCCAATATTTTTAAAAGTTAAATATAAAAACAGTTTTTTAATGCACAGGTGTTCATATTTCTATTGAAACATAGTTGATAGTTCACATATTCAAATTTAGTAAAAAATGATTTTTTTTTCTGGTGATTGTGCTAATTTAGTTGCTCACTACATCATTCTCATCAAGGGAACAGCCATTTGCTAATTTGAACCATTATCTTGGTCACATAATTTTAATTTTCTTGATTAGTAATAAGGTTGAATATTGTTTGATATTTGTATTTACATTTTATTTATTCTGGTTTATGAAATATCTTTTCAGGTCTCCTATACTGTTATTCTATTGGATTATCTTGCTATTAAATAGAATTTCAATGTTATGTTATAGATTTACAGGATTTATATATTCTGAGTCTAAATTCTTTGTGATTACTATATGGGTTGCAAATATTATCTGTTATTTGTCACTTGCCATTTGTCACATCAGTGGTTTTTGATGAATATAAATTCTCAATTTACATAAGATTGAATTCATTAATACTTTCCTTTTATATTAAGACTTTTTGTGTCTAGTTTCAGAAATCTTTTCCTCCACCAAAGGCATGAAAGTATTCACATCTTCTGTTTTCCCTTTCGCACTGATTTCTAAAATTCATTTGGAATTCACTTTCTTTATGATATGTAGTAGCAAAATGTGGTTATATTCATGTGTATATATGTGTATTTCATATATCAATGTTATATGTAAATTATGTGCACATAGTATTACGTAATCATATATAATCAATTATTATATAATATTACATATATAATTGATTATACACATAATTTTTTAATCTACTACCAAATTTTCCTACTGCTTTAACAATACCAATCTTTTATTAGTCAAGAGTCTACAAATATGTGAGTCTATTTCTGGGCTTTGTTTTTTTGTACGATTTTCCTCTCAATCTTGCTTTTCACTGATGTACTATTGTCTCAGTTACTATAGATAGTTTTTTAATACGTATGGTTGATATATAGTTGAGGAAATACTAAATATTGATATAGGTTTGAGGAAATACTAAACCATTGTTTATCTCTAGTAGTCTCTGCTATTCTTGGTTGTGACTCTGCATATTAATTTAGAATTATATATTTCACGTAATGGAGCCATGATGATAAACTTAATTTCACTTGCTGTTATCACACTTTAATCATCTTTAGATTAAGCTGAAACTGAATGTATAGATCAAATTAAAGGCAAGTGACATCTTTACATAACTGAATCTTGCAATTTGTAATTTTCAAATGTGCTGTATATTTTGTTAGAATTTCCCTAGATAGACGATTTTTTAATAGTGTTAACGTTGCACTTTTAAATGAATTTCTAATTGTTTACTCTAGGGGTGTGTGTGCGTGTGTGTGTCTATCATACAATATACACTTAGAATTATCCACAGTTTTGCCCACAAGTTCTTCAACATAGAATTCCTTCAATTTTATCTACAGTTTTTCCAACCACAGTACTTATTTTAAGAAGTACCAGCTTTTTTTCATTTAGGAAGACATTAGGCCAAAATTCTTTGAAAATTCTGAGCCCTTTCCTTTCTCTCATACCTCACATTTAATTCATCAAGAAATTCTAGCAACTCTACATTCAAAGGGTATTCTGAGTGTGAATAATTCTAATTACCTTCTGTGTACTCAATTTATTCAAGCCATCATCACTTCTCATCTGAATCATTGCAATAAACACCCACAAATATCCCTGAATATACTCTTGTTTCCCCAGACCCTGGTTTCCTCATTGCTGGAGAGGAACACATTTAAAACATTAACTTGGGCAGAATATGCCTGCATCTCAAGTATTCCTCTGATTTTCATCTTACTCACAGGAATATATACAATGTTTACAACAGTTTACATAACCTTAAAAGACCAGGCCGCCTGCTGCACTCTGACGTCCTCTTAAGCACACACACATTCTAAGTACTGTTCTTTCTTTCTCTCTCTCTCTCTCTTTCTGAGTTGCTTTTCCTCCAGATTGACCTATATTTTGCTGTTCTTCTTTCAGATTTCTTCTAAAACATCACCTTTTTAGAGAGAGATTGATCCTGGTCTAGCCTTAGTGACTCAGTTGTAACCGGTAGAATGAAGTAAAAGTTACTCTGTGTAACTTGTTAGCACAGGTCAGATTAGACCATGTCATTTCTTCATGATTTCTTTGGTGACGTGGGATATTCTGAAGGAGGCTCGCTGCTATGTAAGAAGTCTGAGTACCTGAAGTCACTGTCCTGGAGAGTCACGTGCAGGTCACCAGCAAGAACCACAGATGAGCTCTCAGCTGGAGATCAGCATCAACTGCTAGGAAGTGAGGGATGTTAAAGGCTCCAAAGTAAGAACTGCCCAGCCAAGCTCTTTGGAATTCCTGACCTGCCAAAAACACAAGCAAATAAAATTATTGCTGTTTTAAGGCTTTGACATGTGACTATAAAGACCCCTTATATAACCTCAGAGTTTTAAGGTGGTGACTCATGGAGCCCTTTCTTAGAGACAAAAGGCCTTTCTAATGATCGTGTGTATGTGGCTCACAGACAATCCCTGTTAAATAACAGAGCTTCTAAGAATCTAAAGGGATCGCAACAGAGAAAGGAATTCCTCAGAGATTTGTCATTGTGGCTTTATGTCTAAATGGAGTAAATTTTAATACAATTTATAAAAATTATCATAAATTTTGTAAGCAAGTTGTACCAGCGAAAGCCCCAACAGCATTAGTTGAAAGGAATAGAGACAGTCAAGTGTACAAAGAGTCTTTAGACCTTAGTCTCTACACAGGAAGGTGTCCAGGAAGGCTATCCACTACCTACACATGTCCTATTTTGTAGGAAACTAAGGATGACCTAGAGAACAGAACCAAGGCTAAAGGGCAGAACCAAGAACCATGGACAACAACCCCAGGCGGAATATATTATTGCATTAAAGGAAGTTTGCCAAAAGCAAAGTGAGATCCCCAATCAGTATGCTGCAGACTTCCTGCTTATAGCAAAATGCTGTGTTTGGTAAATGTATTTGCTACGGACAAATGTGGGATGCCTGTGTTGGCACAGACATGCATGTTAGATGCATGTGTGTGTTACAGTCTTTTACCATTCTGTTTTCTAGGAGTTGATCCCGATTTATCACACTGTCAGAATCTTGTTGTAATCAAACCTTCTCAGGATGGTTTCCTAGAATTTTATTTGATCCTTTCTTATTATTGAAATGCAAGACATTTGATTGTTATCCTCATTCAGAAAGTACAGAAATAGTATCATGCCAAAATATTTCTCAAATATATATTTAATCAATCTTTTAGTGGCTCCTACATTCAAGTTTGAAAGCAGTGTAACTGATGAGTGCCTATTTATATGAGAAGTGTCAGACGGCAGGCTTCCTGGAACGATACTGGAAGTCAGCTACTGTCTAAATTTAGCACACAGAACATATCCCAAAAGTTATTGCATGGCATAGAATAGGTCCTTTTGTGTGTGTGTGTGTGTGTGTGTGTGTGGTGTTTGTGTGTGGTAAGTTCATCAATAAATGGGCCATTGACATTGGACTTAATCTAACTCTCCCACCTTTTATGTTATTATCTTGTTGAATTACCCAACTTCAATCCTAAAAACGGGATTAATGATATCTATTCAGTGTTGCTTTGGGGAACAGAGCTAAGTACTGTGTAGTCGTGAGCTCACTTTTTCTTCGAACTCTCCAAACTCAGTAGTGATTGCTTATCACTGTCATATAGGTGAGGAGACTAAACCTTAGAGAGATTAAGTCACTCATGCGAAATCACTGCTATGATTTGAATCTTTGCTTAGTGAGAGGAAAAATGCTCTGTCTGTAGGCGAAGTTAAGTATTGAAGATTATTTAGATACATACAGTTAGACATTCATAGTTTTCAAAGCCAAAAATTGTTTTGGAGTATTTTCTAAATCTGTATATTTCTACAATACAACATGTTGAATTGGGAAATAAATTCATAGCTTCCAGGTACCCCGTATTCTCCGGATTTTCTCCTGTCCTGTCCCATTGTCACTCCTTTTAACTTCCTTTGCTAGTTCTTTTTGATTAATACATTTTTGGAGTGCTCTAGTGAGTAGTTTTGGGAACTCATATCTCTTTTTATTCCACACTCAATAATTCAAATCCATGATGATCTCATCCAGCATCATGTCATTAAATACCACCTCTACATGATAAATCCTCTACTTATGTCTCCAACCTGGATTCCTTCCTGAAACTCCAGACTTTATTTTTAACTGCCTAATGAACATGAGTGTAAGTAACTTTGACTGCAGAGCAATGCTAAGGTTTGTTTGGAAAGGCCATTGGGAGTCCTCAAGCCAAAGTCCAGTCACTCATCAGAAAATTGCGTCAACTCCCAACAAATGAGCCTGCCTTTGTATCCCTGCCACGTTCAGTCATTGGCTAGGCAGTCTATGGGACACGTGACCTCAGCTGAAACCCACTGATGGATTTCAGAATGCTCCTGGCTGTCAGAGATCTGAGAGGTGCACTGCTATGGTGGACACACACTGTGATCTATCACGTTGGTCCAGGTCACTGTCCTTTCTCAATAGAATTTCTGGAATAAAACGTACCCCTCTTATCTATCTGCTTTTTCTTCACTTAAGCCTTTTCTCAACACAACTTCCACTGTATTCCTTTCAAGATATAAGTCAGGTCTTGTCACTGTCAACTCAAACCTTCCAGCGGTCTCCCATTTTTGACCAGACCACAAAGCCATCATAACAGACTGCGGGTCTCTGCATGAATTGGCAGGTGCTTCCTCTCTGACCTCTCACTCAATACAATCCTAGCCTCCCTGCTATTTTTCAAACATGTCAGGTATACTCTAGCCTGCAAGCCTCTGCACTCGCTGCAATCTCTGCTCAGGGTTTGTCCCCACCCCTGCCCTTAAATTTACAATCTCCTGCCAATTGTATTTATTTATTTATATTTCAAATTTTGCCTAAAGGCATGTAGCCATATTTGGGCCAGGGTTCTTATCCATTAATTGATGCATTTTTAGAGTAAGATACAGAATAAGTTCTCAGAATATATTTTTGCATTTACAAATAATGACAAATCCAAAGACTTCTGTGGCAAACAGATGGGCATTGAAATTTCAATTTATACAACAACTAATGTTTTCCTCTGAAAAAATGAATTACCACTGTACCTCGGGTTCCTCAGCTGTGAAATAATAGATCAATTCAGTACAGAAATCACCACATATGTGTTGCAGGTATCAAATATTACACATTTTTTATAATCTTTTAGTAGTTCCAAAAGTGCCACTTATTACAATTCTCATCCAACTAGACTGGAAACTATCGTTCTTCTACTCCAGACCCAATCCTTGCAGGTGATGACCAGATTGCAAAACAAATCTGAACATTGACACTCAGAGGTACTTTGCTTATAACTTTCTTGAGGAATTACAAATCACTTTTCTTTCTTGCTCAAAAATATTCAAAAGGGTATAAATTAATGAACAAAGGATTTGTATTAATATCGGTTTGAAAACTGGCTTTGCCTCAGTGGGTATGTAAACAAAAAATTTATTTTGTACCTCTCAGTTTCCCTTCCCTCCCTCCCT